>NC_056034.1:22211567-22527271 GCF_004379255.2 Salvia splendens
TAAAAGATGAGGAGAAAAATGCTACCATAAATGGATATGAATTATTTCTATGGGACAGACGAAAAAGAAAATATGGTCTATTTCTATGGGACGAAAGGAGTACTACTTCCCCGTCCCACAATAGGAGTCACTCTTATTGTGGGCATGAGTTTTAAGAAATGTAAAGAATAGTGGGTTGGAAAAGTTAGTGGAATATGAGACCCACTTTTTTATATTGGTTTTATAATAAAATGTGAGTGAAGCGAGTCAGTGGAATGTAAGACCTACTTACCATTTATGATAAAAATGAAGTGTGACTATTGTTATGGGACGGAAGGAGTATAATTTTTAGTCAGATCATTTTAGCCCTTATTGTCATTTTCACATTAAACTAATGACCGCCGAAAACCTTAGATCTCATCATCCATTTTTTTATCTAATGGTCCATATTTAGTCTTAATTTTGATATATTTAGTCTTATATTTACCTTTGTATATATATATATATAAATATGGCCATAGAAAACATGCAACTTAGGTGGGGTTCGGTTTCCATGATAAAATAATACCAAGATATAATCGAGAATTGAGTTGTAAGATTATTTTAGTCATAGGAGGTTAGCTATGACTAATTATCCGATGATTATCCATCTAGGATTGAGTTGTGGGGTTGAATCTCATGAACCAAACACACTACAAATTTGATTCCGGATACAATCTTGCAAACCGAACATCCTTAGTTTATTATATATAATAATATTATTAAAATAAAAATATTATTAAAAAATTAATTTATATAAAATATATTTTGATTTATTTTATTTATTTAATTTTAAAAATCAAACCGATCTAAAAAATAAAAATTTATATGTCTTTTAAAAATAAAACCTAAATTCTATATGTTCCTTAAATTTAGGCACTTTTGATTTTAGAAAAAATTTTCATTTTTAATGAGGTAAGAGTATTATTATTAAACAAAATTTAAATTACTTTTTATTTCTCTCTCTTATTTTGCCAATATATTTGTGCATTAGAATTCATGCGCTTTTAAAAATTCTTATTTTAAGGGATAGAGAGAAAAAAATATAACTTAAATGATATATTAGAATCAAAATAAATCAATAAATAGAAGTATTAGAATCAAAACTAATTTAGTTGTTGTAATTTAGTTATTTATCTTTAAATTTGATTTTATTTCTTTAATAAAATCAAAAGTAACTTAAATCATAAAATCTATATAATTGATTATTAGATCGATGGAGATTGTGTGCAAACTAATTAGAGTGTTGTACTTGAATTTTATCTATGAAATATTAAGGTGAGGAGATTTAAATTATTGTGTGTGCAAACTTTATAATCCTTTAAGAATTAAAATTTTGACAATATGGTGACAACTATCCACCCCGCTTAAAAATTAAAAATAAAATGGGAAGTAAAAAGTAAATTAAAAGAAGAGAGCAAAATTGATGAAAAAGAAATTCTCCTTGGCTGCTTGGCATGCCGCATGTGGGTTTAATTATTTAAACTTAAACTTATTTTATTATAGTACTATTATAATTCAATGAAAATTTGTTAAATAAATACAATAAAGGTTAAGGCCCGGTAGAATAATAGTTGAAGCCCATTTACTATCAACTTCTCCCCAAATTTTCTGGCGGCGCAAAACTCAACCGTGAATAGTTTGGATTCGGTGCCGCAGCGCACGGGCGGCGGCGCGGAGGGTGACCAATGGTGGGAGGCTTCTGGGACCGGCCAAGCCCCCGCTCGAGCGGTGGCTTGGCCGCTGGTGTCTCCGTCCGTGCATATGCGCCTATGGCTCTCTTAAAACCAAAAGTCTTTTAATAAACAAGTACTCCCTACATCCCAATGAAGATAACCCGTTCCTTGAGTGCGCAAAATTTTATGAAGTTTTATTTTGTGTATTAGATAAACAGAATAAAGTAAAAGAAAATGAATAAAGTAGAGATAGAGGAGTTTCTATTTTTAGTAATGAGTCATTTTGGATATGACAAATTAAAAAAGAAAGTGGGTCATCTTCCGTGGGACGAATGGAGTAACTGATATATAGAGTATTTATATTTGTCTAATTTTGTAAGCAACCTAGCTAGCTAATAGATGAGATTAGTAATGCACAAGACTTAATTATAATTTACACTCCCATACTAGTAATTTTTAACATTGAAATTTATATTTATTATACAAACATCCAATGCAGTTCGACTTTCCATTCATTCTGGGATAGAATCAACAAAAAAAAATCTGAGATTGGGCTTATAATTCTGCTCGACTAATTACAAAAATTTAATACTACTCCACTATACTAATAAGCAAGAGGGCTGATTGGGTCAGCGCTGGTCGTGGGCTGTGAAGTCTACTTTGCAACTTACGTGCTACTTAATTTATTTATTGTTTCATTTTCTGTTGATAATAAGTTGCCAGTGGTGTAAAAGGACGACGATTGATATTGCGGTGTATTTTTTACATATAAAATTATGATACGTAGCTCCTTCCGAAAATAAAATTATTCAGTCATTAAATTTAATTTTCATCTCTGGCAATAAATATACACATTATAATGGATATAAATATTTAAAACCGTCACAAGTCCGTATCAATTTCCCGATCTACAGACGGCCAAGTTTTGTATGGATCTCTCTCTCTCACTGTTTGTTTTAATTAATGAAGTGGTTGAGAGTGTATGCATTATTCTTATACTCCCTCTGTCCCATTAGAAATGCAACGTTTTCCTTTTTGGGTTGTCCCACTAAAAATGAAACGTTTCCTAAAATGAAAACATCACTCTCTGTACTTTTCCCTCTTTCTTACTTTACTCTCTCTTCATTAACTCACAAAACAACACTGCATAAAATCCTGTGTCGAAAACCAAATGTTTCATATTTATAGGGACGGAGGTAGTACTAATTAAGGCATTAATTTCAATTACTTTATCATTTGTACATTAAAACTCGTGTCAACCCTAAATGTCCTATTTTTATAGGACGGATGGAGTACAAGATATTATTTTGTGTATATTAAGTGAAAAGAGAAATAGTATATTGTATTTTTTATGAGACAAACTAAAAAAATGTACTAACATCTACTAGAGGGAGTATAATTTTTGGTGCAGTTCACTCAATATAATGTGTTATATACACTATCATATTTTATATCCAACATGATTTTGATTATCCCCTTGATAGGTTTTCAACTTCAGATAAAGAATGTCAAAAAAAAGGATGCATTTATGTACTCCCTTCGTCCAATCAAAGATGACCCATTTTTCTTTTTAATTCGTCACAACCAAGATGACTTATTATTAAATTGAAATATCTTTATCTCTACTTTATTCTCTCTCTTACTTTATTCTTTTCACTCAATACATAAACTTAAATTGCATAAAATCTCATGTCGTCCATGAAATGGATCATCTTTCTTGGGACGGAGAGAGCGCAAGATTATGTATTTGGATGGAATTCATGTAATATAGATACTGAATAAGACCTACGGATGGAAACCCATCGTTTATTATGCCCGATGGGTCGTTTTGGCCCAAAAAAAAGAAACTCAATTAAGCTACGGAAACATCATTATCTGAAAAGACATTTTGAGTTGTGTGTCTGGAAAATTCTAGAGTTGATAGATAATAGACATGAGAAGAATAGTTGTGCATTACTGAATAAATATGGGAAAAATCTCATAATATTAATAGCAAGTCTCCCCTCATGTGGTCCAAAGTATCATTTTTGGTCCAAATCTCATAATATTAACCATATTTATTTGTCCTATAATAAAAATACTACTCCCTCCGTCCCCAAAGAATGTGTACTTTGGATTCGGCACTCATCATAAAAGACTTAGACGATCACACTCATCATAAAAGACTTAGACGAACGTCGTCCACCTTGGATATATGTCATTGATAATCATCTTGTCAATATATACACCTACAAGGAGTATCAGCTAACATATCTCTTTATGTGGAATCTTACTTCTTCCCTAAACGAGATCTTTCGCTCAGTTGGACACATAAAAGACTTAGACGAACGCCGTCCACCTTGGATATATGTCATCAATAAGAGTACCTAATTTCTTACTCATACTTGTTTAAAATAATTTTTTGTTGGTGTTCTACAATGTAACACCCTGTCGAAGATGTCGGATTGGTTTAAGATAATATGTCATCGTTGGATCTGAGAACACCAAAAATATTTATGTCAAATCTGGAGTCGGTGGTCGACGACTACTTCTAGCACAATCATCTAATGGGAGCCTTTATGGTCGCTGGTATATGCATCCCTTCATGTCGTTGAATAGTTTTCACGTTGCCAATTGCTAATAGATTTGAGTTGTCAGTGCCATCAAATATTGTGCATCAAATTTGTCGTGAATGTTCTTGCAAATTCATTTCAAGCGTTCTGCCCCGTAGTTCTGCCAACGTGTAAGTACTTATCGAACGTATCATAAATTCCACCATTCACTAGTCGCAGATCACCGATGTGCACTTTAGTAGGGTTGATAGTTCTTGACACATGGTTATGTTCGACGATGAAACATATCTGCCCCCCATAGTGGTTGGTCGGAAAACTAATCTTGCACGGAGCAGATGGGGAAAACTTCTCATTCCTTGTGCACGTACATCCTTGATTGAACTTCACTGACTTGGTGGATCCGGAGCCCGCACATCTTCCATCAAATATCGAGAAATGATCAGTGTCACCTCCTGAATGAAAGTTATGAGACGATCACACTCATCATCCAAACTGCTATTTTCTTTATTGAATAATTTACTACTCCCTTTGTCCCACTTTAAGAGTCTCATTTGAGTTTGGCACGGATTTTAAGAAATGTAAAGGAAAGTTAGTGATGAGGCTCGTTTCATGCATATGTTCTATGGTAAAACTACATCAAATTCTGTAAACTAACAGTCAATTTTGAGCCAGGTTTGCGTGAAAACCGCCATATTCAGAAGAAGGAACAAATCAGTTGGGCGGACGAATGAATTAAGAAAAGAAGGCAAAAAAAAACAGCGGCATTGAGTTGATCAAGTCAAGAATCAAATGACGCCGGCAGGAGTTCCGCATTGGGAGATAGAGCTAAAGACCCCACCACCAAATGTGAAGGGCAGGAACGACATTTCAGAGAGGATGGTACCCTAGGGATGAGAGCCCTACGCCTCTCTATATAAATGAAGCCCAACACAAGAAGAAGGGAGTCCCAGCCATTGGTGGGGGGGGGGGGTCTCACAAGCTTTCTTAGTTATAATATCTTTAAGAATTTAGCTCTCTTCTAGGGCTGAAATCGGAGATCTTTTACTTCATCTTCTTGATTTCTTCGCACACACACACACTTGGTCCTAGCTTAGTTTAGATTAGTTGGCGTTTGGTGGTAGTTTCTGCGTTTTTAATCATTATGTCTATTATTCCACTCCGAAAAGGGGTGATGAAACAATTTACTGCTTTCGTAGTTTGTTTTCAATTTAGCTTTTGATGTCATCGACCTTTTAATGTTTTTCATTTAGTGAAATTTGAACTTATGTTTTCGTTCCTAGCTGATGTGTTATGTTTTCCATGCATGATGTTTCTGATCTGTTTTCGTTTCCTTTTTATGTTTCATGTCTTGGTATAAAAGTGTCTTGTTTTGTTTTGATTTGGTCAGATCCGATGTTCTATGTTTAAGAGTTCTTGGGATGTTTAAATCTAGTAGTTTATGTTTCATTTCTGCATGATTATGTGTTAGTTTCTTGTTTACGTAGTCTTAGCTTAGATTTTAGGAGTAGATTTAATTTTATGAGTTGTTATGAAGTTTCATCTTCCATAGCTTTTCAGATCTAATCTTTACTATGTTTCATATGTTGATTTTGTGAAGAAGATGAAGTTGTTAAAAAGTTTTTACTTTATCGTACACTCTGCAGGGGACTGACAGTCCCCCGTTTATTCTGTTTGTCCATTTATGGAAAGTTCAGTTGAGTTGATCAAGTAGAATAGTTAAGCTTTCATGAGTTGATCAGTTTAGTTAGTTTAGATTTTCCAAGTCAAGTAGTTAACTTAGCCCACCCCCTAGAAAGCGTAGCAGCAGCCATCCTCAAGTCGTGTCAAGCAAGCAAATGCCAAACGCCTCATCTCTGTGGGAGCGATCCTTAATTTCTTATACTAGTTAATAGTATTGTGGGTTGAGGTTTTGAAAACGCACTTTTTAGTTCTTCCATTCTTCTCACTCGAGTTGAATTTAAGTCAAGTTGATCAGCCTAAGTTTCCACTGAAGCCACTCACCATCATTTTTGCAGGTAGCAGGCGTATACAAGCTGGATGGATCAGTTTGACAATCCAACTTGAGCAAGCCACAACGAAATAATACCAAAAATGAAGAGAAGAACATAGACTGAAAAGATCCGAGTTTTCAAATCGCGTCGTTCTCAGGATGATGGCGTTTATCCTACATTTGTTGTGAGACACCTTGGGTGTAAATATTGTTGATATTTTCTTTGTTTGTTTCTTTTGATTTCAGTTGAGAGACAGCTTAAGGCAACAACAGTGGAGAATCAATGTCTTTATCTATGTGGATCAAGCGTTTTCCCTGCTGGTGTGAACCAAGGGAACTACTGGAGCAAGGGAACACATAGATGGGCGGAGAGTCTCAAGTTTTATTTAAGAATTTTAGTTTAAATTTTATAAATAAACATTTTGTTGTTTTCTGTTTACCATAGTTCGAAGGCACCGAGTTGAGGAAGCAAACAGAAGAAGAAGAGAGTGTGGAGCCACAGACTACTCAAAACGAATCGCCTCCCACTTCACCAATCGACTTGGGTGCCAACTATGAAGAAAGTGAGGACATCACCTTAGTGAGTCCGTTTGAGTCAATAGCCACCCCAGACAAGGAGGAAACCACCATGGTTTGTAACCAGGAAGAAGATATGGAGATAGGTTCACTCTACGCCCACTCGACAAATGAGTCGACATCTGCCATATCTATCACTCAGGGGCAGGAAGCGGTGTATGTGAATCCAGAAGTACTTGCCATCTTACCTACCTTTTTGGGAACTAGTGCTGAAAGCCTAACTGAATTCCTTCGTAAGTTAGACAAAATTTGCAGAGTGCAGAAAAGGCCAAATGGATCAAGTGAGGAGGATTTCAAGCAACGGGTCATTTCCCTATCTTTGAAAGGCGAAGTGGATGCTTAGTTTAGGGGATTGGAACCCGACGTCATCAAGACGTGGTCAGATTTCAAATTGAAATTCTACGATGGAATGGATGTAAAGAACAAAGACTTGGTGAACTCATCAAGCAGAGGAAGCTTCCACAAGCTAAGGCTGAGCAAGGCTAAGATTGTCCTGGAAAAGCTTCTAAACGCAAAGAGAGAGTACGATGATACATCAATGACCCCAGTGCAGGAAAAAGTAAAGAGTACTCCCACGAAGGACAATGACAATCTACTGAAGAGCCAGATTGATAAGCAAGAGGAAAAACTCCAGTCAGTGATTGAGTCAAGACAGCATCCAGTAATTCCAATCCAACCCCACTTCCAGACTGATCAAGTGGGCCACCACCAAAATACAATGGAGTTCAGGAGTTCAAATATGAGTTGGAACCCTAGAGGTCAAGCAGAGGTGTACCAACAGGAATACCCACAGTGTGGAGAATGGATCTGGGCAGAGGAGCACCCACCATTCCCATACAATACAGAGCCCTATCAAATCTCCACCCAAACACCCTCTTGGCAAATGGGATATCCACACTACCAACCTTACCCTGAATTTTAAAGCCAGGAATGCAACCCACAGACATACCAACATGACTACTCCAGTCATTACCCTTCATTCCCAAGTCATCCTTATCAGACCTACCCTTCCGAGGCAGGGGATCATTTTCCCACACGGTCAAATGAGGATTGGCAAACTCAAGATGCCTATTACTACCAAGACCAAACTTGTCCTGATCAACATCAATGTCAACCTCAACCTCAACAAAGTTTTGAACCACCATTGGATGAGAATCATCATGCAAACTCTACAGAAGAGAAGATTGAATGATTGATTGTATCCCAGCAGAACGTGCAGCACTGTTTGAAACTAAATGATGAGCCGATTCTGGAAATGCAGCACACTCATGAGGAGCAACAGTCCAATGTGAACGAAATGATCAAGCAGGTTGCTCTATTAACTGAGATGATGAAAGGGATGCAAGAGGACAGAGCAAGGTCTAAGGTGAATGAGAACAATGGAAAGGCGGAAGGTGTAAGTGAAGCCGAGGACAAGGAGCCATCAGATGCGGAGGAAAGGTCAGAGGCACGACTGGAAAAGGAAGAAGAAGTGGAGACTGTTGAGATAGAATCAGCTGAGAAAGAGACACTAACCGAAAAGGAGTCGATTACCACACCTCCTGATGATGAAGCACTACAGGAAAGTTTAGAGGAGAAAAATGATGAACCTCAAGAGAAAGAAGATGGGGTCATCAAGTGTGGTGTGGAAGTCGACAATACACTATTCTATCTCCAGTCAAGAAAAATGCATGTGCTTGGTGAGGAGGTGGAAAGCTCTACTACTGTGGTGGAAGGAGAGAATGTACAGACAGAGAGACCACCTCCAGTGATTGACAAGTCCGAGGGGTGTTGCTTCGAAGAAAGTGAACCCGGACTGAATGAAGAAAGATCAAGAAGAAAAGCTGCAAGATCTATATACTGGGTGTGCAGCTAAAACCATGGCCGGAGCCACTTAGGATGAAAAAACCTCCTAACCCTGGATTACGTCCTAAGGCGAATAAGAAAGTTCAGGGGACGTATAAGAATCACAAGAAAAAGTGGGGTATCACGTTGGTGATGTGTCATAAGAAAATTCGGTGGATAGATAAGAGAAAAGTTAATTCAAGATCTCCAGTTGATGATCATTTCCATAATGGTGTACCAACTTCTGAATTAATCAAGTTGGAACGAAACTCAGATCCACTTGATCCAGTCAACTGGGAAAAATGCAACAGGTACCAGAGGATGGATGACTGTGAGAAGACAAGGAAGCTGCTAACTCATGAGTACAGAGGTACAAAGATGATTAACTGGGCAAAGAGTACTACTTCTCATGTTTTGGTGGAAATCGAAGCAGGTCAAATTCAGAAGAGCAAGTGTAAACTTGCAACTCAATTGATCCACCACATCCTAGGAGCTGCAAAGTTTCAAGGAGTATCCTGCTCACTACGCATGCTTAGCTTGATTAATTAAATAAGTGTTTGTTGGGCAATTCTCGGAAATTTATTTTTCAGCTTAGTGCATGAGCAATTGATCAAGTAGATCCCGAAAATTACCCACGAGCTTTAATAAATATTTTTATTTTTACTCCGCTTTTAAGAAAATTTCCAAAACAAAAAGATTAATTTTTAGGAAATAGCAAAAATATTTTCAAAATTTTTGGACGCACCTGGTAGGGATTTAAATGAAAATCAATCATGAAGATTTTCTACCAGTGTTTCACAAAACTTTTCAATTTTACCTTATTTTTTAGCACGGTATTAATAATTAAGTGAAAAAGAAAATTATTGTGTAGCTTTTACCTTTTAACCGGGAGAAAGGTAAAAGAAGAAAAAAAATAAAAGGGATATTATAAATCCTCGAATTTTGAATTTTGGCTCAGGAAGGCGAATAGGCGCTGACGTCACAGAGATCCTTTCACCTTCCTCCGTTGATATCTAAACGTACTTCCTCTAGTCTTTTCATATCCACACCCAAATTAGACTGTCTGCCCTCAAAGAAAACCTCAAACCCTAATCCTCTCGCTGTCAACCTTCTACAAAATATCTCTTCAGCCAAAAAAATGGACAAACTCTCCACCTCCGGTCCACCAAAGAAACCTTCCGCCGGACGATGGGTTCGGTTGATCCCTGCAACTCCGCGACCCGAGGGTACAATGCCTCCAACTGCACAACCAGTAAGGATTCCGAATGTGGGTACATCATAGCCACCGGAGACGTCCGCCGACAACTTATACTTCGATATCATCAAAGAGGCGATGGCCAAATTGAAGCGTTTCGGAACCACTGCAGAAGAGACAAGCTCGAGTGAAAGTTCAAGCGAGGCTGCAACCCAATCGGCCATCAAAACTAGCGCAACGTCATCGTCTTCACTCAGATTCAGCACAGACGATGATGGAGAGGCAGAGGAAAATCAGAGGAGAAAGAAAACAGGTCGGACGTTCGAAGAAATCGCTTCCGAAGTAATTAGGGAGATGAGAGAAGTTGAAGCGAGGGAGGAGAAAAAAATCAAAGGAAAGGCAAGAAGCTGAGGAGCCTCTGTGAATCCCTGTAGAGGAGGCAAACAGGGCACCCCAAGAGGATCCAATTAGGGAGATTCTCGACCTGACAGGGATAGATGATGAGGGGGTAGCTGCGTTTGATGACTGGAGGAGCCAAAAGGAAGACACGGTGAATTTACTAATAGCAGAGAATGCTGAGCAAAATGCTATGCTGAAGGCTCAAAGGGAGCAAATGACCAAAATGGTCAACTTGGTGGATAGAGTTATCTCTTGGGTGGACAGAGAGACTCAATCATGCAACCAACCTTCACCAGCAGTCTCAGCAGCAGGACGGGGTGTACCTCAGCAGAATGTGCCGGATACCAATCTTGCGGGAACATCGAGGAAAAGGAAGCCAACCACCACCACCAGCCAACCACCCTCTACAGATCCTGCCTCACCTGCAGCAAAGAGGACCAGTCCCACGGGACCCAGAGAAAGAACTAAGCTAGCCGAACCAAGTAAACTTTATTTTTGGTACAATTTTAGCTATTTCAGCTTAATCATGTTGTTTCCTGCCTGTGTATATTTAATGGTTGATGAATTTTGTGCTCTTCTCCCACTTTGCCCTTTGTTTGGTCTAAGTATGAGAAGTTTCTGTGTGATAAACAGTGACGTATGTCTCATGAGATAATTTCTGCTCAAGCTCCTGCCTATGTTTTTGTGTTCTTCTCCCACTCAGCCCAGTGCCTGGTCTAAGTGTGAGACATTTATCTGTCTTTCCTGCTAATATGTTATGTGTTTGTGTACGTTCTGTGTCATTCCCACACTTAGCCCACCGCATGGTCTAAGTGTGAGAAGTTTTTGTTGAAAGTATGTTTTTGCAATTTCAATTTTCTGTCTGTCCGTCTACCACTTGACCCATTGCTTGTCTAAGTGTGAGAAGTTTGTTTCTCTGTTTTGGACACCAACCACCCCGTTTTCCACTTGAGGACAAGCTGTAATGACGTGGGAGGGGGGAAACAGTTGGTGTAGTTAGTGTCAAAGTTGTGTTTTGTTTAGCTAGGAGTCTTCTTTTAGGTGTTTTGCTTTATGTGTTTCAAATAAGAACTGGTTTAAGAAAAATAAAGACAAGATTCCCTTAGTAAGAGTAATTGAAGAGAAGATACATGTTGATTTGTAAGTTTCCATTCTATAATAAACCAAAATCTGCTTGGAAGATGTAAGGAAGATAGAAGTGGCTTTAATCTAATCCCTCTATGAAACCCTCTAAAATGGGAGTTGAAAGTCAAAGTAGAACACTTTCTACTAAAATAACAAAAAAAATTAGAGAGGCTGCCCTTGATGCTTAGAGTGGTGAAATGACACAAGCTAGTGAGGACTAAAGGCAATAGGAATAACTGGTTGAGCCAAATTCTTTCGAACCATATGAATCTGCCTCACTGTAAGGGCACCCCCTAGTTACACCTTTGAGCCTTAACTATGATCACCCCTTCTTTGGAAACCCTAAACCTCATGTCAAGTGAACAAGGGGATGGGCTAGGGCAACTCATCGCTTGGGGATAGGAAATAGGTTGTGAAACAAGGGAGTATAAAAACAGAGAGTTAGAAAGAAAAAGGGCAGGAAACATTGTAACCTGACCCAGAAAAGAGAGAGAGAGAGAGAGAGAGAGAGAAATGAGAGAAAAATGAAAAAAAAGAAAGAAGAAAATTAGAAAATGGGCAGGAAGAATGTTTAACCTGACCCACAAAAAAAAGAAAGAGAAAATAGAAAATAAGAGAGGGCAAGAAATGATGTAACCTGATCCTATGAAAGAGTTAGAAAAATAAGGTTAAAATGGCCAAGGGTAGTTCCAAAGTTTTAGATTGTACATAGGGAGGTTGTTCTAGTTTTGTCCCTAAGTTCACATGTCCTTCACACTTCTATGTACATTATGAACTTGAACCCATAAGACCCTCACCTTTATACACTACAACCCTTGCCCCATTATAACCTGAATAAAGACCTTAAGGAGTTAGCTTCTGTCAATAGAACTCTAGCATCAATGGTATGGCAAAATGAATGAGAGAATGGTCCTAACAATTCTGGTGAGGATTGAGTGACTGAGTGAATCCAAAGTCGGAAAGATAGAAGCAATCATGACAAACAGACAAGCATGATTAGGTAGAAGAGGGGAGAGAAATGAATCTGAGACTATAGACGATTGGATTGACCTTAAGCTTGTGAGGACGATTGCCAAACAACATAAACTAGTTCTTTCTTTTCTTTCTTTTTCTTTTACTTGTCAATGTGTTTAGTTTACTTATGTGTTTTTCCTTTCTAGGTCTTTTACATGTGTGTTTGTTTGCTGTTTCTGAATAAGAACCATGCTTTGAAACTTGCATCTATTCTTTTTCTTTTCTTTCATACTTGAGGACAAGTATGGGTTAAGTGTGAGCAGTTTGATGAGGCTCGTTTAATGCATGTGTTCTATGGTAAAACTACATCAAATTCTGTAAACTAACAGTCAATTTTGAGCCAGGTTTGTGTGAAAACAGTCATATTCAGAAGAAGGAACAAATCAGTTTGGCGGACGAATGAATTAAGAAAATAAGGCAAAAAAAAAACAGCGGCATTGAGTTGATCAAGTCAAGAATCAAATAACGCCAGCAGGAGTTCCACATTGGGAGATAAAGTTAAAGACCCCACCACCAAATGTGAAGGGCAGGAACAACATTTCAGAGAGGATGGTACCCTAGGGATGAGAGCCCTACGCCTCTCTATACAAAAGAAGCCCAACACAAGAAGAAGGGAGTCCCGGCCAGTGGTGAAATGGGGGTCTCACAAGCTTTCTTAGTTAGAATATCTTTAGGAATTCAGCTCTCTTCTAGGGCTGAAATCGGAGCTCTTTTACTTCATCTTCTTGATTTCGTCGCACACACATACTTGGTCCTAGCTTAGTTTAGATTAGTTGGCGTTTGGTGGTAGTTTCTGCGTTTTTAATCGTTCTGTCTGTTATTCCACTCCGAGAAGGGGTGATGTAACAATTTACTGCTTTCGTAGTTTATTTTCAATTTAGCTTTTGATGTCATCGACCTTTTAATGTTTTTCATTTAGTGAAATTTGAACTTATGTTTTCGTTCCCAGCTGATGTGTTATGTTTTCCATGCATGATGTTTCTGATCTGTTTTCGTTTCCTTTTTTTATGTTGCATGTCTTGGGTATAAAAGTGTCTTGTTTTGTTTTGATTTGGTTACATCTGATGTTCTATGTTTGAGAGTTCTTGGGATGTTTAGATCTTGTAGTTTATGTTTCATTTCTGCATGATTATTTGTTAGTTTCTTGTTTACGTAGTCTTAGCTTAGATTTTTGGAGTAGATTTAATTTTATGAGTTGTTATGAAGTTTCATCTTCCATAGCTTTTCAGATCTAATCTTTACTATGTTTCATATGTTGATTTTGTGAAGAAGATGAAGTTGTTAAAAAGTTTTTACTTTATCGTACACTCTGCAGGGGACTGACAGTCCCCAGTCCCCCGTTTATTCTGTTTGTCCATTTATGGAAAGTTCACTTGAGTTGATCAAGTAGAATAGTTAAGCTTTCATGAGTTGATCAGTTTAGTTAGTTTAGATTTCCCAAGTCAAGTAGTTAACTTAATCCACCCCCTAGAAAACGTGGCAACAGACATCCTCAAGTCGTGTCAAGCAAGCAAATGCCAAACGCCTCATCTTTGTGGGATCGATCCTTACTTCCTTATACTAGTTAATAGTATTGTGGGTTAAGGTTTTGAAAACGCACGTTTTAGTTCTTCCATTCTTCTCACTCGAGTTGAATTTAAGTCAGTTGATCAGCCTAAGTTTCCACTGGAGCCACTCACCAACATTTTTGTAGGTAGCAGACGTATACAGGCTAGCTGGATCAGTTGGACAATCCAACTTGAGCAAGCCACAACAATATAATACCAAAAATGAAGAGAAAAATAGAGACTGAAAAGATCCGAGTTTTCAGTTGGTAAAAAAAGATAGTGGGATGTGGGTCCTACTTTTTTATATTAGTTTTATAATAAAAATGTGAGTAGAAAAAGGTTGGTTGAATGTGGCGCCTATTGCCTTTTACGGAATATTCCAACCGGGACTCCTAAAGTGGGACACCCAAAAATGGTAAATCGGGACTTCTAAAGTGGGACGGATGGAGTATAATTTAGTAAGAGAGTTAGAGAGAATATTCAGAGAAATTTGAGAAGAGATTGAGAGAAAATAAAGAATGATATGATGAATGGTGTGGAAACGAAGTGTTCAGACGGTGATTTTTTTATAATAATTAAAAACAAACTATGAAAATGGCTAGCTAACACTATGATAACCGACCAGATAAAAGTCAATGGCTCCAATTCGTTCAACAATGCAAATCACTTGAACGGGTGGACACGCTTAGATTTTGCATTATTTTAAGGTCTTTATTTGGGCCGTTTTGAGTGTCAAAGTTGTATTACATGTCCATTATTTATACATTTTGTCTATTTTCGTATGTTGACATGTTTTGTGAGAAATATACAAAATAGAGCCTATAAAATAGCAAAAAGTCAAATTTAGAAGTCTGGAGCATTTGCACCGGCCAGCGGTCTGTCTCGAAATTTTGCACTGGACCGTTGAAGTCGCAGCGGCCCGTTTCAAAATTTGTGCCTACAAAGAAGAACACGCCCAGCGACCACTGGGATGTGCGTAGCGACTACCGAAAGTTTCACCGAAGAGTCAGAACATTTACAGCGGTCCGCTGAGAATTGTGCAGCGATCCGGTGGAATCGGGTGGTTCAAGATTTTTAACTAATTTCTCTCCAAGACTTACTTAACTGGGTTAGAAGATTTTCCATATTGTGGTACACGACTTCAAGGCTATAAATACCCCCAAAGCTTTATCAAAGGAAGAGACCTAGCAACATTACTTACTTGAGATTAAAGTTTAAGAGTTCCTTCCATTTGAACATCATCTTTCCATCATACATAGAGTTTGAAGCTTGGATTCAAGCGAGGATCAAAACTACAGATTCATCCTTTGGTTTTATCTATTTAGTTCTTGATGTTTTCTATGTTTTCCCTACAAACTATGAGTTTAGTTTATTTGTCTGAGTAGTTAAATCAGTAGAATTCTAGGGATGCATTAGTAACGATAGTTCATATTTATTTAATATCCGTTTTGTTCATGTTTGCTTTATTCTAAGTTGTTTGATAATGCTTCATGTTTGAGTGACAAATTCTATGATGAATTCTTGGCTTGCAAAGTAATAGAAAGAGGATTTGCATGTTAGATGGACTTAGTTAACGCTACAATTAATTTCCCCTAAAAAGGTATTGTTAATTGAGAATGAGGACATCTTGAGGATCTAATTGAGCTCTTTAGAGTTACTAATCTAAGATTGGCAACCTTGGTGTGTAATCTACTTTGTGTCACATTGGCAATACTTATGTGATCCGTTCTAGTTAAGCATGAATTGTGCTAACCTTGGTGTGTAATCTACTTTGTGTCACATGGGCAATACTTATGTGATTCGTTCTAGTTAAGCATAAATTGTGCTAGGATATTGTGAAATTTGTATAAACCATAACTATGAAAGCACATCCCTGAAATTCTCTTTTCTTATCTGTTTTTACTCACGTGATTAATCTGCAAGTGTTTTTATTGCTTTCTTTATTTGCTTTATTTATTGTTTATTAGCATAATCAAAACTCCAAAACCGTGTTTCCAAATAGTAGGAGAAGCCTAGTATTTGATAGCCAGTCTATGGTCGTACTCCCTGTGTTCGACAGCTTGTGCTTACCCTTAGCTATACTACTCCTACCTTGTATACTTGCAAGTAGTTGTAATGCTAAAAAAAATTGTGCATCATGGGTGTCGCTTCAACACAATGATATTAGGTTGAGTAAAATGCATTTGAAAAGTCTTGTGAACTTCGATCTTCTTTTTCCAACTCTGTCTGAGCTCCATTCTAACTTCAATCTCAACCTACACATGAGAAATATATCCAAATGAGTCCAATAAACACTTCAAATTCATGAATTCTATGGGAAAAATGATATATTTGATTCATATCAATTGCATACTAATTAAAGTGGAAAAAGAAGTCAAATACTACTACAATAACATGAAAACTTAATTCATGGAATATATTTAAGATATGTTTGTTTAGTTGTTAATTATCATCCGTACCAAAAAAGATGTCTCACTTTCCTTTTTAGTTTGTTCCACTAATGATGTTACATTTCAATTTTTAAAAAAAGTTCTCTCACATAAAATTTATATTTTATCTCTCCCCTTATAACACAAACAAAACTTCTTAAAATCTGTGTCATCCACAATTGTGACATTTTTATCGGACGAAAGTAATACTATTTTTTAGCTTTATTAAACCAAACCCATTCAATATGTAAAATATAAAAAAGAAACATGTTTAATTATTATGGTTAATTAACTTAATTTATATTATTTATAATTAAATTACAAGTAGTATCAATAATATACTTGTTGAACAAAAAGAAAATTGAATGCTAAAAAAATGTTAACAAAATTATTAGAATAATAGGATTAATAATATAAAATTGCTAAATGGATTAAAAAAAAGGATTATACTGAAATAAAAAAATTTAAACAAAGCAAACAATCAAATCATATGAAGTTATTTGATATATTTTCTATACTTTCAAGATATTAATACTAATACAAGCAATTATATATGATGTATAAAAAGATAGTGCCACTTAAAATTGTAATTTATTCCACTTTTTTAAAAATTGTTTAAATAAAATATTTAAAAATAAGTAATAATTATTATTTCCTCATCCCACAATAAAAGTCCTATTTGTTGAATGAAGATTGTTGACTCATAATTGACAAGTCTTAGTTAGTTTTTTAGTATTCCTAGTCATGAGGTATATTTTGTTATTCCTATTTTTGAGCTTTTCTCTGTTTGCCGTTGTAATCTTCATGAGTAGAGGGCTTATAAATAGTATCTCATATTAGTGGAATAAACAAGTCATTTGGAGTCATCTTCTGATATACTTTGGGTACAAATATTTCTCTTTTTTTTGTGTTCTCTGTTTTCTAGTTCCAACATTTTTGGCATCTAGAGCCAGGTTCTGTTATGATTGCCAGCAACGGGAGTTCGATGAGCGCTACACAACCACTCATACTAGTGTTCAAAGGAGAAGGCTATGAATGCTGGAGTATCCGGATGCAGACTCTACTGAAGTCTCAAGATCTATGGAACTTCGTAGAACAAGGATATGCAAAATCCGATGAGGCGAACAGATTGCGGGAGAATAAGAAGAAAGACTCAAAGGCGTTGGCGATCATCCAACAAGCGGTCCATGACAACGTCTTCTCCAGAATTTCAACGGTGACCACCTCAAAGCAAGTGTGGTCAACCTTGCAGAAAGAATTCAAAGGAGATTCAAAAGTCATTGTTGTGAGATTGCAATCACTTGGACGTGACTTTGAAACGCTGATCATGAAGAATGGAGAATCCGTGGTTGATTTTCGCCGAGAACAATGGCAATAGTCAGTCAAATGCGATCTAGCAGAGAAAAGATCACAGACCAGACCATCGTTGAGAAGATACTTAGAAGCTTGACTCCAAAGTTTGATCATGTCGTAGTTGTAATTGAAGAGTCAAAGGACTTATCGGTGTTTTCATTTGAAGAATGAATGGGATCTCTTCAAGCTCACGAGTCAAGAATTGACCAATCGTTTGAAAAGTCTGATGAAAAAGCATTTCAAGTGAAAGGTGAATCCTCCAATTAGAAGGATTTCTCTACAACAAGAGGACGGGGCATAGGAGGTTTCCGAGTTCGCGGGCGTGGCCAAGGTCGAGGTCGTGGTGGTCAATCTAATGCAAAGTAATATTTTGGTGGACAACAAGGCGACAAGAGCCATATTCAGTGCCATAATTGCGGCAAATTCAAGCACGCGAAAGCAGATTGCTGGTCTAAGGAAAAACAAGCGAATTATGTCCAAGAAGAGGCGAATAAAAACAAATTATTCATGGCGGTTGCAGACATTGTGGATGTGTCAAACGATGTGTGGTTCATGGATAGCGGTTGCTCAAATCACATGTGTTCCAACAAGGAGATGTTCAAAGAGATTGATGAATCTCGCAAGATTCAAGTCAAGCTAGGTGACGACAAATCCATTCAAGTTGAGGGGAAAGGTACTGTTGCAGTAAAGGATGGCCATGGTAACACCAAACTCATTTATGATGTCTATTTTATTCCAAACTTGGCACATAATTTATTGAGTGTTGGGCAATTGATATCTACTGGATATATGGTATTTTTTGATGATCATTTCTGTGTCATCAAAGAAAAGAAATCTGGGCAGATCATCGCAAAGGTTTGCATGATGGAGAATAATAGGTTGTGGCATCTACAATATGGGCATCTCAACGCCAATGGATTGAAGCTTCTACATGAGAAATGTATGGTTCATGGGCTGCCAAAAGTTGAAGCCTTTGATCTATGTGAGGGATGTATCTATGGAAAACAGATGAGGAAATCCTTTCTTACTGGTGTATCGTGGAGAGCTTCAAATTGTCTTGATCTCATTCACGCTGATTAGTGCGGGCCTATAAATACGGAGTCGATTGGTGGAAATCGATATTTCTTTTTAATTACTGATGATTATAGTCACATGAGCTGGGTATATTTTATGAGAAATAAATTCGAAGCCTTTGAGAACTTCAAGAATTTCAAGGCGATGGTGGAGAATCAAAGTGAAAGAGCATCAAGGTTCTTCGTACATATAGGGGTGATGAGTGCTCTAATGATTTTAATCATTTTTGCGAAACTGACGAAATACGCAGGGAATTAACCACACCATATACGACATAGCAGAATGGTGTGGCGGAGAGGAAAAATCGCACCGTTGTAGAGATGGCGAGAAGCACGTTGAAGGCAAAGCATCTCCCAAACTCTTTGTGGGCAGAAGTTATTGCTAGTGTTGTATTTTTGTTGAATATTTCTCCAACAAAAGCTATCTTGAATCGCACTCCATATGAAGCTTTGGGAGGTCCGAAGCCGACGGTGAGCCATCTAAAGGTTTTTGGATGCGTAGCTTATGCTTTGGTGAACTCTCAATGTCGTCGAAAGCTCTATGACAAATATGAAAATTGTGTCTTCATTGGGTACTCTTCTCAATCCAAAGCATACAAGCTATATAAACCTCTTAGCGGCAAAGTTATTATCAGCAGAGACATCACGTTTCATGAAGATGTTGGATGGGATTAGGAGAGCAAGCAAGATGATTCATATACTCTCTTCTCGTTGGATTCGAGTGATGCAGATTCTGGTATGAATTCAACGCACAACAGCCCTCCGAATTCACCACAAAGCAATCCCACAAACTCACCAAATACTACTCCAAACACTACTCCTCAAAATACGCATCATACCAACCCTATAAATCCTCTAAACATAAATACACCACCTTCATTAAGTAGTTGTTCATCTCTCGAAACACCACCTCCACGGGGCTATAGGTCTTTAACTAAAGTTTATGAGAGATGTACTTTTGCTCTTATGGTTGTAGATCTAACTCGGTTCAATGATGCTGCTGGAGAAGAGAAGTGGTAAAAAGCAATGAATGAGGAGATTGGAGCAATCGAAAAGAATGGAACTTGGATTCTTGAAGACTTGCCAGAAAATAAGAGTGCAATTGGCTTGAAGTGGGTGTTCAAGACAAAGTATAATGCAGATGGGTGTGTGTAGAAACCTAAGGTTTGTTTGGTTGTCAAGGGCTATGCGCAACAGCAGGGCATTGACTACAAGCAAACGTTCTCTCCAGTTGCTCGCTTCAAAACCGTGAGAATGTTTTTAGCTTTGGAAGCAAGCTCCATGTGCTTGGTACAACAAGCTGGATTCATTTCTCTAGCAAGGTGGATTTGAAAGAAGTGCTAATGAGCCTACATTGTATGCAAAGAAGGAAGTAATGTCAAGGGCTATGCGCAACAGCAGGGCATTGACTACAAGCAAACGTTCTCTCCAGTTGCTCGCTTCAAAACCGTGAGAATGTTTTTAGCTTTGGAAGCAAGCTCCATGTGCTTGGTACAACAAGCTGGATTCATTTCTCTAGCAAGGTGGATTTGAAAGAAGTGCTAATGAGCCTACATTGTATGCAAAGAAGGAAGTAATGGTAACTTGCTCCTTGTTTGTGTATTTGTTGATGATATAATCCATATGAGATCTTCTAACTCTCTTGTTACTGAGTTCAAATAGAGTGTTATGAATATGTTTGAGATGACAGATTTAGGTTTGCTTAATTATTTTCTTGGATTGGAAAATAAGCAAGGAGAAGATGAAGTGTTTATCTTCCAGAAAAAATATGCCGATGATCTTTTCAAACGCTTGAACATGATGAATTACAAAGCTGCAATTACCCCCATGAATATCAATGAAAAGTTGCAGCTTGCTGATGGTACAGAGGAAGCTGATACAGTAAGCTTTCGAAGTCTAGTTGGAGGTTTGATTTATTCAACGCATACGAGACCTGATATTGCCTTCGGAGTTGGTATAATTTCCAAATTTATGCAAAATCTAACACATCAACATTTCGGAGTTGCGAAAAGGATTCTTCGCTACGTAGTTGGAACTCAATGTTGTGGTATTTGGTACTCAAATGTTACTGAATTTGAGTTGGTTGGTTTCACGGACAGTGATTGGGCAGGTTATGTGGATGATAGGCGAAGGACTTTAGGCTTCGTGTTCAATCTTGGGCCAGGAGCTGTAACATGGAGCTCGAAGAAGCAAGGAGTAACAATGCTTTCGACGGCAGAAGCAGAATATGTGGCTGCTACTTCTTTAGCGTGACAAGCAGTATGGTTGAGAAGGTTCCTGGATGATTTTGAGCAGGAGCAGAAGGAGGCTACTAGAATTTTCTGTGATAATCGATCAGCTATTGCGATTGCAAAGAATCCAGTTATGCACGGGAGAACGAAGCACATCAATATTAAGTTTCACTTCATACAAAATTTGATGTCTATTTCCTTGAAGTTTTGCAGCAGCCTTATAACTTGGTTGATATTTTCACCAAGTCGTTGTCTTCGGAGAAGCACGTCAAGTTCAGAAATATGCTTGGAGTGTGTAATTATGAATCAAGGGGGGGGGGGTGTTAAATGAAGATTGTTGACTCATAATTGACAGCTCAAGCTTATCTTGACTTAGTCTTAGTTAGTTTTTTAGTATTCCCAGTCATTAGCTATATTCTGTTATTCCTGATTTTTAGCTTTTCTCTCTTTGTCGTTGTAATCTTCATGAGTAGAGGGCTTATAAATAGCACCACATATTAATGGAATAAACAAGTCATTTGGAGTCATCTTCTGATATACACGTTTGGCTATAAATATTTCTCTTTTTTGTATTCTCTGCTTTCTAAATCCAACACTATTTTTCCATTTCCGTTTGTCCCACAATAAGAGTCATATTTCACTCTTACCATAAATGGTAAGTAGACCCACATTCCACAAACTTATTCCACTCATATTTTATTATAAAACTAATAGATAAGTGAAACTCAGATTGTACTAACTTATTCAACCAACTTTTATTTATATTTTTTAAAGTTCTGTGCCAAACCAAATAGGATTCTTATTGTGGGAAGGAGAGAGTATTTAAATTATACACTCCCTCGTCTATAATTTAAATATTCCCAAGATAGTTGGGTAGCAATCTTTTCGGGCCGTTCCAATGTAGTTGAGTTATTTTTTGGATAAAAACCTTATTCTCCCTCCTACTTTTACACTCTCTTTCTCTAATACTTTTATTGTTTATCCATTTTAACCTTTAAGCATTAATTTCTTAAATATTTTATCCAAAAGAAATGCTTTAACAAATTTGGGAGGTAGTCAGTACCTGTTTTGACTCGGCACTAGCTTTAAGAAATTATTGATTTTGTGCAAGAAGGTAGGTGGAATAATTAGTTGGAAGATGAACCTCATTTAGAATTTACCATATTTGGACATAAAATTTAATCTCATTGTTGATGAAATTTATACTCAAATGCCGTTACTTTCATAAATATAAAACAAAACAAAATGATAAACATACAAAAAGTCAAAAGGGTCACACTTTCTACTATCTCACTTCAATTATTATACACTCCAACAACCACTACCTCACTTCAATTATCACACACTCCAACAATTTCTTAAAACTCATGCCCTAACTAAATTGCACTCCTAAACTGGGACGGAGGGAGTATATTATATTTATAATAAAATGTAAGTATAATACTCCCTCCGACCCATAAAAGGAGTCACATTTAGGACACGAGTTTTAAGAAATATAAAGAACAGTGAGTTGACAAAGTTAGTGGAATATGGGGTCCACTTTTTTATATTAGTTTTATAATGAATTGTGAGTGAAGTAAGTTACTAGAATATGAGACCTACTTACTATTTATGGCAAAAATGAAATGTGACTTTTCTTGTGGGACAGACCAAAATGCCACAATGTGACTCTTGTTATGGGACGGATGAAGTAGTTTATTTGAGTGTGAAGTCCCCTAAAGAAGAAAAAGTTAGATGAGTCTTTGAATTGCAAATATCTCGAAATGACAAAATGAGTTTTATTTTCGATACATCATTACCGCCGGAGTCTTGAGGGATATTCTCCACTGAAAACGCGTTTTCAGTGAGGTTGGAGATGGTGTAAGAGGGAAACACATGAATATTTTGGAATGGAATCAAATCAGTTACTTTTTTTTTAATAATGACTCTGAAACCTAACAATAACATCCAAGAATATAACATATGATAGTGGAACCCAGAGCATGGATAGAGAATCACATGATTTAGATCGCTCAATCCATGATGAGATAGAGTGATACATCGATAAAGGGTTCTTAAAGGGTTGAGAAAAGAAGCTTTTGCAAAGGTTGCTGATATATAAAGAGAATAATCGTGACTAGATATTCTAATATTTTTAGATGGCTTGCGTAGATACTTTACATTGGAGAGCATATGCTAGCGAGATTGACATTATTGCATGTGATTGGAAATTTTATCTCTATCATAAAGATATTGAAATTATATTTATAGAGTATGGGCTATAATCAATATCGAACTAATTTCTACTCGTCATTGTTAGTTTGTTTTAGGTCATTTTAAAATATTGTTAATTTGTTTTAGGTAATTTTTAATTTGTTTTAAGTCATTTTATAAAATCCTGAGTTCAAAAATACGGATATCAGTTTTAGACTATTTTAGGTCATGTTTACTATTATGACCTAAAAACAGACTGAAAATGATCTTCGGGTATTGATTCTGTGGTCCTTTCAACATGATATGACATAAGTAAGTGATCTCAAATGGTAAACGTAATCAACAAAAGTATTACGATCAAATTATTAATTCATTTTAATAAAAAATATACTAGTAGCCTATTATCTATATAAACTGATCAATACTAAGCACACTGATGGTGATGGATAATCATGATTCTCCCTCAAGAAAAGAAGAAGATGATTTATAATGATGAGTCAGACATAATCCCAAAATACTAGGTCGTATATTATCTGAATAAGATTGCTAGCTGAATGTTCACACAATCACACTCAACACTACTACTACTACTATTAATATATAGAACATAAATAGAGCATCCATCTCTCCAATAATCATGACATGCTTAAAATTATTTATAATTTGTTTATTATGACCGGCAATATTTACCTTATCCAATCATTTATAAAATTAAAATCAATAGTACGAGCCACTAATAGTAAAAATATTTCGAAACTTCATATGAATGTCTTTTCAGTTCCAGGATGAGAAGTCAATTGAAAATTAGTTGAAATAACAAAGTGGATGAGAATTAATGAAATTATCTAAATACTATTCCGACAAATGGAGTTGCAAAATCTTATCAACAAACAAACTCCTATTTGTGAGTATTGCCGACATTGTGTTGAGTTGCATGACTAATGCATTTTTGTTTGGAATTTAAGGAAAAACGAAATATGGAGTCAACAAAGTCTGCAGAAATGGATAGAAACGGAGAAGCCCATAACTTGTTTGTAAATGTAGATATTGATGGATTAAGATCACAGAGCATTTCCAACCCCAACTCTTCTACAGTGACACTTTCCCTACTTTCTTATCTCCTTGCTAATTCCTATCTATGCGCTGATTCTTCACATATTTCGATCTTGATGATTCAATATTTTTACTTTAAAAAAATAAAAAATAAATAAAAATTTACAGGAATTCCTATCTATGCGCTGATTCTTCACAAATTTGAAATAGTTCAAGGTAGGTACGGAAGCTGGTGCTGTCAAGTGGGGCCCGTCCTTGTCAGCAGATCTCTAGAATTTATCCATTTAATTGTCTACATACGCTCTTCCGTCACTTCAAACAATCCTCTTCCTCTGTAAAAATCTTTGTCTTTCCATGAAATATCAACTTTCTTTTTCAAAAAACAAAATTATTTGTCCAGGGTATCTGAACAGTGGACACTTAAGTTGAGAGTACTGATAAAAAAAATTAGTACCCCCTTCTCAGTCCTGCTATTATCGAGCTACTTCTTTCAGACACAAAATTTAAGAAATTAATATTTAAAGAGTTGAAGTAATGAGATTAAAATATTAGAAAGTAAAGAGAATAAAGTAGATGGAAAAATAAAGTAAGAAAAATAATTTTTTACTTAAAAGAGAAATAACTCGTTTATAGTGGGACGATGGGAGTATCACACTCCTTTATTATGGAGCAGTATTCTTTACCAAAGATATACTATATCTTTCACTTTAATATTGATAAAAAAATGTTATCTTCCATATATATTAGGACTTGCATGTTGTAAATTATTATCCCGATTCATTATTGCTATGTCCAGACAATGACAATGCATATATATACGTTCACTTTTACTTTTTTGAAAACCGCTAACTTGTAACTAAAGAAACGGTAACCTAAATTAATTTGACCCTTTTATTCATCATGCCTATTTATTTAATACTAAAATCTGTCAGCATTTTATTTTATTATACTATAGACGACATGCACAAATTAAGAGCCCATCCATGCACATGCAACTTTGTTGGTTTGCCCAATGATCACATGGGAACTAAAGACATACACTCTTTATCGATTTTATCTCCACCAATGTCAAGTATCTACTCCCCACAAATTCTAAATATCCCAAATTAGAGCAACACCTTCCTTGGGCAGCACGAGAATTTATGCAACTTTATTTCGTGTGTAAAGTGGAGAGAGTAAGTAAGAGAGAGAATAAAGTAAAGAGAAATGTGTTTTTATTTTTAGTAATGAGTCATCTTGGTTGGGACAAATTAAAAAGGAAAGTGGGTCATCTTCAATGGGACGGAGGGATTACTTTATTCTCTCTTTCTTACTTTTGGTCTTTCTTTATCTCTCTTATTTTTTTTCTCTCTCGTACTTTATACTCTCCACTTAATTCAATAAATATTATTTTCTTAAATCTCGTATCCAAAAGAAACTCATCACTTATAGTGGGACGGAACTAGTAGTATATACAAGTAGACAACATAATGAAGACATTTCCATTTCCAAACTGAATAGTCATAATGAACACATTCTTGCCCCGTTGAAGAAAGCACACTGAAAATTCTCATTCAACAAAAAACAAATCCCATTTCTTCCCTGAAAAAAAAATAAGTAGAAAAGAGTTCACAAAAAATTATCAAATCTTCCATTTTCAAAAAAACAAATATAATGAAAACATAAGTTAGGGAACGTGTAGAGATTGGATTTGAGAAAAGAAAAGATCAAAAGAGCAGTCACAAGAAATATGATGGTATTGTGTGAGGTGAGGACCACAATCTAATCCAAACACACGCGCCCGCCTACGCGCCATTTTCGTTTTGGCCGTTACCCTTCCATTCCCAACTATATTAACGTCCCCATTTTGCTCTTCTCCACCACCACTCACTCCCACTGCTAAATTTATTAACTAAGATTTTTTGCTTGAAGAAGAAATGGACTGTGTTTTTGAACACCACATATTTTCTAATGAATGCATGATTAAGCAGGAATATGGGTATACTTAACTCTGTTTCTGCTGCCCTGTTTTGTTAATTTCGATTAAGCCAATAATTAATCGCGGATACCCGTTTTTCAGCTGTCGTCATTACAAGAGGAAGTGTAAGATCGTAGCGCCCTGTTGCAACCAGACATTTGATTGCAGGCACTGCCACAATGATGCAAAGGTTTCTCTATTTTATTATTATTATTTTTTTACTTTTTAGCATATGATTCAATTCTTTCACTAGATTTGTGTTTTGATGCTAATGATCTTCTAGCAGAACTCTATAGAAATTGATCCACTCGATCGCCATGATATCCCGCGCCATGATATTACAAGGGTTAGTTTTCTTTAATTTCCTACTTGATTATTACTTTGCCGAACCACATTCTCAGTTACTCTGCATATGTGGCTTTTCAGGTCATTTGCTCAGTGTGTGACACAGAACAAGATGTAAGTTTAATTAAATAGGAAGATGGTGTTTTCGTATACGAGTCATCGACTTAATTTATGATGCTATTCAATGTTTGTAGGTCCAGCAGAATTGCATTAGCTGTGGTGTTTGTATGGGGAAGTACTATTGCTCGATATGCAAATTCTTCGATGATGATGTGAGCTTCTTTTCATCTAACTATTGGAGTAGTTGTTATCCGATTATTATGTCTCTCATCAGTGTATTCTTTCTCCTTGTCAGATTTCAAAGAATCAATATCACTGCCAAAAATGTGGAATATGCAGGTTATTTTTCTCTTTTCCTTTTCCTTAATGTGGATTACAGAATTAGATGCTATGAACAGATTGAATGTCATATGTCTTCATCTGTCCTATGATAGCAAACCATTTTTATTCTTGTCCCTTTCGCCATGGCGTAGCAATGGCCAACATGTTACCCCGGACATTGCTATGCCCCACATTATCCTAGACTCGATGCAGTTGATTCTCTCGTAGCTTCTTTTCACTAAAGTCATCTCCTTCGAATCTAACTTTCTTCTCTTTTTCTTGTTCTAGAACCGGTGGCAAAGACAACTTTTTCCACTGCGATAAATGTGGTAAGTCGAGTTCCTGCCGGTCTTGAAAAATCTACTGCTGATTACCGTATTGAGCGAAATATATCCTGTTGCAGAATGCTGCTATTCAAATGTGTTGAAGGATTCACATATATGCATAGAGAGAGCAATGCATCACAATTGTCCAATTTGCTTTGAGGTAATTAAATCTCTAATCGATTTGGTGTCAATTGGTGGCTATAGCTAATCAACATATCCGAATATACGCAGTATCTTTTTGACACGCCCAGAGACACTACCGTGTTGCCATGCGGTCATACCATACATCTCGACTGTGTTAAGGAGATGGAGCGCCATTTCCAGTAAGAATGAATCTCCCTATCTCACTCCACTCGTGTCCTCTACATGTCTAATAAATTTGGCGATGCAGGTATTCTTGCCCGGTATGCTCAAAGTCGTATTGTGATATGACGTGCGTCTGGGAGAAGCTCGATCAGGAGGTTGCTTCAACGCCTATGCCTCAAATGTATCAGAACAAAATGGTGAGGAAACTGCTAAAAGAGATTAGGCTTTGGTTTGTTTGCTTGATTGGTACTAACTCGAAAAGGCCTTATTTATGTTGCTTTGTTTTAGGTTTGGATTCTCTGCAATGACTGTGGGGAAACATCCGAGGTGAACTACCATATACTCGCGCACAAATGCACCAACTGCAACTCCTACAACACGAGGCAGACGAGAGGGCGTTCCCATACATCATGCGCCTCACAACTTGTTTAGATGTAAACCAAAAATAAAATAGAGGAAGAAGTATTCTTGGAGTAGGAATAAGGCTGTGGGCTGAAGCCAAAAGATAGTGTTGTTCATTTATTCTTACTTCACTACTTAGGAAACATTCTGTAAATCAATCTTCAGCACGTATTAATCTACTCATCACCGTTTAATCTCTAACAGTTTTAGCAGTGATGTTAACTCATATCTGTATATGAAAGTTTGAATACAAAAATGAACTCAACTAACATGATACAAAAAGTTCCCAGCTCATCAGAAAACTGCAAATTCATTAGTTCCATTTATATATATATATCAAGATATGAAAGTACAAAAACATTACTGATCAATTTGTAGCTCCTGGTTCAATAATTATTTAAAGGGAAAAAAGGATCGCTCGGATTTTGAAGCTCCAAGACGCTGTAATTATTTATCGCACATTCGCACCCTAAAATATTGAAAATCTTAAATACGCTTTAGTGCGCACGAGCGCCCACACACACATATATTGACTATATAAAATACTCTCTCTGTCCCTAATTATTTGTCACCATTTTATCCGACAGGGGTTTTAAGAAATGTAATATTGAAAAAGTTAGTGGCAGGTGGGTCCTACTTTTATATATCAGTTTTATACTGCTAATAAAAATATGAGTGGTAATGAGTCAGTTAAATGTGACGTCTATTACCAAAAATGGTAAATAATGAAATGTGAGAAATTTTTAGTGACGGACGAAAATGGAAATAAATGACAAATTTTAAGGGACAAAAGGAGTACATACCATGAAATCCCTACCTAAAATAAATTCTGCCAATTTTAAGGGACAAAAGGAGTACATACCATGAAATCCCTACCTAAAATAAATTCGGCCACCGCTGCTGATAGTAGTGAAAACCATGATGCCTACGTGACTCAACTTCATTATCATTTTTATTTCGTTTCTTTTATATTCTTAATTTTCCCACCCACTTTTCTCTAATTTTTATATCTATCTCTTGGATCTTTAGAAAAGTACTGGATCAGATCTCACACTTTTTTCTTTTAAAAACGACAATCTTTAATAAATCTGAAATTTGCATGAGTGCCTTTCATCAATTGGCAGAGCTTTTAGGTTCCATATATTAACGTTAGCATCGAATCAGAGGGTTCGACACACGCTTTTCTCTCCACCTTCCTACTTTCATCATGATCAATCTCATTTTTACTCGTGACTAAACACTCTCTCTCACTCTCAACTTTTAATAGTATTTCTTACACGACAAAGACTAAATTTGGTGGCTGTCTATGTTGCAATCGCTTAGTGGTGATGATACTGGTTTGTGCGGTAAAGATTTTCCCATGATTTGGGGTTATAGGATATTGTAATTTGATCATGGTAATACTAATATTTAGCATCGCAAATAATAATTAATTAGCCGTCCATCCAATCTAAACACTTAGTCCGAATTCATTATAATTACATTCCATCATGCTATAATTGCTATTGCTATATATATAAGGGAATGGGAATTGTTAATATTAGTAGCAGAAAAGAAAAGAAAGTAGAGTTGGTGATGGGCATGAAAACAATGGTTCTGCTAGTGTTGGTGTGGGGGCATGTGTGCCTTGCCAATGCCACCAATAGGAAAATGATGAGGGGGGACTATACAGATACAGTGGCTGTCTCCGCCGTGGCTGCTGCTGCCCCTGACCAAGACGAGATGAAAAACCACCACACCATCCCGAGGCGCGCCTGGGATAGCAGCCAAGATCAAGATGGAGCCCCTGATGCGGACAACCGTACTTGATCAAGAAGGAGCCCCTGATGCTTTCTACAGAACTAAATTTTCATCGTATTACAGGTCGTCTTAATCTTAACTCTGTTGTTTTTGGAAATTGTGTTTCTCGTTTGTACTTTGTTGTTTTATGAAACAAATGTAAAATCCGAGTAGTTGCTACGCACATCGCTTAACTTTAGATGCTATTGTTTACTATTATACTTTGTATGTTCATATATGATTTCAACCCTAAAGAATCCTCTTTGATTGCTTAGTTAGAGCTAAATTAGACTGCAGTCAAGTATGTGAGCTATAATACTATGATTTGCAGGATGATTCTCTGAGTTTAAAGTTTGGGAAAAGGTTGTGACCCGTTAGTGAAGCTGTTTTCTAAAGAGCTCATTCGTATATTCCTCTACCTATGTTGTAAGGATCAGAGCAGCCAATAACTCTCTTAAATCAAGAACTTTTAAAACACACTATGTGAAGTGATCAGCCCTCACTTATACACATCGATTACCTAACATGAATAGCACAATAAAATATTTTGGAATCTCCTGAGGCATACAAGCAACCAGTTAATAATACCCCATAGAAACACAGATTATTCAAAGTTTTCCAAGAAAATAATTGAAAACACAAAGGAAAAGGAACTAGACACTTTTAGTCCAAGTTTAGGCTCAGTTTTCGTATAGCACGGATATATATTGTATAGCACCATTTATATTATAAGGCGTGAGATATGATCTTCTGCCTCCTTAAAATGAGCGTCAGTGTGAGCGACATGACCACATCACCAATTGAAACAACAACATGAGTCAATGCATCGAAAAACGGAAACCAATTAAGCATAGAAAACATTGATTTATCCAGACATATTCATAACAACAATCAAACAACTAATGGAAGAAAACATGATAGAACTAAACTAACTACACCCTTGACTGAAGGAATCACGATTGGAAGCTCCGTTTGCACTCCGTTGAATGATTGAGGAATCCTTTCTTGAATTCTTTAATCTCTTAGTCTATTCTCTCTCTAGTATGTGTGTACGGTGAGGAATTCCCTTAAAATCATGCGGAATGATGTACTCCCTCCGTCCCATAAAAATAGTCTTCTTTTTTCCATTTTGGTTCGTCCCACAGAAATAATCTCTTTCCATTTTTGACAAATCTCTTCTCACTTATAAGGTGGCCCACATTCTCTACTAACGATACTCCATTCACTTTTTCTTTCTCCATCTCTCCTATTTTACCACATAAAATCCATGCGATCCCAAAGTCCCTATTTTTATGGGACGAAGGGTGTACTACATATCATACCCTAGGTCTCCAAATATGAGTAGGATATGAAATTCCCGAAAATAAGACAAATTTTGACTTTTCGGCATGCTTAACCCGGCCCAGGTTGGTCTGTGGATGACCCTACCTAGTCGGGTAGAGGTTCTAGAGGGGGACAACATTTTCCTAAAATGAATCAACTATGGTAGAATCCCATAGTTTGTAGGAGGATGTATTATTCTTCAAAAAATAGTACTCCCTCGTGCCATAGAAATAGGCCATTAGGGGTTGGTACAGATTTTAATGCATAATTGGTAAAGTAAGAGAGAATGAGAAAAAGTAGTTGAAATTGTGTAGTGGATGGTGGGACCATAAATGATAAAGTAAAAAAGGAGAAAAATATTACCATAAATGGATTTTGACTATTTCTATGAGACGGACGAAAAATGAATATGGCCTATTTCTATGGGACGGAGGGAGTAATTAATATGGCACATTGTAGTGCAGTAAGCATAAAGTACTAGCCTTAGTGAATCCCATGTTCCCGGATCAGAACAAAGTTTGTACTCTTGTTGTCGTTGATGTAGCTCATATCTATTTCTACCAATCCTACCAATATACTCCCTTCGTCTATAAAAAAAATAGTCTTATTTGTGGACGACACGAGTTTTAATAAGAAATTTGTAACGCCCCACTTATTTTGAACCCTAATTTTTGAACCCTAATTTTTTTTGCATTTAATTCTTTTAATGCCGAGAAGTCCGTGAGTTAAATGACGAGTGAAATTGTTATTTGTTATTCTTCTGACCTAATTGGATTTGGAACTTTGACTGTGCGTTTTTTAGTCAACTTTGTTGATTACGTGACGTGGTTGTTTGAATGATTGAGGCATGGTGAATTTAATTTGACTATTTAGAATTATTGACAAGGCACGAGAACTTGATTTACGAGTTGAAATCGCGATGATGAAATCACAAGTCGAATATTTAATAATTCATTTCCGTGAGGAATATATATTGTACTCAATTCTGTGTTGGATTAAATAATTGATACAAGTCCAATCTTGTGGAATATAATTACTGGGCTGGACAATTTAAATAAAATACAAGGGGTCTTAGAGCATCTCCAATAGCGGCGAGCGCACCGGCTAGCCGATTCTTGGCGCTCGCCGGTCCGCTCGCCGAACCATTGCAGCCGGCGAGCGCCAAATCGGCGAGAAAAACGGCGAGCGCACGCCGATTCCCGAGCGCTCGGTGATGCGCTCGCCGATCTCCTAGCCGCCATTGCAGGCTCCAGATCGGCGAGCGGGATTTTTTTATTTAATTTTCGAAACACTATATATACGCGATTTGGACGTCATTTTCATTTGTACCACTTGTTTTAACGAGTACTCTCTCTATCTTAATTTCTGTACAAGAGCAACAAAGCGAAATGGAGCACAACAACGAGCCTACTCTAGGGACGAGCGGGTCTCAAACTCTGACGGTACCCGCGGGAGATGGATGGGGTCCGATGCCCGGGTACTACTACCCTTGGCAGCAGATGATGCTCGGGCTGGCATCCGGGGGTGGTATGCCGGGATGGCAGGGGATGCAGGGCGGGCCGGCGGTTCCGGGCGGGCAGGGGGGACCGGGGATGTAACCCCCTATGCCGATGATGCCGGGGTGGACACCCGGGGATGCAGGGGACGCCGGGGTACCCGGGGATGCATGGGACGCTGGCGGGGACAACGTCTATCGCCCCAGTCTTGATTTTGCTATTGCTGCTTCGCACACATCGACCCTAGCGGAGACGCAGTTCACTGGGTTTGAGACCTTCTCCTTAGAGGAGTTGGGACTAGATCTCGGGGATGCGGACACTCCCGTTCAAACGGGGGGAGTAGGGTGGGGTCGGGGCGCGCCCAAGAAGAAGAAGGGAAAGAGGGTGGTCGGCGAGTCGTCGTAGCCAGCTGGTGACGACAGCTCGGTACGGAGGAAATGGACGGACGCGGAGAACGTCGCGTTGTCCAAGGCGTGGGTGAGTGTTTGTGATGATCCCCTCGCCTCGAACAATCAGAGGATCGTCAACTTGTTTGCTAAGATAGCAGCAGCCTACAAGGCATTTTGCCCGGAGGGGAGGCCACGCAATGGGGAGGAGTGCCGGAAGGGGTGGGACCGAATCCGGCAAGGGGTCTCCCGATTTTCGGGCTTGTACACCAACGCCCTACGAATGCAGTCCAGTGGCCAAACTGACGAGGACTGCAGGAGGATGGCGGAGAAAGAGTTTCCCGTGCCCGGGCTTTACAAGGAGTTCACCTACTGGAGCTGCTACCTGATGCTAATGGACTCCGAGAAGTTTCGGGCAGGAGTCGATGCTGGCTGGCCGAAGAAGCAGCGCCAGAACTATACCGGTGATTACGCCGGCGGTAGCAGCGGCGGTTCCCACGAACTCCCCGAAGATGCTCAGGAGACCCCGTCCCCTCCCGCGTTTACTCGCCGCACTCGCCCGATTGGTCAAAGGCGGGCGCAACGGGCTCGCCAGAGGTCCGAGGAGGTCCAGTCGCCATCCCCCACTGTTGGCAGCCCAACAGCCTACCTCGTCTTCTTGTCGCGTCAACAAACGCGGGCGCAGATGTACTTTTTTTTAATTAATGTACTTTTTTAAATTTTAATATTATTATTGAATTTTCCCGTATATGTGTTGTAAATTTAATTCCGTATTTTGTGTGATTGTTAATTATTTGTTTTTAATAATTTTGTTTATTGTGGCTGGGCTATTGCTTGTTCAGTTGCTTGTCCTGATGATGTGGCTGGAGGAGTTTTAGTGCTGATGATATGACATGAGGAGTTTGTGGCTGGGCTATGACTGGGCTATTTTTATTGGAGATGCTCTTAAGCCCGGTTTATAAATTCAAATCTTACACAGACTCGTGAGCTCAAACTCTATTTCCGTTTCTTGAGCCCAAAAAATACCAAGGGAAATCTGCGCCAAAATAAATTCTCCTTTTTCTTTTTCACGGTTCCACTCGTTACTCTCCATCATCTGCAAAATAAATTCCAAATTTAAAACAGTCAATCAACATTTATTCTCCATCAATTGGAAATCAATTACCTCAATCACTCCTATAAGACACGTTTTTTTATCTACCCTAACCTCCCATCGCCGCTCCCTCACACAACACAACTCTTTCACATATCTTAAACACTTCTATTTTTCTTTGAGAGGAATGCGGCAGAGAAGAGACGGAGAAGATCCTTTACCAGCCTTTAGCACTTAAGCTCATATTTTTCTCCCTCACATCGCTGTTCCGAACCTACGGAGGTAAATCCCAAATTTCTTTCTGCCTCAACACACTCCAATCTGATATCCCTTATCGAGAAATTTCGAAATAATGGTCTTAATCCGCTGACCTTTCAAGATGAGGGCTGACCTTTTAATATATGGTCCGAGGCATGCAGATTTTTCGGAATAAAGATTTTTCACCTTTTACTTTTTAATATTTATTCTCTTCATTTTTCTTATTATTTCTCTTTCAATAATTATAAATTGACTAAACTACCCTTTCATCCAATTTCTCAAAAATTTCATTCTACTCCCTCCAAATATCCAAAAAATCAATATGATCTCTCATATTCTCACACCACAAATTATTTTCCCTTTTGAATTTATGAAAAATGTTCCGCTCAGTGATTATTAAATTTGATAATTAAATTATATTTAACCTCATTTTCGTATTTTTGCTTATGGTTGTTTCTCCACATGAAATCTGATACAAAATTTCTAACTCATACGCAATTTAATATTTGCTTTCTTTATTTCTAATAGGCAATTGCTTTTGTAAAAATTTAATGGTAACTTGTTAATAAATTGAGTTTTCTCCTCTCCAAGAACACGACACTGGAAGTTTAAAGCAATTAAATTTCATACCTCTGCAACGATTACGAAGGAAGCTAGGGCGAAGAGTGGAAGCGGAGGTGGCGAAGGGTCGAGGCAGAGACGGTGAAGATGCGCTAGGAAGAGGTGGCGGTGAAGTGGAGGGTGGAGGTGGAGGTGGAGGCGGCGTGAATGTGAGAATTTGAGAGAGAAAGATTGACTTTTTAGAGTGGAGCGCAAATTGGTTGAAGGGATAGAATGAAATTTGTGAGAAATTAGCTTAAAGGATAATTTAATCTATTTATAATTACTAGAAGAGAAATAATAAAAAAATGAAGAAAATAAATATAAAAAGATGAAAAACCCTTATTCTGAAAAATTGGCATGACTCGAAAACATATTCCAAAAGGTCATTTCGAGAGGTCAGCGAATTAAGACCATTATTTTGAAATTTCTCATCTTTATCATCACACTTGAGAAATCTTAATGACAAAGATATAGTGATGGAACTGGAGCCACACCAAGACTCTAAACACATCACTGCTTGATAAAACAAACTCCAAATCGCCCCAATCACAAAGGTATCAATTCTTCCAACACCCAATTTGTTTCCTTCACCAGTTGCAAAGCACACATAATCCGTAACTCAAAGTGCATAATAAATCGAACACCTCCAAATTTAAAGATTTAAACTTTAGAACAAAAGGACTTAACTTTGGGGAATGGGGGCAACGGCTGCCAGAACGGGACTGGACAGCAGCACCAGCGGCTGCGCGATGGTGGCGACAGCAGCGGCGACGGCAGATTGCAGACGGCGGCTGAAGCTCCGATCCCCATCGGGAAGAGATTCCGGTGGCGGATTTTGTGAGAGAAATCGGGAGGGAGATGAATTCAAGGATTTTTGTTTTGTTCAACAAATGCAGATTTGGGTGTGTTCTTTTGAAAAGTACAGAGTAGAGAGAGTGGCCGATGGTTTTGAGATTCCATTCTTTTGTTTTATACTCCATCTGTCATGGTTGAAGAATGACATAAGATTTTAGGAGATGTTATTTTGTGTATTAAATGGAGAGAGAAAAATAATATATCTATCTATACATATATAAAAGTTGAGTTTTGGGGGCATTTTGGGAATTAAAAATTTTGATTTGAGATTATAATGTGCCATTATAAATATTTAAATAAAATTATAATGTGTACGATTTTTATTGTTATTATAATAAATTAATAATTTAGGGAAGTGGAAGTGGAAAAGTTTTATCCTTAATTGTAAAAATATATAAGTTTTGGATTATATTGTAAACGTTAGATATTTTGGTTGGTCCGTAAAAAAATAATTCAATTATTTAATATAGCTGTTACAATTCACCAATCATAAACATCATTTGAATCAATTCATCTCAATCTTACACTAATAATATTTCGCCCATAAAAATAGAATAGGCAGTTACACTAATTAGAGTGATAAATGTGGCATGCAATTTCTTCATACAGGTTTAAAAGATTTTGGCAGTTGCAAATTTTTAATAATTATGATTTAATTTCAAAATTTCAATAATAAGCACCACATATCAATCAGCCATGGAATTGGGGTTACACGAACTAGAGATTAACTTTATAACCGCCACATTATTACACATTATTAGTAATTGTGTTAATAATAATTTAATGAAAATTATAACACACTATAAACTCCCTATATTTTTTGTCTATATATTTGTGTCATTGCTAGCTTATTATCCACTTTCATATTACCTTCACCTATAATCTATTGCATCACTGAATTTTCTAAAAAAAAATATTTTCGGTATGGTTCTTGCTCTTTGTCAACAATATCTTTTTATATTTAACCACTTTATGCATTATTTTTGTGTGATTATTATGTTACTAATATTTGTTGTTGTGTTCTTACCATAGAGGATGGTTGAAACTATGGAAATAGAACTAATCTCTCTTAGTGATCTACAAACTACCACAGCTTTATCAATCAAATGTTGAAATCATGGAAGCATTCCCCTTGCCAAATTTGGTTTTGAAATTGGTATAGTATCTATAAAATTTTATAGTACAAAACGCAAAGTTGTATTTGCATTGTTCATGAATGAAATATTTATCGAATTGTAATATGGGGTATTTAGTTGACTTTTGTTTGAAGTTCTCATCTACATATGAGAGCATACTAACCTGATGGAGAAGATGCTGTCGACGCAGGACAATAAAAGTGTTGGAGACGATGAGTGGAGAAGATGAAAGCTATTGGAGATAGATGGAGGCTGATGGGCGGTGGGCCAGAGCTGCATGAGCCTAAATGATTCTGAATTCTACTATTTTTTTTACCGATTTCTTCATTTTTTGGTTGCATTCTGATATAGATCTTATTAATGAAGTTGATTATTTTTTTTTATTGTCAATCGATTTTTTTCTATTAGTGAAATTATTGAATGTTAATAATTAAACGGATTGATGAACAATGTAATTAAATCAAACATAAGTATAAGATTAGAATTTCAACATAATTAAGATTGCTTCGTAATTGATGTCATTGGTTTTTATTGACAAGATAATTAGTTTACGTGAATATTTTGAAAGATTCAATGGCCAATCAACATTTTTGAACAGTTATACACTAATTAAATTTATTTAGTTCAGACAGCCATTAAAAAGGAAGCCATTAATAAAAAATGTAACGGCTATACAATAATTAAAAATTGTTTAATTTAGGATACGCCCTAAAATAGGGGGCGGTTGAAATTATGAGAACAAACTTAGAGAATTTAAATGGGAATCAAATAACGAAACAGAGAATTTAAATGGGAAAATAATGATTCGCCCTAAAATAGGGGGCGGTTGAAATTATGAGAACAAAAATAAAGAATTCAAAATTAGTTAATTGAAAATCACCTCAAAATGCTAAAGTGGCAATAAGATCCCGACTAATTGGCGCAAAGTATAAATGTAAAGTAACTGCAATTAAAAGAATGTGTGACATTATGATAACGCGTTACAATAAAATCTTTAATAACGATACATAAATCCATTTTCTATGAGTGATTTACTGATACACAAATTATAACCTCTATTCTATTTATTTTATTAAGTAATTTAGGGATCATGATTTTCCCACTAACTCATTCTCACTCACTTGCAAATAAAACGATAAAGTGTACACTATATATGAGTTAGGGATCATGATTTTTCATGATCTTTTTAAAGTTGTAATAGAGATCCAAAAGTATTATAGTCAAAATATACCGGAGTATGTATTTGCGTTATTTAAATGTCAAATTGATTGAGTTTTATGTTTTTTTAAAATTCTTATACATTTTCTTAGTTTTAGATTTTGTACAATTATATCATTTTCCATTTCAATTAATTAATCGATAATGTGAAGTTAGTACCAAAAAAATTAATGAGACACATATTTCTTATTAATGTTGTTTCACTATTGAAGTACACATGTTCTTGATTATATATTGTTGTGTTTGTAGTTTTTTCATTAGATATAAAAAATATTTTAGTCACTATTTATAGGTTATATTTAATGAATGATTTTTTTATATTCTTACTTTTACGCATAATAATTTCATAATATAGTTTTGAAGGAAATACAATGGGTCGTGCATATAATTGCTATAAAATACTGCTATGTCTTAGTGAGGAAAGTCAAATGTTTTCCCAATTGTTATGATATATGTTTAGAGTTTAGGGTTTAGGATTTAAATTTTTAAAATGAAAAGGTTTTTAAATCAAATAACATAAATGGCTATTGAAATATCAAACGTTAAATATTAGAAGTGATAGTAAATTTATTTAAAATATTTCTTCAGTTACAATATTATTAGTATTTGTTTAAAATGACAAGCCAAAAGCTGATATGAGCATATAAACAAATTTACAGACAAAATTCAGGTAAAAAACCTCCACTATCAGTAAGGATTATTAAGTAGGCTGACCCAATGTAAGATATAAAATACAGATCTAAAACCCCCCAAAATAGAATAAGTGATCAACAAATTACAATTGAACTGGAACGGAGGGAAAATTTTATTGATATTTGGCTCATTTGTTGGTCATGATGAGTATATTTTGAATAAGTGATCAACAAAGTAAAATTGGACTGGGGCAGAGGGGGAATTTTATTGATATTTGGCTCATTTGTTGGTCATGATGAGCATATATATTTTTTTTTTTAAAATTAACTTCATATATTTATATCATATATATGAAGTAGGCAATTACAAATCAACTCCTATAACAAGGAGGAAAGACAAATTACGCCACTCAGGGTTCGAACTCGAGACCTCCACGATGGACGCGGTATCCAGCACCCTTTACCGCTAGGCCAAGGGGCTTGGATATGATGAGTATATTTTAAAGTTAAGGGTTTATGATTTTAGGTTTCAAGGTTTGGGTTTTTAGTGTATAGGGTCACTATATTGCAATGAAATGAAGCACGACTAGGAAGTGTCTCACCAGTGCAATCTTAAATTATTGCAATGTAAACTTGCTCCTGCAGTTATAAGTCAACGGTTAATTCATATTTTTACAGAATTAAAATGATTTTTAATTTTAAGTCGGATATTTAAATGTCAAGACAATTTATTAAAATGTCAACACAAATATGTGTTGAAATTTTAATGTGACCGTATTGACATTTTTAAGAAAAGTTAGCATTTAAGCGCACTCTTGTGTCATGTGGGGTTAATGTGATTGAAAAAGTATAATCCAAAGTAAGAGGACGTCGAATATTCTTTTGTTTATCATTTCAAAAATTTTATTATAATGAAATAAATATGAAGAAATTAAAATGACCCGTGCATCGCACGGGGGTGATACTAGTTTATATTAATATGAGAGAAAATAATATCTTTTATGGGATAAGCTAAAAATGAAAATGTGACATATATTATGAGATGTAGTGTAACGCCTCACTTTTTGAACCCTAATTTTCGAACCCTAAGGCGATTGCATTTATTTCTTTTAATGTCGTGAATTAAATTACGAATTGTTATGTGATTTCTTTGGTGACCTAATTTTGGTTCGTAGTTATGATTTTGGGTTGACGGAGTCAACTTCATTGAATTGATGACATGGCTATTTGAATATTTGATGTGGGGTGAAATATATTGCGGTGAATTATTTTTTTTTTTCTAAGGGTGAGTGAGATTAAATAGGATCATCAATAATTATTTTGGCCATTTTATTTAGAATCTTTGACCACTATTAAATATTGGAGATGAATTCTATTTTCTTGGATTTAATTATTTGTTTTGGATAATTATCCAAATTAAATCCAAAGTCCAATCACCTTATTTCTTCATGAGAAAAATCGATCCCTATGCTTATTCCAAGGGAGATTTCGAAATTTTCCTAATTATGGGAGGAGGAAATTATTTATTTTTATCCCTTATCTATTTCTATTCATGAGTGAATTGAAATATTCTAGCAAATCTTGTCTTACCTTATTCAATTAAAGATTTGAAATTTATTCCTTATGGGAGGAACTTAATACACACCTATTTCCCTATATCTTGGGAGGATTATTATTAATTTTTCCGGTCCGTATTATTTTATTCTACTCCGTGAAATACCATTTTAAATCATAGGCTAATTAAATAGCCTATAATTTTCGAAATCCCCATTATTCCTTCCCAAGAATCACGTTAATTTCCCCCATCAAATCTCCTCCAAATCTTCATGTAATTAATTGGGATTTTATTTCAACTCTTTAGGGGAAGAAAACTCTAAACCTACAACTACACACCCCCCCTCACATCCCACACGCCACTTTCTCCTATCCACTCCTCTTCCACTTGTTCTTCTATTCCACTCAAGACCTCTTCATTTTTGCCAAGAATTTGTTGAAGAATCAAGATTCATACTTTGTTTCTACCGATCGTTTCAATCAAGAAAGGTACAATTGAACTTCATTTCCTCATCCTCTCCATTCAAAAATTGATTTTGATTCCCTCATGCATAATGAGTGTAGGATCATAGGTCTAAGAAATTAATCGGGTGGGATTGATGACTTCATGAGAAAAGATATGTTTATGCGTTTATGGTTGTATATGTCTTGAACTTGTGAATGATTGTGGTGAATGCTATGGGAATATATGAGAACATGATTGTGAAATCTTTTGAAGCATGATTGTATTAATATATGTATTTGGATGAATATTTGATAAACCCTAATTCGGAATTTGTGAAGCATGAAATCTGTAGTGTTCGGACAGTAGATTCCGACGCATGTGTGACCAACCAAACGAACTCCTTTTTGTTCGATTCTTTTTACTGAGTAAACTTTAAGGTGTTTGCTGTGTCGTGTGTAAATTTCAACCTATTTGGACGAAAGATGAATTTTTAGTGAATTTCTGAAGTTGACTGCACAGTTCTGCCTGAAATTGTTTTTCTCGACTAGTGGGTTTCGTTTTTTATTTGACCAACCTAAAGATGGGATTTTGATGTGAAAGTTTAACTGGATGATCTTTGATGTGTCTACTGTATTGTGGTAAAAGTTTAGCCCAAACGGAGGTCGGATGAATTTTTAATGATTTTTATAAAACGATTGCGCTGTACTGCCTGATTTCTACCACGTTCAAATGATCTTGATGATTAAGTTTTGAATGATATTCATGATGCATATGTGTTAAGGAACCTATTCTACTATGAAGTGATGTGTTGTACGTTGATATATGCTATGATGTTTTCTCATGTTGATAAAACGAATTGATAGGAAAAAGGGGAACGTTGGGGACATGTATGATTTTGAGTCGGTATTTGAGACTGATTGTGATACACATAATTTAAAGGTGATAACTCGCGCTCTCAGCGTGACAGCAAGGGAAATGAAATACTTGAAATCTAAGAAGTCGAGGTGGGCTTTCTTTTAAATAAGGACCATGTCCTAAATATCTTATCGATGGGAATGCAACTATATTTATCATGCGGTATTTTGATTTTAACGTGCCTATCTGATGTGGCTTTTGCCACTATTATTTAAATCGAATTCGGGTCCTCGTAGGACAGCAAACCTTACTTGGACTAGTGTACACCTATGGTAGACCGTGGGCTAGCGTACGGGCTGGCCGGTTGGTTTGTGGCCATATTCCAAGTCATGTATGAGCTGATATGGTAAACGTCTATGGGAAAATGGTTGCGCAGCCAAGATTTTTGAACGATGGAATATTTTGGTGCCTCGGGCCTTTCAAAAGCTAAAACTCCAATGGTTACCTACGATGGCATGATAAAAATAAATATATTTGATAACTTGTTTTCGGCATGAGTCCACTAAGTATTTTATAGTACTTAACCCTACATGTGTTTTCCCTATGTGCAGGTTGAACGGCGATGAGTTGGGTAGTGTTGAGCTTAAATTGAATTCCGAGTGTCGTCGTGTCTTCACACGTGACGTCACTCTTTCTCTTGAATACTTTCGCTGAGATAATATTATTTTTCCCAATTATATTTTGAACCCCTTTTACTCTTGGAATATTAATTTGATAGTTGTTGTCATTGGGTTTAAATGTCTAGACATTACTCTGTTATTTCCCTCCGTTAATTGAATATTAAATCTTTTGGTCAAACTCTTTATTGAAACTCTAGAATATTTCTCTTTCTTAAAATCTCATTAGTCGCGACCACCCGCATTTATTAACCTTAAAAGGGCAGTCGTGACAAAATAGGTAAAATAAAATAGAAGGAGAAAAAATTGGTAACGTAGGAGAGATGTTAAGAAAAAGTGAGTAGAGTATGAAAGGAACATTTTCCATTTTTAGAAATGAGATTATTTTTTGTGGACATCCCAAAATGGCAAAATGAGACTCTTTTTCTGGAAAGGAGTATTGCTTTCTTTCGTGATTATGAACACTCTCTAAGAAGTTTGACAAGAAGATATGGACGTCCATGTTGTATGTGATATCTTAGTCCATTTGAGATATTATGAATAAGATCATATTTTAAGACTTCAAACCAAAATGGAAGATTGAAGAAAAAAGGTTGTTGCATATTGGCAATTTAGATACGTGGCGGGAGCCCAAACTTTCTCTTTCCACTAGAACAAATGATTGAAAATTTGAAGGACATGAGAATGGCAAGACATGGAAAACATAAGGGGAAGAAAGGGAGTATGAATACATATGAGTTATAGCATGGCGAGCATGTCCTCATGGAGTATGTTGTCTTCACTTAGGGTATGTGTGAGTTCAGCTTGTGGCTTTAGCTGGTCTTTTGGTTTATATTGTCACTTTTGTTGTTTTGTTTTTTTCCACTTCTTTTGTGTTTTCGGTTTTGACTCTTATATGTGTTTTGTAGCAGAGCCTCGCCGGTTACTCTATTGAACGTTTATTCAATACTTTTGGTAATTTGATCAATTTTCTTCTATATCAAAATAAGCGTGACATGTGGTATATATAGTCAAGATGAGGTGTGATCAATTGCTAACTTTCTTAAATTGCTAACTCTGCTAACTGATCAACGTAGTGTATTCAAAATATGAACACGGTGACATTAATATGTCAACACATAATTTTATTGACATTTGAATATATTATGTTGACATTATGTGTTCACATTTTTAATACAGTGCGTTGATGAGTTAGCATAGTTAGCAATTTAAGAAAGTTAGTAATATATAATGCATCCTTATCCTTAGTCAAGATAATCTCAAATCATCCTTAAAATTGATCATGCAGTCACTATATTAATTAGTATTAGAAAAATACGTACTAATATTATGCTGCAGAGGTCGAGGAGCCAACAGAAGCTGAAAATTGGAAGAAAAGTAATAATTGCAATTTGAGCTTCACATGAAAAAAGACACGCAGCGAGTATAAAGGTCAAGAATATGGACCTACTCACGAAGCATAGTCAAGTATGAGGCTCCCACTTTCACTATTTTTTTGTTGAGAAGAGGTAAGCTAGAGTGAAATTTCCGGGCGTTGCAAAACGCAGCAGATAAAGATAAAAATTAGAAACTCTCTCACTCACTCTCTCCTCTACTTTTTTTCTTATCATTACGAACCTTTTCTGTTTTTGGCCAATTGTAAGTAGTTAAAGGCTAATAAAGATGAAAAAGCAGGCTTCTATGAGAAGAGAATATGCATGCCTGCAACTTTAAAAAATATCTAGCGATGATCTAAATTAATTTATTCAATAAGATTTGCTTTTTTAGCAAACCAACCTTGGGATAAATTACTTGATTCCAGCAATTATGGGTGTAAATAGAATACAAATTGATGCTAGCTTAATGTAGTAAGATTAATTATGTATATTATATTCTCAAATATTTAAGGTGCATTAAAAAAACACGTGGATTCTTAATCAATTCCTTTTTCTATACGTAATCATCGCTCCTCTACAAACTCATGCATTGTTTAATCAATCCCTTTTGCAAATGCTAGTACACATTTTATTAATCAATTCTCTATCTAAGAGAGAAATAGAGAGAGTTATATTTTAAAATGGAGAAAGAAAGAAATAGAGAAATAAATAAAGCGAAAAAAGAAAATAAACAACCAAACTAAATAAAAGTAGGGGTATTTTTCACTTTAATTAGACGGTAAAGTAGCAAAAAAGCTAGTACTAGTATAATTCTATATCTATAAGAGTAGCTAAAATAATAGTATTGCGTTATCAATATTCAAAGGTGACTACTCAACGAACCCAATGAAACCTAATCTGTGCTTTATGTATATTGATTCATTATTCATAGTGTGTAACTTGATACGCACTCTTTAATAATATACGTTGCATTAAAATCATGTCATAATATATGGTTAATTTCAGTGAAAGGAACGCCTAATTGTACGATAAAGATAAAATAGAACAAATACTACTATAATATACACAATTCTAGGGATGTCAATCGGGCCAGCCCACCACCGGGTTTCCGACCAACCCTATTCGGATTGTGGATCAATCGGGTGCGGGCTAATCGGGTTGTGATTTTTTCGGGTTATAAAAGTTCAACCCTAACCCTAAAAGCTCGGGTTTCGGGCTAGCCCATCGGGTTAATCGGATTGCTACCGATAAAATTAACATGCGATCAATCCAATAAATAATGATGGAAATTAGTTATATTTATAAAATATAAAATATTTAATTATGAAAAATTTGAGATATATGCTTAAACTCAAACATAAATATGATCAAATACTAATATTTGAGATTTATGCAAAATAAAAAATAAATATCAAGAAATTTTAAAGCATGTTTAGAAATGTAAATATATTTTTTAGTGAGTTTGAAGTTTCTAATTCATTTATCTATTATTATATTAATAAAAACTTAATATATAATTTATATATTTAATATATAAAATGGAAAGTTATTTTTTCAGTAATTTATATTATAAAATAATCAATGATGTGTCAAATTAGAGTCAAACAAATAGAAAAATAGAAATTTAACGGGTTTCCGGGCCAGCCCATCGGGTTTTCGGGTCTGGCCCTAACGGGTTACGGGTTAATCGGGTGCGGGCTAATCGGGTTGTAATTTTATCGGGTTGAAAATTTTCAGCCCTAACCCTATAAATTTGGTGGGCTATTCGGGCCAACCCACGGGTTGCGGGCTAAATTGACATCCCTACACAATTCTCTGCATAAGCATAAAATTCGATATCTACATAAGCAAAAAATTAACAGTACGATCAAATTAATATGCAATCATTCCACAAAATATCTACCCAATACTAGTGTTAGTGGAGAAAATAAATAGTGCAAATACGCCTAAATGAAAATCCTCTGAATTGACTTACTTCAAAATGGGGAGACATGGCTATGACCAAAATGCCCCTGGCGATAGTATATGGAAGCTCGATTTAAGGCCCCTTTTATAACCACATCTTAATTGTGGAAGGGATATTGACCTCTAATATAATGAAACTTTTAAAAAGTTAATCCTCTGAATTGACTTACTTCAAAATGGGGAGACATGGCTATGACCAAAATGCCCCTGGCGATAGTATATGGAAGCTCGATTTAAGGCCCCTTTTATAACCACATCTTAATTGTGGAAGGGATATTGACCTCTAATATAATGAAACTTTTAAAAAGTTCGGTTTTTTTCACGAACTTTAAAATTGACAAATAATATCACGAATTTTACCCAGAGTTTGTTTTTTCTCACGAATGAAAAAATTCATGTTATTTTAATAGATTGAACAACAATTTTGGAGGGTGTGCTTCAAGAAAAACTAACTTCAAAGATTGAAAAACTTGAAGCTCTCAAAATTGTTATCGAGAAATTACGAAAACAAATCTGTATCATAATATTATTTGTGGGAATTTTTTCATTCATAGAAAAAAACAAACCCGGGGTAAAGTTCGTGATATTATTTGCCAATTTTAATGTTCGTGGAAAAAATCTCAACTTTTTGAAAGTTTCGTGATATTAGATGTCAATATCCCATTGTGAAAATACTTCCTCCGTCCGCAAATAGGAGTCCCGTTTTTCCATTTTAAACTGTTCGCGAATAGGAGTTCTGGTTCATAATTACCATAAATGATAAAGATGCCTCACATTCCACTAACTCGTTTCATTCACGTAATCCAAATATATAACAGTGAGACTCATTTTCCCTTAACTTTCTTCCACTCACTTTTCTTAATATTTCTTAAAACTCGTGCCGGAAAGAAATGAGACTCTTATTCGTGAACAAATGGAGCAATATGTAAATTAAAATACAATAAATTATGTTAAGAAAAATGATTAGATAAAAAAAGTTTGTTGATATTCATTACGTACAACATGATGAAAAGCAGAAATTATGTTCTCAGAATCCGTCTTAAAGAAGAAAACAGGATTCTAATAACCCCTTAATAAATGTATAATCTTAATTTAATAATCAAAGATATGCCTTTAGTGAGTAGGCCAGAAATCATGAGCCCTAAACTTTGGATAATTTGTTGGCCATTGTACTCTTTCTGTTTTAATCAATGTTTTAAAAACCGGACCGGACCGGCCGGTTCGACCGGTCGGATACCGAACCGGTAGATAGTCCGGTCCGGTTCACCCCTTTAAACCACCACTGCATTGAACCGCCGTGAACCGGTGGAACCGGTCGGTCGGACCGGTTGGACCGTGAACTGGAAACCGATTTTCTATTTTTTTTTCAAAATTTTTTAAAATTTATTGTTGGTAGAGGTTGAACTCATGAGCTATCTTCTAGTTAAGAAGACCTCTACCACTCCACCACATCGGCTCATTGAACAATTTGAACATTAAATATTTTTATACATTAACCATTAATTTTATCTACAAAAACTAATAATTCATTTTAATTTTATTATTCTTTAATATAATTATTAATTATAATATATATAATTATCATCTTTTATATTTTAATGATGCTCTACTTACCACCTATATTATTATTAGTACCATATAAGATTCATTATTTACTATAAATAAATTTTTTATATTACATACTTAATTTATATACCCTAGCTATTGACATTAATGAATAATCTTATCTAAACTAATTAATAAGTACTTAATTCGTATTTAATTATATATTATTTTACTAAATAAATTTTCTTAAATTAATATAAACATTATCTATTTTAATACATGAATTATTAAATTTTTTATATAGACTAACTAATATTAAATATATATATATATCTGAATATATTTACTAAATTTTAATATTATTTATATTTATACATCACTAATTATCTATAAGGTTTAATGTTTTGTGATATATTATTAATTGTAAATCATTTACTAAATTTAATATATTTTTATATATATTTGCAACAGTAAAACGGTTAGACCGATGGTTCGACCGGTTGAACCGTGAACCAGTAACGTCGTCGGTTCGCTTGCCGGTCCGATTTTTAAAACATTGGTTTTAATTGTGTTTTTCTTCCAATCCGGTTCCAAGGGAGAAAAACGGTACGCTCTGTCACTCAAATTATTATTGCTTTTACTATATGTTACTACTAACTTTGTAAAAGAAGACTTATTTACTTCTTGGATCGATTTTTCAACGAAAAGTTCTAAAATAAATTGCTTGATTGAATTGTAAAATATGAGAGTCTACAAATTATAGTGCGATATCGTTCTTAAATCTTATACTCCATAAGATTTGTTATAATTTCTTCAATTCAGATCTTTTATATTATAAGACATGATAAAAATAATAATAATAAATAAATAAATAGAAAGCCGGCTCTCTCATAATTCCATTTCAAAAGGCGCTATTTTTATTTCATTTATGCAATTATTATAGTTGTTGACAAAAGCCAGAATGATACAATAAATTTACGTAAAATGCACTAAACAATCAACTTGTCTAAATTGGTTCACTCACCTACACAAAATGGGTATACTTTCTGAAACATACTAGTATATCAACTGAAAAGATTCTTTTTCACACAACTATAGAGAAGGAACAAAAAGTAGCCTAGTGTACGTAGCAAGATTCATTCTCTCCACTCACATCACTCTACCTTCAATTCTTTACCAACGCTGCAGCAGCATGAGGCAGATTCTTGAAATGCTGAGCTACATTGTGTTTGTGTCTGTGCTGCTTGTTTTGGCCTCTTTTTCCGGGCATGGCTCGGCAGTAGTGTTTAACCTCACTCTCCCCTGCCAGCACCCCAACCCGGACCATGTCGCTCAAGATGTTCACAGGCAACCTACTATACTTTACTCTTCTATTTCTAGTCTTTATTTTTCTATGTTTCTTTCAGGGTCAGCTCTTGCTTTAATTTCAGTATCTTCTTCTAGCAGAGTACCTACATTTTCAGTTTGTGTCTGAAATTTTGTTGGTAAATTTCATGTTGGTGATGAGATTAAAGGAGTATTTGTGTTCCACCTTCTCCATCCTGTTTTTGAGTAATGCTAACTTTCTCCCTTCATTTTTAGTATACATTATGTTTCATGATCGAGATTTTTTAATGGAGTACTCATCACTCCCCTATTTTGTGTCCCATTTTGTTCCGTCCCTTATTAGTTGTTCAACTTCACTTTTACTATTTTTGGTAATTCCACTAACTCATTTTCCTCACGTACTACAACAAAAAAACTCATTAAAAACATTTTTAATGTAATTTAGGACGGGCATAATTTCATTTTTATGTTGACTGCGGCGGCATCCAATGCTCGTCTCATTTCACAAACACACCAATTCTAATCCACAAACATTGGCTTCCAAGCAGGAAAGTGAATGTTTCAATTTCTAGACGAGAAATGCTATCCTACACATCCAACTCCTGTCTGACAGGCAACCCCATCGACGACTGCTGGCGCTGCGACCCGAACTGGCAGCTGAACCGCCAGCGCCTGGCCGACTGCGGCATCGGGTTCGGCCAGTCCGCCCTGGGCGGCAAAGGCGGGCGCTACTACGTGGTGACGGACTCGTCCGACCACGACCCCGTCACCCCCTGCCCGGGCACGCTCCGCTTCGCCGCGATCCAGACAGAGCCCCTGTGGATCGTGTTCGCCTCCAACATGCTCATCCACCTCTCCCAGGAGCTCATCCTCAACTCCTACAAGACCCTCGACGGCCGCGGCGCCGACGTCCACATCACCGGCGGCGGATGCCTCACCCTCCAGTACATCAGCCACGTCATCATCCACAACGTCCACATCCACCACTGCCACCAGTCCGGGGAGACCAACATACGCTCCTCCCCTGGCGCACGAAATCCGACGGCGACGGCATCTCCATCTTTGGCGCTAAGGACATCTGGATCGACCATTGCTCGCTCTCGCACTGCAAGGACGGCCTGATCGACGTCGTCATGGGGTCCACGGGTATCAGGATTTCCAACAACCACTTCTCCTACCACAACGAGGTCATGCTGCTAGGCCACAGCGATTACTACTTCCCCGACTCCGGGATGCAGGTCACCATCGCTTTCAACCACTTCGGGAAGAAGCTGATACAGAGGATGCCGAGATGCAGGAGAGGGTACATTCATGTAGTGAACAATGATTTCACCAGATGGGAGATGTATGCCATTGGCGGGAGCGGGAATCCCACCATTAACAGCCAGGGGAATCGCTACATCGCCCCCTATGATCGGAATGCTAAGGAGGTAACTGACATAAACTTATATAGTGATTTCAGTTCTGTTTATACACTGATGTGTGATAGTTATATTATATAGTATATTTTAGTTTCAACTTCCTACAAGTTATAATGCGTTGTTTGGCAGGTGACAAAGCGAGTGGGTAGTTCGAAAGAGGAGTGGAGGGGATGGAATTGGAGGAGTGAAGGCGATATAATGGCGAATGGTGCGTACTTTGTGGCGTCGGGGGAGGGGGTGGAGGTCAAGTATGAGAAGGCCTATAGCATAGAACCCAAATCTGCAGGATATATTGACCAAATTACTATGAATGCGGGTGTGCTTGGGGGTAGTCGCAACAATATGGGCAAGTGGACAGCCGGAAACGACACTTCTTTTGGAGATGCCAATTCAGGCTTTTTCGAGGACTACGATCAATATTCCGGGAGCCGGAGGCCTTGCTCTGCTCATACTATTCTCAATGCTTTTCTATTCCTCTTTCTCATTTTAAGCATCAAATGATTGGGACGAATCAAAAATGTGATTTTCCTCCCTGTCATTCTAAAAATATTCATGTCATTTCAACTTCATTGCTCTTCACTAAATTTATTCCTAATTTATCCAACCTTAATTTTTTATTTATGCTAACAAAAGTTATTGAAAGTTTAAGACCATTCTTGCAAACTGGGATACTCATTCCAAGCATTAACATCCACGGATTTGGTTAGACAATGCTATCTTTTTTATTTTTTATCTTGGCATACAAGGATGTAGTGAAATGCAGTGATTTGGGGGCAGTAGTTAGAAATTAAAACGAGGTTTAAATTTGGTTTTCTTTCTTTATGAGACAGTCACACAGCTGCGTTCGCGGTCCATGGTGTATTTGCTGCTGCGTTGCTGGCCATGTTTCGCTCTAAATTTTGATTTTTAATTTTTCTTTTAATCAAAATTGATCTGTGATATTTTGGCTAAAATCAATAATTTTCTTAAATCTTGTGCAGAAAAAATGCCACAACTAACAAAACACTAAGAATGTATTTTATTCCTTTTCTCCTTCTATCAATACAACACAAACTCATAACTCACTGGTATTTGACTTCTAAATTTTCTTTTATACACAAACTCTCAAAATCTCATAAACTCAGTCGTATTTTCATGATAGTTTAATAGTTACACATTCTTATTAACGAGACAGGGCATTGATGCTTGCTGACTTTGACACATCTCATTTTCAACTGTTAAATATGTATGTTGTTAGACATATGTTACATTTCAAGATATTCAATAGACATCAAGATAGACCTGTCCTTTGATTTTTCTAAATGTGGACAACATAAAGGTGGAGTATCATATTTTAAAATGTAGACAAAAATGAGGTATTGTCTTATTTGGTTGATTTCAAGACTTTTAATTTTAGAAAAATATAAAGTATTACCTTGATTGGAGGATCACGGCATGGAATCTTTGTATGCATATGGATTTGTTGTTGCTGTCATTGTAACAACAGCTCTTGTTTTGTCCGAGTTGAATCCATGTATGTCGGACCCCAGCTAAGGCCGGCTCTGAATTTAGAGTTGTCCCTTCCTTCTCCTCTTGTCTTATATATCATTGTACATTACTTCTAACATAAGTTGTACTAACCGAATATTTTCATGGAGGACTCAAACAAGTTGGAGGAGGGGTTCGGACCAGGCCCACAACTCGCAAGCAAAAATGAACAGCTTGAGGGAGAGAGAGGTGCTGCTCATGATGTCAGCATTGAGGCTGAGACTAAGGGCGAGACGACATCTGAGGTGCAGCCAGTGAAGAGAAAGAGAGTTGCGACGCTGGATGCCTTTAGAGGGCTCACAATAGTGGTATGAAAAGCAATGCACTTTTATTAACTATTGTGTTTTAACTGATTAAGAAACGGTGTTTGCAGTTGATGATACTCGTAGATGATGCTGGAGGGGCGTACGCACGCATTGACCACTCGCCATGGAATGGCTGCACTCTGGCAGACTTCGTTATGCCCTTCTTCCTCTTCATTGTGGGAGTTGCTATTGCTCTTGCCCTCAAGGTACCTTCTTCATATCATTTATTCATTCGAGTTGCTTGAACACGTCTACTAAAATTACGATTATATTCTTTTGAAGAGAATTCCGAAGGTCTCGTTTGCGATTCGGAAGGTGATACTAAGGACATTGAAGCTTCTGTTTTGGGGAATTCTGTTGCAAGGTATAGAATAATAATACTGATTTCCTTGTGAAAGTAGTTCTGCATAACCTTTTTTCGAATAAACAACACGAGTTTGTGCACATTACAGGAGGATATTCTCACGCACCGGATGATTTATCATACGGAGTTGATATGAAGGTGATCAGATGGTGTGGCATTCTCCAGGTGGGGAAATGACAGTTCAAAATTATTGAATTCTTGACATGACTAATTGACACATTTTGTTGATCATGGATATAGAGGATAGCGTTGGTCTACTTCATCGTGGCCCTAATAGAAATTCTGACCACGAAGATCAGGCCGACAACCCTAGAACCTTCTCGGTTATCCATTTTTTCTGCCTATAGGTGGCAATGGTAAGTAGTACTTACTACTTATTTTGATTGAGGCTTCAAAATTCAGAATTTGGTTTGTGTAAAAATAAACTGTTGTTTTCAGGTTGGGTGGATTTGCAGCATTTTTTATCTACATGGTTACGACGTTCTCTCTCTACGTTCCTGACTGGAGTTTCGTGCTGCATGAGCACCACAAATCAGAAAGATACTATGTAATCTGTGATGACTTTTACTAGAAAATGAGCTTAACGTTAGCTTAAGATGTTGAAAATGAGGTACGATATTACAGGTAAAATGTGGGATGAGAGGGCATTTAGGGCCGGCTTGCAATGCAGTTGGTTATGTGGACAGACAAGCCTGGGGGATTAATCATCTTTACTCCGATCCAGTTTGGAAGCGGTTAAGAGTTAGTTCTAATCCTTTTCAAATTCTAATATGCTTCATTCATTTAGGGAGAAAACATTATGTTGTGTTTATTGGCCATGTATTACAGGCTTGCACTTTCAGTTCACCTAGTTCTGGTCCACTGCGCAAGGACGCGCCTAGTTGGTGCCGGGCTCCATTTGAACCCGAAGGGCTGTTGAGGTCTGAATACTTGTGAATGATTCTGAATTTTTGAATTCTTGATCAATGTTTGGATTTTGCATGCAGCTCGATTTCAGCTATCGTGTCTGGCACAATTGGGATTCACTATGGCCATGTTCTGATCCATTTTAAGGTGGTTGATTGAAGATTGAGAAAATCACTATGGTATTGGTTTGTTTGATGATGGAGAATGTGTGTTGGTTGCAGGGTCATGCTGAGAGGCTTAAGCATTGGGTGTGTATGGCTGTTGTTTTGCTAGTAGTGGCCTTAATTCTTCATTTTACAGATGGTAATGGTTATTACATTAGGACAGGTGGTTATTTTAAGAATGTAGTTAATTTTTTTAACTGTGATTCAGCTATTCCCATCAACAAGCAGCTCTATAGTTTCAGCTATGTTTGTTTCACTGCTGGTGCAGCAGGGATTATATTCTCTGCCTTCTACATACTGGTATATACTATACTACGATATACAAATAAGATGTAATTAAATGCAAATTCATGTACAATACAAACTCCAAACTATGATCCAGACTATTACATTTCAAAATTTGTTGTCAGTTATTAACGTCAACAAAAAATGTTAACATTGACAACCGATTGATGTTGAGTTGACATTTTTTGTTAATGTTATTTGTTATCTGTTGACATCAAATCTTGAAATATACCGGTCCAGATCATAGTTTGAAGTTTGTAGGAAAGATGCAGTTTGCATATTATCACTGCAATGGATGTATGTTTGTATCTTTATCTCTGTGCCTGAGAAAAAGAAGCATATGCAGATTGATGTTTGGGGAATGCGGACACCGTTTTTGTTCCTGGAATGGATAGGGATGAATGCGATGCTGGTGTTCGTCATGGCAGCTCAGGGAATTTTCGCGGGATTTGTGAATGGATGGTATTTCAAGGATTCTGATAACAATCTGGTAAGTGATGTAAAGCTGATTCATAAATAACTACATGTAGGATTTGTGAGTGAAAATGTGTGTTGTGATGGTTCAGGTGAATTGGATTCAGGAGCATGTTTTCAACAATGTGTGGAAATCAGAGAGAGTTGGAACTCTGTTGTATGTATTGTTTGCTGAAATCATATTCTGGGGTGTGGTCTCTGGCATTTTGCACAAACTTGGTATCTATTGGAAATTGTAAGCATAACATATGAAAACATTACTCTAATCTTAGGTGCATTTTGGAGCCATGTTTAAATGTTCAACAAATCGGTATTGTATATTTCTAATGTGATATATCATCTATGTATTTCGTGTTAATCACACACCGAATATCAATGCAAGAAAACGAAAAACACTCGAACAATTGTAACGATGATGATGTAAATGAACTGTTGGTCATAATATTTTTAGCGTCCACCAAAAAATATATACACAAATCTTGATTCTGTGTTGTCACGCACAGATATACTCCTCCGTCCTATTTTCCACTAATAATACTTCAATCACTTTTTCTTATTACCTTTCACTTGATTTATCAATTTTACATTAAAACTCGTATCATCTCAGAAGTGTCTTTTTTTATGGAACAAAGGGAGTAGCATGTATGTGGAAACTTGTTAAAGTTTTTTTTATGGAACAAAGGGAGTAGCATGTATGTGGAAACTTGTTAAAGTTACATGTCTCAAATCAGAAGTTAAAAAACCTTTTCATAAGCCCATCGAGCCATCAACTGTATTAAACTATGAGTTACATAGCTAAGTAAGGCCTGCAAAGCTTAGCTTTACAATACAATAGTAGTACATAGTCAAATATGTACATATTTTGTAGAGTAAAAAAACACATACTTCGCTGACAAATTATGAACTATATACAGATTGCATCGAGCACCCGTGCACCCAAGTAGAGTAAGACACCGCGAGACGAATTACGATTACTTCCAACTCATCAACATCTTCCAAACAGTCTCCTCTACCTTTTCCTTCGAGACACAACCCAGGTCCCCTTCATCAAGTAAAACCCGATAAACTTCCCACTCCCGGTCTCTAATCACATACCTCCCGATTTCAGCCTGTGAGGCCAGCAGGATTACACCGATTATTTAAAATCAACATCAAGCGGGATTCTTATAAATGTGACATGTTGGACCAAGTTTAAACAAAGCAATTTATTCTGCGATACAATGTGACATCTAAACAATAAAAATAAAATAATTTGGAAAAAGGATACGTGCACACTAGCAGTAACGGATAATGAGGACTGAGCAGTGGAAATTACCGAAAAGATTGGCGTATCAAGCATCTTGAGAGCCAGTGTAATGTCGTAGAATACCAAGGGGCGACCTTTTCCTGATAACTCGACCGGATTTGCAACCAGCAGCTCTGTATCAGGGCCACGGCTGATCAAGGATACTCTGAGAGGACGACTCAGTTCCATCTCTAGGCGAGATTTCAATCCATCCTGCTTGCTCGGGTCAACTATCTTCTTTCCGTCAGCTTGCATGATAAACAAGTCCATCTCACACTTTGTGTTCTCTTTTGTGGTGATGCGTCCATACGAAATCTGGTTAATAATTCAGATGGCCATTAGCTCCGGAAAAAAGGTAAGGTAGCAGAAATTTGGACAGTCGAACTATCTACCTGGATGTTATAATCCTTCAAAGTCCGCATAACGTCGTACAGGAGACCTTTGTGATCCTGGCAAACGAGTTGGAGAAGAGTGTGAGACTGGCTCAATGAGTTATCCATGGTGACCGATGGCCATTGAAGGGCAGTGGAGTCATCTCGAGGTTGGTCTACGTTGAACATGCCTTGGGCAACTGCGTCTGAAAGAAACGAGGTTCCTTGACAACAGGCAGTAATTTCAGGACCAACCATTTCTATCTCGCAGCTCATCATGGTATCCCCAATAACGCCTTTTAAATGATCGTATGTGTCCTCCTTTCCCTTCGTGGTATGTAGAAGTTCCCTGATAAGTCCGTTGTGAGATGGAATAATATGCTATCGACAAAAATCCACATTCATATTTAAAATAAAAATCGATAATGCAGACGGCACAACAGTGAAAGCTTTTCAAAACTCATAGCAAGAAGGATTGTGGTAACCTTGCATCTGTTACGAAGAAGAGATCCATCACTTTCCCATCTGGAGTTGTCGACACCTTCACTCTCTTTATCGTCAACTCGAGCTCACAAAGAGCCTCAGTCACATCTGCCAAAAAACCCTCCAAATTTTACCATTCTTAGATTGAATACCTTACTATCAAACATTACAACAGAACTAGGCACATAAATCGTTCAAAACTCCCGAGATAAATAACATATACTCCCTCTGTCTATCATTTATAGAGTTATTTTGCCATTTTGGGTTGTCCACAATTTATAGAACCATTACTTTACTACACTTTTAGTATGTGGACCTCATATTCCACTAACTGTTTACACTCACAATCCAATATAAAACTAGTACTAAAAATGGATCCCACATTCCAGTGCCTTTCCCCCTTTACTTTTCTCCACAAAGTCAAATAATTTCTCAAACCTGTGCTGAGTCAAAAGGGTTCTTTAAATGGTGGACGGAGGGAGTAGAACCAAACTACAAAACCTATAGTTTCCAATACAAAAACAACAAAACCAATTGAAAAACAGAATTACTAATAAACAGGCAAAATCAAGCTTAGCAGAATTTACCATGCAAAAGGCCTGGTCGGTCATGGCAACAGAACTTCAAGAGGAAGACATGAGGAGGCTTAGGAGGTTGCAATTGGGTATAATAGAGAATTCCAGAAGCCAAGGAAGAGGAAGGGCAAGCCTCCATCAGTCTCTTCTTCAACAAACCCCACCGTGTATTCTGTCTGCCCACCACCCACAACACTATGTAGCACCATTTTCCATCGGTAGATACATCTCCACAAATCCAGTAAACACAAAATTTATCAATTTTTATAATCATTGGAAATAATTACATGAAGTTGATAAATAAAATTGAGTTTGGAGAGGATTAAATCAAACATACATACCAGTTCGGACAAGAGTGAGGCCAAAGAAGAGAATTATGCGGCAAAGATCAGAACCCAAGCCGGTCTTGTCGGGACAATTAACGGTAATAACAGTGGGCTCTTCTTCTTTCTCCGACTGCCGAATTAGCACAGCATCATCAAGCAGTATCCCCATCTCTTGTTTTCTTTTTCCTTCCTGAAAAAGATTGAAACTTTCCTTATTTATACCGAAACCAAACCCAAAGAACCCAGCTTTTTGCGCTATGCATCAACATTCTTCAGAAGAATTCACGATAATGGTCTTTAACATTTATCTCTTCTATTTAATGAGAGTGAAATTGTAAATAAATTAGGTGTTAATTCAAAAGGGGGTGCCTTTTTGTTCAAAATTTTGGGTTGGTGGAAGGCGGGGAGCCGGCCCCCTATTTGCCATTCCTCTCTTCTTCTCGTTAATGTGACGGTTCACGAGATATTGCCCTCTTTTTTTTCAGAATTAACTTTTCATTAAGTTTGTAAAAAATTAATGAAGTGAGTATAAATTTGGTAAACCATCCACGTCCATACTCTCGTTTTTACGCAAAAGCATGCAAAACATTTCTACAATTGTAAAATGCATTAAAAATACCCAAAATATTATTACAAATTACTAATAAATTAAAAATTACATAATTAAAATCCTTGAAATTCAAATTTACATAATTAAATTCATAATCGAAAAACAATTGAAGTATGAATGAGAAATAATTTGATGTAAAAAATGGATGATGAATGTGGGTATTTATAGATAATTTTTTTTAAAATTAACTTCATATATTTATAGATAATTTAGGGTTAAATTTTTTATAAAAAAATTTAAAAAATTTAAAAAATGGTTAAAAATGGCTATAATTTTGGGAATCCAAAAATATTTTTTTTCTTTTTTTTGGATTATTTTTTATTTTTTATGAATTTTAAAAAAAAATAACAGAATAAAAACGAGCTCAATCAGGAGGCGCCGCGTAGGCGTGCTCTTCGGCACGGTGGTGCTTTTTCTATCGAGCACGTCCCTGCCATCGGCAAGAGTACAGCGGCGAGCATGGTACTCGCCGCGCCGACAACACGGCGGTTGCTCTTCCCCAAGAGCACCCCTGCGGATGTAGGGGTGGGTAAATATCGGTTAACTGATAACCGAAGTTTACGGTTTTCGGGTCGGTTCCGATTTGATATTTTGCTCCAAGTCGTTATCGGTTATAACCGATAAGCGAAATTTAATTCAATTTAAATTTGAATTATAATTTTAATTAATACTAGAAAATTTTTAATTTACTTTCAAACTTTGTCACAATAGAGGAAATTGTAATTTACTTCCAAATTTTGTCATAGTCTCATATTGCAATATCAAAAAAGTTTATTTTAATTTGTGTTACTATCAGTTATACTTATACTATTTCAAAGTCCATAAAGTGTCTAAAGTCTAAACATTATTTTAAAAATAAGATCTCTCAAAGGCAATAAAGTTCTTTTGCTCAAGCATTACTACTATTTTAAAAATAGGAAAACTCTTCACTTATTATTGGAGAAATTTTTTAAAATTTTAGATCATTTAGAGTTTAAGTCTTTAAAGTGCCTTAACAATTTACGTATTGCTTGTAAATATGAGTATAATAATAATAATAATAATAATAATAATAATAATAATAATAATAATAATAATAATAATAATAATGTCACGACCATAACTTTCTAGTACTACTGAGCGTAGCTATTTCGTGACTAAAATAATCTCATCAATCATAAACTCAACATAAGGGAAATAATCAACTCGAGGTAATAGTTTCGAAGGCGAATGGGTACACGGTCAAAATGAAATCAGAGTATCAAGACCAAATTCATGAGTTCCTAGAACATAGTTCTATTGCAGCGGAAGAGTCCAAGACAAAATAGTACGTATGAAGACATACTACTTTGGGCTACCTAGCTACTTATTAACGGCCATTTCCCAACACCTGCGCCTCCTCATTCACGTTCAACCTACACGTTAGAAAAGAAACATGCAGGGCTAAGTACTTGATATACTCAGTGAGCATTGTGCCAAAATAAGTTCCATTTAATTTGTCAGCCACAGTTGAGTGAACATTGGGTTTTTATTTAAAAAGGCCTGAGTGACTAAATTCCGTTCATTTCATAAAATTGATTGTGCAATCACATAAACATAGATACCATATCTGAACGTGTGTGAACCGGGAATGTGGCCACATTCCATGACGGTCACTGGACCGGCCAACTCGAAAGCTAGCACACGGTCCCCATATGTGTACAGTAGTCCTAGTAGGGTTTGCGGCCATACTGGGACCCGAATTCGATTTAACATGTTTGACATAGCCAAGCAGATAGGTAATCATAAAACAAAACGTGGCATGATAATATATTGAAAATATATTCACGTTTTCACATAAAGTCACGTTTCGAAAAGAAAGCCCACCTCGGAGCTCAATTCCTTAATTGACAGTCCCTTGACTCGGTCTTACTTGACGTGCGACGACGTCCCTTTAGGAAAATAAGTATACTTAAATTAGGCTTAAGAAGCTAGATATTTAATGTGCGTGCATTCCTAAACGTGAGATCATTTCTATTTCTCTTTTCCCTATACATAGGAAAGTTCTTAAGTATTAATTAAATCAAGCGATTTAATTCATTTGGGAATTTACTAAATTATGCGATCAGTAGTTAAATTCCAGAAATTTAATTTTAACGTCATGAAGTTAAGTAGCGGCTATCCATTATTTAGTCGGCTTTATTAGGAAAGCCTATTGACTAAATTAAACTTTTAGTCATGCTTGTATTTTTTTAATTGGCAGCCAATTCTATAATTCATTTTATTATTAGTCCACCCTCAATTTTATTCTCTTGAATTAAATGCCTAATGAAAATTAAATTAGTAAGGTCCAAACTAATTAAGCTTAGTGGCCCCAAACCAATTAAAAATGCAGTGGCCCAAATTTTTTTTTTAAAAAAAAACATCACTGGGCCAATTAATAAAAAAAAACGTCCTCGGCCTAAATAAAAAAAGGACCCCCTCCTTCCACCAAGTTTCGGTCTCTCTCTCTTACTCTTCTTCTTCAAGCAAATCCCCAAATTAAAACTTCCAACCCAAAACCCTAATTGAGAAATGAAAGGCTGCGCCTCCCTCATCTTCCCTTCTTCTCTCCGGCGGTTTCACGCTGTCACGACAAAACCCCGGAGCTCCGCCGATGCGTACACCATCATCTTCCGTTTCTCTCTCGGCTCCCACAAGTTCTCACCCTCATCGCTGCCCAACGTTCTGCCCTGCTCCCGATATCATCGTCGTCGATGCCTCGTCTCGGCGGAAGTTCCGCCGTCGTGCTTGACTCGGGGCTGCTGTCCGGCGTGATTCAAGGTGCATGCTCCGGCAGCGGCTTCGCCGCCTCTCCTCCGCGACTCGCCGTTCTCCGACAGGTATGCTGGGGACATTTTATTTATCACTTTTTTTTGTTATTTTCTAAAGTTTAAATCTTGGATTTAAGGGGTAAATTCCGCGAATGTACGTCATGGGAGATGATATCCGCCATTTGTACCCGAAAAAAAAACATTTCCAGTGATGGGAAAGAAGCGTGAGTCTCTCACGTCTTTGATAAACACGCATGGCGCTCTCGCGTCTTTGATTAAACACGCGTGACGCTCTCGCGTGTTTGACTTGGATACATGTTCCAGTCCAGGAGGCAGAAACTTCACTTCCACCTCGCTCACTCTCTCACTCTCAGCGACGCGTCTCTAGCCGGCGGAAATTGAAGTGAATCCGATATTTTGATGCTCTAATTCCTATTTTAAGTGGTGTTAGGTAATTTTTGACCATTAATTTCAATTATCATTGCTATATGTTAGTTAGGTATAGATTTAGGGTTCATGGTTTGACATTGTGTGACAAGAAAAACATTGAATTTAGACCATTGATGTTGTTATATGTATGCATTGTAAACTAAATATATAATAGAAGCATTGAACTTGGTATTGAATTTTCATATTTAATTTTGTGCAATATTTATGTAAGTATGTTGAATTTAGAGTATATGATGTTTTGTCGTACTTATTTTGCAGGTTTGATGGTGTTTGTGAGTTTATATTGGGATGGGAAAATTATTCAGCTCCCAGGTTTGGGTGTTGCTTATGATCCCCCTTGTGCAAAATCATTTATTATATTGAATGAAAAGATATCTTATTATCAGCTAGTTTAATGATATGTGAAAAAATTGGAATTGATTTGGATGCACATACGATTGATTTAACATGGAGGCCTGTGGTTTTTAGTGGCGTGGTGAATTATATAGCTACACCAGTGGATGATAATTTGTTGGAGTATATGTTTGCTGAAAATCCACGTCAAATTTAACTTTTTATTGAATATACTCCGGTTACTACTGCGTTGCAATTTGAACCACCTATCACTCATCATGATGTTGGAACGTCTAGGAGAGATGATTATCATAGTTTTGATGTCGGGACATCTAGGAGAGATGATGAATATCATAGCTTTGAATTCAACACATTTGGGAGGGAGGTTGATGAACAACTAGATATACCAAATGTGACATGTGATGGTTATGATGGTTCAGATGGTTCTGGTAATTGTGATGGTTCTGATAATTGTGATGGTTCAGATGGTTCTGATAATTGTGATGGTTCAGGTGGTTCTGATTGTGATGGTTCCGATGGTTCTCAACCAAGTGATCTTGATTATAGTGCAGAATCATGTGAAGATTCTACAGACGACGAGACACTTGATATGATGGTTGAGAATTATGTACAACCATCTGTTCGTGGGGAGCAACCTGTTCCCGACTATGTGCCTGAAGGGTTACCATTTTTTCGATCATTACCATGTGAAGGCAGCCGAGGTTACTTGTCAGAAGACCATGGAGTGGGTGAAGAAGATATGTGGTATTGCGATGGGGATAATCCGAGACATATAGATGTGAGAACAAATTTGATAGCAAATTGCAGTTGAAAACTGCTGTAACATTATGGCATGTGGGAACAGGTCGGATGTATGAGGTTATGGATAGTAAATCAAGAAGATGGCATGCAGTTTGTAGGGACCCATTTGGTCCGAAAAGAAAAGGCAAGGACCTTGGGCAACGATACCCATGTAATTGGAAGGTTAAAGCAACGTTTAAGAAACGCGATGGTAGCTGGTCTATCAACTCATGGGTTGATCGTCATTGTTGTATGGGAGATCACGATCCAAGTGAACATGTTAACAATGTGTTATAACAATGTGCTGGTATCTATGAGGGAACTCCCATTTAGAGCTATCATTGATATTACATTCTGGCGGACCATCAACTGGTTTGTTAACTGAACGACTCTAGCCAAACAATGTCAGACGCCTTTGACACCGTGGGCTTGGAAGTTATTTCAGAAGAATGGCCGTCGAGGGAGATGTCATCATGTTAGGACTACAAGCATAGCACGTGGAACTTATGAGGTGCTAACCTATCACAGAGGTCCGGGTAGAGGCCATAATATACATGTTGTAGATTATCGTGAAAAGAGATGCTCATGTGGAAAGTGGTAGACCTGGAGAATGCCTTGCTCTCACGCTGTTGCGGTGCTGAGAGAACGCAGTGATGACATCTTTACTCATGTTGATTCCCGATACCATACAGATGTTTGGATTCACCAGTACGCAGGTATGTTATTTAGATACTTCTTATTCTTACATTATTATCATGTCTTACGGTTGCAATTTTATGCAGCTGCGTTCCGTCCATTGAGACACCAAGATTATTGGTATGAACCTGAATGGACGTTGGAATGTTCACCAGCACGGCTACTTCTTCATTCACGTGGGCGGTACAACAGAGGCAGGATACACAACCAAATGGATGAGCGCGAAGAAGATGCGCCAAGAGCTCCTCCTCGATGCCACCTTTGTGGAGAGACCGACCACAATAGAAGAAAGTGCACTTTAGGACGTATTGTGTAGTCATATTATATTTGAGAATCGTGTTTGAGGCTTGAATTTTATTATGTTTACGAACAGTATTTTAGATTTTCTAACCATGTTTAAGACTGAAATGACATTCTTAAGTAATATTGTTACGTAAATCTATAACCAACTAAAATCGAAATTAAGGGTAAAAAGTTACCTAACAACACTTAAAAGAGGAATGAGAGCAGCAAGATGTCGGATTCACTTTGATTTTCGTCGGACAGATGATGAATTCGCCGTCTCATCGTTGGGCGTGCAGAAGGTGCTGCTGGGAGTGAAGGAAGAGGGGAGAAACGTCGATTTTTCATTCATTCAAACACGCATGAGCTTGATGCGTGTTTAATTAAAACACGCATGAGAGTAACGCGTGTTTTGTATACACGCAAGAGACTATCGCGTGTTTGGTTAAAAAACGCAAGAGGCTCACGCGTCTTTCCCATCACTGGAAATATTTTTTTTCCGGGTACAAATGGCGGATATCATCTCCCATGACGTACATTCGTGGAATTTAGCCTGGATTTAAGGGTTTGATGTTCTAAATTGTGGATTGCTCAGGTTTTTGTGTTGTCAATCGCTAAGGGGTGGGGCTGCCCTCTCCGTCTCCAGGCTGCCGAAAGTCTATCCCGACAGATTCATACTCATGAGTTGAGTTTCTCTAACTTGCGTTTCCTTTAGTTTCCTATTATGTAGAGTTAAAGACTTTGTGTAGTAACCTAACTCGTTGGTGAAGTTTAGTACCCTAGTATGTTGCTCTATGTCTTGGTGTTGCACAGCAAGATGTGCCAAAGCTGTAAATTCTTTACCCTAAGCATGATGTTCCCTACGAGGCAAATGGTGTGCTAGTGTGTTTACTTGTTCTCCCATTATGTTATCATGCGGTCACGTGCAGAGATGGTGGAAAGCTTGAATCTTCCTCTAAGTTTGAGCATATTATGTGTTATTCGAAGGCCTAACATGCTGTGCTTAAATTTTCCCCATGAATGTGTATGATATGACATATCAAAGTGGTGAGAGTGTTGATTACCTGTTGAGAATGAGGTTTGAGGGTTGAGGGATCTCTGGCTAAGCTTAAAACGAGCTCACTAGTTTGCTATGTTGCTGAAAGGTTCTAAAATGTGTGGGAGTGTTCATAGGTGGTGTGGAGATGGTTTTTATAGCCAAACTCGTGTACTTGTGAAGCATTAACTTGAGCTGTTGTATGCTTTGTTTCTTTCTGCAGCAGATCCTCTTTTTCTAGACTATTGCAGCCACTTTAACTGCAACTCTTGGTGGTGATAGGTGCATAAGAAAGGTGCAGAGGTTGTTGATTGAGATCTGTAAGGCTGTTGCAGCTGAAAAGGGGGCTGGTCTTGCCTCATGGCAGCCTTCGGTTAGGGCTGGGAGTGTGCAGTGGCTATTTGAGCTGGAGTGCAGCGGGGATCTTTTGACTCCCGTTGTGAGTCGGGGTCCAGCGGGGACCTTTTGTCTCCCGTTGTGCGTCGGGGTCCAGCGGGAACCTTTTGTCTCCCGTCATGCGTCGGGGTCCAGCGGGACCATGACGTGGACCAGGACCCGTCAGGGATAGTGTGGAGTTTGAGGTGGTCTAAAAAGAACAAGCGAGGCTCGAACCACGCTCAACGACCTGCTCCAAAGAACAGCCCAAAGACCAATTGCCAAGAGGATAGCGTGGAGTTTGGGGTGGTCTAAAAAGGACAAGCGAGGTTCGAACCACGCTCAACGACCAGCTCTAAAGAACAGCCCAAAGACCACCCAAAGACCAATTGCCAAGATCCAAGGCACCAGGCGCCCAGGGCACGGGTCACGGTGCACGATGCGCGGTGTGCGGGTCGCGGGCGGGCGACGGCGCACGTGTGGGCTCTGTCACCCGTCTTTTTCCATGATAATTATTACACATGATAATTCATCTAATTAAATACATCATCAAAGAAGTTTATCATCCCCGATGTGTGATAATTAACACCTAGTTAATTAATCCCTTAGTTTTTTCACATAGCTCATTTCTAGTTTTATTGTGACCAACTTTAATATATTATTTCTCACTCACCGGGAATCGGATTTGAGAAGATGAATATACTACGGTCATCTACTCGGAACGTATTATTGCATTTAATTTCACAAAATTAAATGTCTTGTAACATTTATTATTAGTCAAAAATCATTTGACCAAGCACGATTCCAACAATCCCCCACATGAGTGGAAATTGCCAAATGCATATGTATGCAGACACAAGCTCAACCCTCAAGAGGTATGTAAGTATAAGGATAGGTAGTTTTTGGCTTTGAACCATCCATAGTCAACACCATCGGATACACAGGCGAACTAGTAGCGCGATGCTTTGAACTATTCCTCCACGGCGTGCACCGAGACAATGATGTTAACACTTAAACACCTCAACATCATCCGTTCTTACGTTTTGTGTCCATTTCAGGCCTTGGACACCACTTTGGATTCATAAGTGTATTATTTGAAGCGGCCCCACTTCACACTTACATAGGTGATTCCTCGTTAAGTATCTTGCCATACTCGGTCTCCTTGAGAACTTCATCTCAACGAGATCCTTTAGGGATCATTAAAAGTCATAGACTTAACCTCACCACTAGGCAAGTTTTACAACACTCTATTGCTCTCTAGGGAATAGATATAGATGAGTGTTTCACACGAACTCTCATAGCTTAGTTTTCCCATTGAACCAAGTTCTTGGGATCTCCAGTCATCATGATTGGGTTACCACTATGACAATTCTTTAGTTTGTGGATTTCAAACCCATTCCTTCTAGCAATTTATTCATTTGATCACGATTTAACCCCTTTAGTTAGCGGATCCGCTAGATTATCCAATGACTTTACGTGGTCAATTGTAATCACCCCTGTTGTGATCAAATGTCTCACGGTATTATGTCGTCGACGAATGTGTCGAGACTTACCATTGTATAAGCCACTGTTTACCCTCCCAATAGCAGCTTGGTTATCACAGTGAATTAACACTAGAGGCACGGGCTTTGACCAACATGGAATATCTTCAAGGAAGTTTTTAAGCCATTCGGCTTCTTCCGCGGCTTTATCTAAAGCTATGAATTCAGATTCCATAGTTGATCGGGCTATACATGTCTGTTTCGTGGATTTCCACGAGACAACATTACCCCCAATAGTAAAGACATATCTACTTGTTGAAAGTGAGTCTTTGTTATCGGATATCCAATTTGCATCGCAGTACCCTTCAAGTACCGGGGTATCTCGAAAAGTGTAGCCCATGATTTTGAGTATACTTGAGATACCTCAAAACTCTTACAAGAGCTTTCCAATACTCCTTGCTTGGATTGCTCGTATAACGACTCAACTTGTTCACGGCGCAAGCAATATCAGGTCGAGTGCAATTAGTAAGATACATAATGTATCCAATGACCCGTTCATAATCTTCTTGTGCAACAGGCTCACCCCGGTTCTTGCTCAAGTGAACATTGAGCTCTATAGGCGTCTTAGCCGGGATGCCATCATAGGAATTAAACCCCTTTAATACTTTCTCAACATAATGAGATTGTGTTAATGTGATTCCTTCGGATGTTCTTAGAATTTTCATTCCAAGAATTACATCGGCTAGACCCATATCCTTCATGTCGAAGTTTCTCTTTAACATGGATTTCGTGTCGTTATTCACTTGGGTGTTACTACCCATGATTAACATATCATCTACGTAGAGACACACTATAACGTATCCATTATCTGTGTTCTTATTGTAGACACATTTGTCACATTCGTTGATTTTAAATCCATTTGATAACATCACGTTATCAAATTTCAAGCGCCACTGCAACGACGCTTGTTTCAATCCATAGAGGGATTTAACCAGCTTGCATACATTTTTCTCTTGTCCAGGTACTACAAAACCTTCAGGTTGTTCCATATAGATTTCATCTTCAAGGTCACCATTTAGAAATGCAGTCTTAACATCCATTTGATGAATCTCAAGATTGTGTACAGCAGCAATCACGAGAAGCACTCGAATTGATGTAATCCTCGTTACAGGTGAGTAGGTATCGAAGAAATCGTACGCTTTCTTTTGTTTAAAGCCTTTGATTACCAGTCTAGCTTTATACTTGTCCACTGTTCCATCGGCCTTAAACTTTCTTTTAAGGACCCATTTGCATCCTAAAGGTTTAGCACCTTCAGGTAGATCAACTAACACCCACGTGTGGTTTAGCAAAATTGAATCAATTTCGCTTTGAACAACTTCTTTCCAATGCAACCCGTCTGAGCCAGCAAAGGCTACTTTTATCGATGTTGGTTCTTCATCCAACATAAATGTAATAAAGTCAGGACCAAATGTCTTTGGTGTTCTGACCCTGCTACCACGTCTTAGTACTGCATCGTTTGGATCATGCCTTGTTCGCTTGCGCGATTCAAGCTCTTCATCCACTGATTTAGAACTAGTGGCTTCATCCTCAATTCTCGTCTCAGAATTAGGTGCAATATTTTCCTTGTCTTTGCGAGGAAATATATTTTCAAGAAATACAACATTTCTTGACTCGATTGTTGTTCCCACGGTCACAGTAGGTATTTCAGACTTGTGGACGACGAATCGATATGCACTACTATTAAGTGCATACTCAATAAAGATACAATCAACCGTTTTAGGACCGATTGTAACTTCTTTGGGCGGAGGAACCATTACCTTAACCAAACACCCCTACGCTTTGAGGTCTTTGTAGGATGACTTCCTTCCCTTCCACAGCTCATAAGGAGTAACGTCCTTACCTATGCGTGAGATTTTGTTTAGGATGTAGTTGGCTGTCAAAACAGCTTCCCCCCACATGTTCTGGGGTATCCCCGAACTGATTAGTAACGCATTCATCATCTCTTTGAGAGTTCGATTCTTGCGTTCTGCAACACCATTAGATTGTGGTGAATATGGTGCTTATACCACTTGCGCTGCATAATTCCTCAAACGGGGCTACGTATTCACCCGCTCTATCACTTCGAATCATTTGATTTTACATCCAAGTTGATTCTCGACTTCATTCTTATAATTTTTGAACGCTTCTATTGCTTCGTCTTTACTTCTTAAAAGATAGGTGTCACGACCGCACTTCCTAAGGATAGGAAGCACGGGAAATCGTGACTAGTGGGGGGAAATAAGAAGCGGGGATGAAGGGGGAAACAATCAAACAATTCAAGGCAATACCACTTAACAGTCAAAGACGAAATTCCATTTTAAGTTAACCAACGTTTCAATCCCAAAGTCTACAACATGAAAGATAACAGAGTTCGACAATAAAGAAAATAACGGAGTCTCTTGGGACATTGAATAGCGGAAGCAATTTGAGAGTTTAGCTACTACTACGTATGAAGACATAATAGTAACCGGACCAGTTCTTGAATCACCACTCAACATCCTCCGCCTCCCGACCTCGCTCAACCTGCACATAGGGAAAACATATGCAGGGGCTGAGTACTTGGTGCACCCAATGAACTCACGCCCGAAAACATTCATCGTTAAGATATGTCAAGCCATCATCGTGTGGATCCCGGGTTTCACTTTAAAAGAACCGAGAAGCACAGCATTTCGAAATAATTTTATCAATTATTCCGTTACATAAAATTAATTTCAAACTTAAGGTACGGGTGTTACATTCTACCCACCTTAACAGAAATTTCGTCCCGAAATTTACTCATTTCTAACGAAAAGTTCCGGGTATTTCTCTTTCATTTTATCCTCGAGTTCCCAAGTAGCCTCCTCGTGGCCATGGTGTTTCCAACGTACTTTCACGGACGCGATCGATTTGTTCCTCAACTCTTGCACTTTCTTGTCCAGAATAGCTTCGGGCTTCTCCTCGTAACTCAAGTCAGGATTCAAAATCATTTCCTCTTGATGAACCACGTGCTTGGGATCGAACACGTACTTTCGTAATTGTGACACATGGAAAACATTGTGCACAGTCCCAAAACTTGGTGGTAGTGCCAACCTATACGCTACGGGTCCAACCTTCTCAAGGATTTCATAAGGCCCTACGTATCGTGGCTTCAACTTCCCCTTTACACCGAACCTCGTTATTCCCTTTGACGGAGATACTTTCAAGAACACCTTATCTCCCATATTGAACTGTAAATCTGTACGCCGGACATCAGCATACGACTTCTATCGGTCTTGAGCTTCCTTTATCCTTTGTCGAATTTGTCGCACGATCTCTATCATTTCCTCGACCGAATCTGGCCCGAGTATTCTTCTTTCACCAACCCCATCCCAGTAAAGTGGTGATCTACATTTCCTCCCATACAATGCTTCATACGGGGCCATATTTATTGTCGCCTGGAAACTATTGTTATAGGCGAACTCGATCAATGGTAGTACTACTTCCCAATTTTCTCCTCTGTCGAGCACCACGGCTCTCAGCATGTCCTCAAGAGTTTGAATCGTTCTCTCGGACTGTCCATCGGTTTGTGGATGGAAGGCAGTACTAAAATTCAATCGTGTACCAAGCTCCCGTTGCAGACTTATCCAAAACCTTGAAGTAAACCTTGTATCCCGGTCTGACGTGATTGTTACTGGCACCCCATGTAGCCGAATGATTTCCTTCACGTAAATCCGGGCCAGTTTGTTGGATCCATGCGTTATAGGGATGGGTATAAAATGCGCACTCTTGGTGAGGCGGTCTATAATCACCCAAATGGTTGTATTCCCTTGTCGGGTCTTTGGTAGTCCCGTCACAAAATCCATGGCGATCTGTTCCCATTTCCACTCCGGAATCCCCAACGGTTGCAACTTTCTATAGGGTCGTTGATGTAAAGCTTTTACTTGTTGACACGCCAAACATCTCTCTACAAACGAAGCTATGTCCCTCTTCATTCCATCCCACCAGAATGATCCCTTCAAGTCCTGGTACATCTTCGTACTTCCAGGATGAGCGGTGTATGGAGTCTCGTGTGCCTCGGTCAGAATTTCATTTTGAAGTCCTTCGTCGCTTGGCACACATAGTCTCCCCTCATAGGTGAGAGCATTATCAGCCTCCTCTCGAAACTTCTCTTGTTCACCCTTCCTCACCTTCAGTCGAATTTTCTCCAAAATTTCATCATTTCGCTGCCCTTCTATTATCCTTGTCCGCAGATCGGATGCAATTACCAAGGTGGCAATCTTTCCCTTCACGGTCTCCGGAGCTCTTACTACCTCCAATTGCATCTTGCTAAAATCGCGAATCAACTCCGCTTCCTGAGTGAGAAAAAGTAGCCAACTGCGGTTGAGCTTTCCGGCTCAAAGCATCCGCCACTACGTTTGCTTTACCCGGATGATAGTTGATACCACAGTCATAATCCTTGACTAGCTCGAGCCATCTGCGTTGCCTCATGTTCAAATCTTTCTGCTCAAAGAAGTATTTCAGACTCTTGTGGTCGGTAAAAATCTCACACCGAACTCCATAGAGATGGTGCCTCCAAATCTTCAATGCGTGCACAACAGCCGCTAGTTCTAAGTCATGAGTAGGGTAATTCAACTCGTGTGGTCTCAACTGCCGCGATGCATAGGCAATCACCTTACCATTCTGCATCAGAACACACCCCAGTCCAATCTTCGATGCATCAGTGTAAACCACATAGTCTATTCCCGGTTCCGGCACGGCTAGAACAGGTGCGGTGGTCAATTTCTCTTTCAACAACTGGAAGCTAGCCTCACACTCCGGTGTCCAATTGACCTTGGTCCCCTTCTTCAATTGTTGAGTCATTGGCCTTGCAACTTTAGAAAATCCTTCAATAAATCTTCGGTAGTATCCTGCCAGTCCAAGGAAACTCCGAATCTCGTTTGGGGTCTTTGGTGCCTTCCACTGTTGTACGGCCCACCTTTGCGGGGTCAACTCGAATCCCTTCGGCCGTCACAATATGCCCCAGAAAGTTTACTTCCTTTAGCCAGAATTCACACTTACTGAACTTGGCGTACAACTTCTCCGTTCTGAGTGTTTCCAGCGTGATCCTTAGATGCTCCTCATGTTCCTTTTCATCCTTCGAGTAAACTAGCACATCATCTATGAATACCAGGACGAACTCGTCCAAGTATGGAAGGAATACTCGATTCATTAAGTCCATAAATACCGCCGGTGCATTTGTCAGTCCAAACGGCATAACTACAAACTCATAATGCCCATACCTCGTTCGGAAAGTCGTCTTGGGTATGTCCTCCCTTCGTACCCTCAATTGATGATATCCCGACCTTAAATCCATCTTCGAAAATACTCCTGCTCCCCTGAGTTGATCGAACAGGTCGTCTATTCTCGGTAGAGGATACTTGTTCTTGAGAGTCAACTTGTTCAATTTCCGATAGTCTATGCACATTCTCAGTGTCCCGTCTTTCTTCTTCACAAACAGCACCGGTGCTCCCCACGGCGACACACTCGGTCGGATAAAACCTAAGTCCAGTAATTCTTGTAGCTGGATTTTGAGTTCTTCCAACTCCTTCGGCTCCATCCTATAGGGTGCTTTCGACACTGGTGCGGCTCCTGGTTCCAGATCGATAGTAAACTCTAACTGTCGGTCAGGAGGAGGGCCTGGCAACGCATCGGGAAATACGTCGGGAAACTCACTCACTACCGCCACATCTTCAACTTTCCTTTCTTTCTTGTCATGTCCTTGCAGATAAACGAGATAGGCAGGACGCCCCTTTCTAATCATCGTGGTTGCTTGAAGTGCCGATATCACACAAGTTCGTTGATTCATCAAAATTCCGTGGAAGGTAGAGGGCTCCTTCCCCAGGGTTTGTAACGAAATTTGCCTCTCTTGGCATCGGATAGTGGCATAGTTTTCGGCTAGCTAGTCCATCCCCAGAATAATGTCCACGTTATCCATCGGCATAACGTGCAAGTTGTGCGCCACTAAACTAAGTTCTCCCACCATGAGTTCTATGTTCGAGCAAGATTGTGAAATTTCTATAAGGCCTCCTACCGGTGAGTTCACATTCATCTTATGTTCAAGTTCATCAATAGGCAGTCTTAAAGCATTCACGCAGGAGTGCGATATAAAAGAGTGCGACGCACCCGTAGCAAACAGAACAGCAACAGGCATGTCAAGTAATGTTCCTATACCTGCCAGATTATCTTGTTTTGGCTCTCCCTGTGGGGCTTTTGCTTGACTGCATCCCAAGGCATAGGCCCTGGCTTGAGTCGGGTATGGCAGGCGACGCTGCTGCTGCTGCGGAGGTGGTGTAGGATTCCTTCGAGGTCCGTTCGGCGTTCCCCCACCTCCAGTATTGTTGTTGCTCGGGCACTCTTTGGCGAAGTGTCCGACTCCACCACACTTGTAGCACACGTTGGTCCCGACTCTGCACTCACCCATGTGGTTCTTCTGACATTTGGCACAAGGAGGTGCTCTCTGACGGAAATCTCCACTTTGGAATGGAGCAGCTTGTTTTCTTTTTCCCTGGGAAGAGTTTGGGGTATTCTGGAACCTCTTGTTGTCGAAGGGTGCGCGGTTCCCGTCCCATTTCCTCTTATCCCGGAAATTCTGCTGTGAGGTCGGCGGTGTTGGAGTAGTGGGCGTAACCGTCCTTTCCCGTGGCATCGCTTCCTCCACGTCCAATGCACGAGATAATGACTCGGCATACGAGAGTCTACCACGGCATGCCAACGCCATCCTGATTTCGTGCCTCAGACCGGCACAAAACTTCTCCGTCATCTTCTCGTCGGTGTTTACTTGTTTGGGTGCATAGCGAGACATGTCACATAGGGCACGGTCATATTCTGTCACAGTCATCTGCCCCTGCTTTAAATTGTAGAACTCGGCCTCCTTTGCCTTACGGTAACTCCTTGGAATGTATTTGTCATACAGTTCCTCCTAAAAGTCTTCCACGTCAGGGTGTCTAACTGTTCCTGCGTCATTGTCCGCTGCTTAGTCTCCCACCAGAATTCTGCGGACCCGGTGAGCTGATAAGTCACGCACGATAGGCACTCCTGGTCAGTGCACCTCAAGAACTTAAAGATGCGTTCTATGGCCCGAATCCAGGTCTCGGCCTTGGTTGGATCTCCCATTCCATCGAACACGGGAGGATGTTCCTTTCGGAACTCTTTCTCGATGTTCCGTTCCGGCTGTGGCTGTGGTGGAGGTCGTGGTGGTGGTTGTCCTTCAGGACCCACACTGCTTTGGGTCTCGTTGCTTGCCCCATTCTCGTGGTGAACTGCGGCACGTCGGGGAGGCATTCTGTTCAACACATGCATTAGTATAAAATCCAACTTTACCATCACCACTCCACACAACCTTTCCAAAGCGATAACACAACTTTCCATACACAACATGGTAAAACGAACACAACGATAAAACAACGGAAACTTAACTATCTCAAAACCAACAAGTACGTGTTTCCACAAGGTCTTTGAAACAGGGAGGGAAAAACCAACAAGAAACTACTACCTAGTTCGTCAAAACAAAACATTCCAAACTAACAAACATCAAAAGAAGACACTACTCCTCGGGAGCTCTCTCGTAATTCGCCCCTTCCTCGCTATCAACTTCAACCTCTCTCGCAAGGGGCTCTTCTTCAGGGTCTTCCTCATCCTCCATGGGATCCTCCTCGTCTTCAAGGGGATCTTCTTCCTCTTCCTCATCACTCTCCCGCACATCAGTAGCGACGTCGATATGCTCATCAACCACAAGGACTTCCTTCGCGGGAGGTGCGGAGGTGCGCATCCCAAGTCTTCTTCTCTTGGGGCAGTTTGGTTGCGGCGTCTCACTCTCGTACCGACCCCCGCTGTAGGGGCTGCGGCTCGATGAGGAGAACCTTCACAAAACCAGTGCTTCCAGGAGAACCTTCACAAAACCATGCATGTCTCCTTGCATGTTGTAGTCGGGAAGCTTATGCCAGATGTATGACCGTGAAGCCTCGTCGGCCCACCTATTCCAAGGTGCCGGTAGTCCATCAATCAATCTCTTGATTCCCTCATAGTGCCTCACTCCACAGCCATGAGCATCCCGCCATAAGGTCAAGTAGTCGGCGACATAAGATATCAAAGGGGCCCTCGCGTCCCTCTCGAACCCGCGATACATTTCCACCGCCCGCAATCCATTCTTGACGTACCTTCCCCTTAGCGGTGCGTGGATCGTGATCGCCATCTACATAAAAGTAAGTTCCCTTAGCAACCAATCGTAGAAAAAGAATAAACGAGGTAGAAAGAGATAAAAACGCGTAGAGAACGTCATACGTGCTACCGTGCATATACCTGTCGATTTCCATAAGGAAAAGTCATAACAATTCTTTTTTTTTTCTTTTTCTTCTCTTTTTTTTTTGGTTGTCATCTAAGGATAGATGCTTTGTACTTTTAATGACGTGGTACTTTTACAATTTCGTCAATCCTCCGATCTAACGCTAATCGCGCTTCACAAGGTTTTCCTCGTCTCGTCATCTCATCATTCCTTGGAATTCACGCCTTTCTGCGCCCCACTCATTCTTTTACTTCTAATATGCTTCGTTTCAAACTTTTGCCTTCTTTCATGTTGAGCGCGGTGAGACGGAGTGTTGAGCTTTAAATGGATATTCTTTTAGTCTAGCGAAACGAGTCTAGACTAGTTTTGAATAAACGGCTCTCGGTCCAGAGCGGAAGGAAAAAAAATTGCTCTGATACCATTCTGTCACGACTGCACTTCCTAAGGATAGGAAGCACGGGAAATCGTGATTAGTGGGGGGAAATAAGAAGCGGGGATGAAGGGGGAAACAATCAAACAATTCAAGGCAGTACCACTTAATATTCAAAGACGAAATTCCATTTTAAGTTAACCAACGTTTCAATCCTGAAGTCTACAACATGAAAGATAACAGAGTTCGACAATAAAGAAAATAACGGAGTCTCTTGGGACATTGAATAGCGGAAGCAATTTGAGAGTTTAGCTACTACTACGTATGAAGACATAATAGTAACCGGACCAGTTCTTGAATCACCACTCAACATCCTCCGCCTCCCGACCTCGCTCAACCTGCACATAGGGAAAACATATGCAGGGGCTGAGTACTTGGTGCACCCAATGAACTCACGCCCGAAAACATTCATCGTTAAGATATGTCAAGCCATCATCGTGTGGATCCCGGGTTTCACTTTAAAAGAACCGAGAAGCACAGCATTTCGAAATAATTTTATCAATTATTCCGTTACATAAAATTAATTTCAAACTTAAGGTACGGGTGTTACAATAGGCATAACAATATCGTGTGCAATCATCTATGAATGTGATAAAGTATTTTTTACCACCTCTCGTTTGCACCAATTTTAAGTCACATACGTCCGTGTGAATTAATTCAAGGGGCTTTGTGTTCCGTTCAACCGAATGAAACGGTAACTTAGTCATTTTCGCCTCAAGACAAGTTTCACATTTGTTTTGAGTTTGTACTTCATTTGCCTTTAATAAATCTAAACTTACTAATCTTTTAATGGCATTTGGATTTACATGTCCCAATCTATTGTGCCACAAGTTAGAACACTCAGCCAAGTAAGAAGAAGTAGATGTATTCTTATTTTTTGCCAACGGCTTAGGGACATGGCGTACAACTACACTAAGCTTGAAAAGTCCGTCGGTTACAAAGCCTTTTCCGAGTGACTTTCCTAACTTGTACAAAGAAAACCTATTAGATTCAATTACAAGTTTAAACCCCTTATTCACTAGTATTGATCCTGACACTAGGTTCTTGCGGATGTCTGGGACGTGCAGCACATCCTTCAAAGTGATGGTGACGCCGGACGTCATCACGAGAATCACGTCTCCAATGCCGAGGATTTGAGACGAGGCTTGATTCCCCATATTGATCTTCCTCCCTTCAACTGCAGTGTAGGAGGCGAACTTGCTGTTATCGGCACAAATGTGGGCAGTAGCTCTAGTGTCGATATACCAGCCACCTTTGTTATCAACAAGGTTGACTTCTTCCGTGACCACAGCAACAAGGTCACTTTCATCCAAGTCCTTGAACTCTTTTTCAACAACGTGGGCAGCCGACTTCTTCTTCGACTTGCGGCAGTCCTTGGAAAAGTGGCCAGGTTTGCCACAGTTGTAGCAGTTGCCTTCAACCTTCCTCATAGGCTGCTTCTTCTTGCCCTTGTCCTTTGCAATTTGACGGGAGCGTTTGTTGGAGGGACCGCCCCGCTCCAACAGATTGGCCTTTGCAACATTTGGACCATGGCCCTTAGCCAATTCATCACGTTTGCGCACGTCTGACTCGATGCGCAGCTTCACGATCAAGTCTTCAAGATTCATCTCCTTTCGCTTGTGCTTAAGGTAGCTCTTGAAGTCCTTCCAGTTGGGTGGAAGTTTTTCAATGATCGTTCCCGCCGTGAAAGCTTCAGGTATGGACATTCCCTCTGCGGTGAGGTCGTGAATGATGAGCTGGAACTCTTGCACTTGGTCCATGATTGGTCGGGAATCGACCATTTTGTATTCCAAGTACTTGGCTATTACAAATTTCTTAGTACCCACATCATCACTACGGTACTTCTTATCTAGCATTTCCCACACCTGTTTGGATGTGGGAATACTACAATACACGTTGTAGAGACTATCATCTAAAGCACTTAAAATAAAGTTTTTACAAAGATATTCTCCTTTGCGCCAAGCGTCATACTCGACGTACATCTCGACATGTGCCTCGTCCTCACTTGGCGGGGTTGGCTCGTTCTCCTTGAGGAAGTTCACGACGCCCAACGTTGTTAGGTAGAACAACATTTTCTGTTGCCATCTCTTGAAATCCGTTCCCGTGAACTTCGATGGCTTCTCGGCGGGTGGCATCATCCTTGGTGCCATTGGTGCCGAGTTTGTCCCATGAAAGGGCCAAGTTCGTTTCCCCCGTAGAAGCTAACAGTTGGGTGGGACACAGTACCCCCCATAGTTGCGTGGAGCATGGAGGCCCCCACATTTGTGCCAACCCCGAAGGATCCAGCACCCGTGCCGACCCCGATGGATCCAGCACCCGTGCCGACCCCGAAGGGTCCAGCACCTGTGCTGCCCCCGAAGGAGCTAGCACTCATGTTGACCCCAAAGGATCCAACACTCGTGCCCTGCCCGAAGGCCACGACACTCGACCCAATGAAGGATCCAATTGAACCACTGAAAGTGGAACCAACCAATCCACTCGAGGTGAATCCGGAAACCGTCCTAGAGAGGTTATCAAACACCCAAGGGGTTGTTGAGGAAGAGGTTGAGAAGCCAGGAGTCGGGTCATCGTTATGTCCGACGACGTGTTGACGGGAGCGACGGGGGACACAGTGGATGGAACAGTGGCAGCAGCGGTAGACGAGTCAGTCGATATCTCCAAGTAAAGGTGTTGATTTAAGTTCAGTTGATGTGTAAACTCCTTTAGTTGCAAGATTATCTTGTCTTGCGATTGTTGTGGAATGAGATATACAAATCTTGCCGGGCGAAATTATAATGGAAAATAAAGGAAATTACACGGAAAATAACTGAACAAAATTACACGGAAAACTTGTGGAAAGCGGTAAGCCGAGTCGAGGAGTCCTCTTTCCGCAAGACGAGATACGCCCCGGTAGTGCTCACGGTTTGGCGTGTCGTCCCCAAAGATAAAACTACTTCGTCTCTAAAGTAGCAGCACCGCTAGCAGCAGAGCTCCGGCGAACGGGAGTAAGGCGTGTATACAAGAATGCTTGTGTATGTTCTGTTTAGAATGCAATGGATGCATGCCTATTAATAGGCCAAGTCCACCTGCAGAGTATTGATGGAGTCAACAACCATTATGTGTGTCACGATGGCTTGACTGTAACCGCCAGGGGTTATTGACTGGTGCACTAGCCAGTGGGAGCTGAAGAGACACGATTCACCTGGACATGCTACACGACGGGATACATCATGGACCGTCGGGGTCCATAAGGGGCCTTTTGTCTCCCGTGGATAGTGTGGAGTTTGGGGTGGTCTAAAAAGAACAAGCGAGACTCGAACCACGTTCAACGACCAGCTCCACAGAACAGCCCAAAGACCACCCAAAGACCAATTGCCAAGATCCAAGGCACCCGGCACCCGGTGCACAGGGCACGGGACACGAGTCACGGTGCGTGGGTCGCGGGCGGGCGGCGACGGCGCGCGTGCGCGCGCGTGTGGTCTCTGTCACCCTTCTTTTTCCACGATAATTATTACACATGATAATTCATCTGATTAAATACTTCATTAAAGAAGTTTATCATCTTAATTAACCCCATAGTCTTTTCACATAGCTCATTTCTAGCTTTATTGTGACCAACTTTAATATATTATTTCTTACTCATCGGGAATCGGATTTGAGAAAATGAATATATTACGGTCATCTACTCGGAACGTAGATCGACGTTATTGCATTTAATTTCATAAAATTAAATGTCTTGTAACATTTATTATTAGTCAAATATCATTTGACCAAGCACGATTCCAAAAAAAGATGGTAGTTAATAAATTATGGGAGTCGTGCTAGTCCAAACTATATGTATTGCCTTTATACCTATATATATGTGTATACAGATAAGTTTTCACATAAGATGAAAACCGTAAAATATGTAATATATGTAGTTAAGCTTCAAAATTACAATAATATAATGTGTTACGTGGCTTTGTATATATATGTACGTATAAAATTGGGAATAGCCTCCCAATTCAAAAAGCTATATCTATATAAATAAATAAAAAAAAGACAAATGAATTAAAGGGACTAAAATACATAGCTATGTGACTACTCATATTTGACAAGTATTGGTAGAAACACGTGTCTATCCAAATTATGAGTTGTTGACACATTTCCAATATAGAATACATTTCTTTTTATTTTATAAAACTTCAAAAAAATTATAGTTACGTTTGCATGCCAAAATCTCATATATATATATATATATGAGCCGTTAGATCTCATTCATCAACGGTCCAGATGATCTGTATTATTACAATATAATGGTGCATTATTAGTCGGTGTGCATTATTCAACTGAAAATCTGCATTATTACACTATAATGGTGCATTATTAGTCGGTGTGCATTATTCAACGGAAAATCTGCATTATTAAATGACACGTGGTACTAATCTAACCGTCAGATGACAAAATTGTGGGGCTTAGATTGAGAAGGAAAAAAGGAGAAAATATGCAAAAAGGAAATGAATACATCCATATATATATATATATATATATATATATATATGTATATATATATATATATGGGAGCATTATTCTTCTTAATATGGACTATTAGATCTCATTCATCAACGGTCCAGATGATCTGCATTATTACATTATAATGGTGCATTATTAGTCGGTGTGCATTATTGAATTGAAAATCTGCATTATTATTACACTATAATGGTGCATTATTAGTCGGTGTGCATTATTCAACTGAAAATCTGCATTATTAAAAGATACGTGGCACCAATTTAATTGTCGGATGATAAAATCGTAAGACTGAGATTAAAAAGAACAAAGAACAAAAGATAAAAAAGAAAATGAATGCATCCATATATATATTACCGCTAGTTCAATAAGTCTAAGATAAGAATGGAGAAATTGTCAAAAGAAGCATAGCAATGCTATTAATTTAATAGTATTAATTTATCAATAAAGGAGTTTTACACCGCCTCATTTATATACAAATATACTATACAAGTTTAGTGGTAGGATGGAGAAATAGAGAGGAAGTCAGAAAAAATACAGGGAGATATTACAGCCGAAATTTTAGCGGAAGAAAATAAAAGGATTAAGGACGTTGGAATCAGGGGTCGGTTAAACTACTTAATATAATCCGAGTTACTATAATCAGAGGTATAATGATATGCGTCTATAAATCACACTTTTAATTTTATATATTTTATGTAATTGATTGTTATGTGTTAAATTTTAGTGAATATTTGAATCATATGATGTGAGCCTGTATAAATCACACTTTTAATTTTACATATTTTATGTGATTGATTGTTGTATGTTAAATTGAGTGCATATTTGAATCATATGATGTGAGCCTGAAATGATTATGTGTTATTTGATATTGATGGTGTAATATGATGTGGATATGTGATTTGTGCAATGGATATGTTTATCTATAGTATTCGAGTTAATTGATGGAATATATGGATATGTAATTGGTGCAATGGATATGTTTGATGTGTGGTATTGGAATTATTTGAATCATGGGATTAAAGAGAATATATATGACGGTCTTGCTTTGGATCTGATATACAATTGCAATGGACATACGGGTCATATACAATGACAATAGACCTATGTGTCATATACAATGATAATAGACCTACGGGTCAATACAAAGAGCAAAGAGGAGCATTCGTAGAAAGGTCAATACAAAGAGGGACCTTCGTGGAAAGGTCAATACAAAGAGGGGCCTTCGTGGAAAGGTCAAATAAATATAAGGGATCTACGGGTTGTATACAATGGAAATGACAGATACCAGACTTGATTAGTCACATAATATTAAAAAGGATCATAAAGGCATATGCATATGAATATGAAATTGTTTGTGATATTTGTTGTTTCTAGTTATATATATTATATTATTTGTGATATTTGTTGTTTCTAGTTATATGTATTATAGTTAAAGAATATGCTTGATATTTCTGTGATGTGAAATTAAAGGTGAAATTTATATACACTAAGTTGCGGCTCATATAAACCATTAATATTTTTCAGGCAATGATATCGCTGAAGTTTTGGTTGATATGAGTTTTAGAAACTCCACATGTTATCAGGGTTGGCGGCTAATGCATTATAGCAACCTTCTCCTCCTCATCATTTTGTATGTAGACCAATGTATAATATATAGAGTGGTGAGAGATTCTCAATACAACTCAAAATATTTTGAAATATGAAACAAATTAATGTTGATTTCTGAATTTATCTATATGGGTGTTTTACGAATTTTACATGTAGGTTATTTGCTTAAAAATTTCATATTTATAAAATTAGAATATACGACAAAGGGGTTGGTTGGGGTGTGACAATTTTAATTTCCAAATAGCTTAAAAATTTCATATTTATATAATTAGAATATACGACAAAGGGGTTGGTTGGGGTGTGACAATTTTCATTTCCAATTTTTTTTAACTATCAACTAAAGTGATTTAAGAATTAAAATTTTTTTAAAAAAACTATTTAAAATAAAAAAATTATCATAATTAAAATAAATGAAAATTGGAAAAATAAATGAATTTATTATAAAAAATAAAACTATTAAAATATGATATTATTGAATCATTAAAAGTTTTTAATCATACTACCTCTTTGGGGCACTGAGTGGACGACGGAAGTCGTTTCTCACACGGACTTATGTGCAAGCACAACGTGCTTAGTGACCTATAATTAGAAGTGGACACAAAAAAAAACTGATAAAGTTACAATTCTGAATTTTATTTTCTTTTTAGCTGAATAAGTAGATCATTTAGCATAACAATTACATAAAATTTAGAATAAATGAATACAGCATAAAATAAAATAAAAATATTTGGTAGAGGCTTAAAAGGGGGAAAGCAAAAAGTAGCGTATGTTCTTATAAACATAAAAGATCTATTAGAGCATGCACAACCGTTCTCTCCATGGAGAGTATGCTCATAACTATTTATGAGCCCAACCCCCACTTTTATTCATATTCTATTCTCTGCTCTAAGGCACAATACCCACAACCATGCTCTTCCCAAAAGCATGTTCTACATTATTCATATGTCACACTATTCTATTATTCAATTTTAAAATTACAATTACTAAAAAATTTTCTTAATAATAAAGCTTCATTAAAAACACTCGAAATACCATTACAAATTCCTAAAAAATTAAAATTACATAATTGAAATCTTAAAAATTTAAAATTACATCCTAAAAATTAAAATTGCATAATTTAAATTCTAAAAATTAAAATTACATTTTTCGGGTTCGGATAGATGAAAACTACTCCAGTGGCGACGACGGTAGCTGACGGCGCATACCCTATTGCACTTCGAAGGCTTCAATCATCCAGCCATGTGCAACTTGTTGTTGTGGATTTCATACGGACATGTAGGTGTAGAGAGCAGACTACAAATACCTGAATAACGTGTTCATATTAGGAGGGATATGATGTGGTGGAAGTATGGGGGCCGGTTGGGCTTGGCTCTGCGCGACAACGGCTAGCCTTCGCCGCTTTCGTCCCTTGCTGACTACGTCGCCAACTGCTTGGACCAGCATCAGAACTAAGCAAGTGAGCTCCAACTCACTGGCTTGCCACCTCATTGAGGATTGTGACCTTGACAGTTTTGTGGAGAAACCCATTGAGGATTGTCTGTCTCCAGACAACTTAGGCATATGAAGAACAATCTTCCACATCGTGATAACTGATATGCTTGAATGGTTTGTGCATCATTGTTTGGTAGTCCAACATGGCCCCTGTCATGATGTCGGCTTCACTCATGCCGCTGCAAGTCGTTCTCATTTCATTGTGATAAAGTCCCTAAAACTTTTGTATTTCTTCGATTGCACTAAAAAACACATTGCGAAACATACTTGTGTTGCGCTCTCTAGTTCGATCAAGTCGGTTGACGTTGTAGGTGTTGATGATGCGCTCCCAAAACCTCTTCATGTTTTAACTGGTAGCGGTGATCGAATCTTCCGACACCGAAACATAGGCCTGAAAAATTTGTCCATCTCCGTCGGGGTGTACGGAGTGGGGACGTTGAAGTCCTCGTGATGCATGTTGGGGTGTTTCCCTTCAGAAGTTGAGACAACTCTTGTGTCGAGCCTTATTCGGGCGGCCACCCAAATTGCCCCTGGCGGTATTCAACATGTCCAACGGCGAGAGAAAGAGCTTATTGAAGACTCAGAGTTCACATGCAAGTTAAAACATGTAGAGTTGCGCAACTTGATTAAGTCAGACAATAGATGGTTCAAGCTGGCTGACAACTACTGGTCGTTGAGTATGCGAACGGAGAGACTTAGGGGCTTTCAAGACCTTAACCTACAATACTCTGATTTTGTGTCAAAAGTGTTTCACACCATCTAGAAACCTCTTCTTCAATCGAGTCATTCAGTTCAGCAGCTGCAGGCTGCTCCTGCAAGAGTTCAGTTTCAAGAAATTCTTGGACTAATGGGTAAATCACATCCAACGAATGTAGATTTTCAATATCCAAGGGTTTTTTCATTGCTTTATCAATATTGAAAGTGAATTTCTCCCCATGATAGTCCAAGCAAATCGTTACGTCACTCACATCAATTATAGTTTTAGTTGTTCGCAGGAATGGTCTCCCCAACAATACTCCACTGGACTCGCCAGCCTCCGACTCATTCATACGGATCACGTGAAAATCTGCAGGGTATAGGAAATCATGCATCCTCACGATCACATTTCCTAACACTCCTTCAAGACTAATGCATGATCTATCCACGAGTTGGATCACCACCTTTGTATCCACTAGGCTGACTCCAGTCAATCTCTTGTAAACTGAGAAAGACAACACATTAATAGACACTCCCAGATCACACATATCATGCTCAATTTTAACATCCCCAATAATGATGGGTAGAGTAAACATCCCAAGATCAGTTCTCTTGGAAGGAAGTCTCTTCTTCTGGATTACAGCAGACACATTTTCTCCAATTACAATCTTCCCATCGACCTTAGCTTTTCCAGCTATGAAGTCCTTAATAAACCTGCTGAACGGGGGCAGTCTCAATGTTTGTAAAAATGGCAGATTGATCTCAAGCTTGCCAAAGATCTCCATGAAATCGGTTGGGTCCTCTTTCTGCCTTTTAGGCTCTCCCCTGTATGGGTAAGGTTTCAGGCGCTTGACTGCATTGCTCGTTCCTTCATCCGGGTCATCCCTCTCATGCTTCTTAACTTCCTCAATCAACTCCTCTGGTTCTGGAACAAGAGGTTGTGGTTCGGCAAACTGAGGAAATGATTATCTTGCCTCTTTCAAGAGGGTGTCTCCACTGTTATCTTTTCCATCTTCCTCATCCGTTCTGCCCAAGGGTTCGTCATAGTCTTTTCCCGACCTCAGAGTGATTTTGCTAATGTTAGCTTTGTCCGACATCCTGACAATAGCAGGAATCCGACCATCATGTCCACGTATTTTATTTAACGTCTTGGCCATCTGGGATAGTGGTTTAGTTAGCATATCCATAGCCACTTTCTACTCTTGCTGGGCATCCTGTATCTTATGCACCAGGTCATTATTGACTTGCATTTTTCCTTGGAGTTGCTGCTGAAAATTCAGTAAATCCCGCTACATCATCAATGTACCTAGGCATTTTAGAATTTGGCTGTCTTGAATTTACTCTTGACGGTTGATTCGTCGAAGACCCCTGTCCTTGGTGGAAGTTCCATGTGGCCCTTGATTGCCATGCTGCTGCGACTAAATGTTCTGGTTGTTGTTCTGGTATCCTCTCTGATGTGGTGGAACATAGGAAACCATTTGATTGTTTTGATTCTGGTTCGGCCAATTAGGTTGGTTCCCTTGCCCCCTTTTATTGTAACAATTATTCTGACCATCTTGGTTACGGTTCTGCCAATGAGGTTGCCCTTCCGACTGTGGTGGATAACTGATAGCTGGAGGTTGTTGATAGGTAATCACTAGTGGTGGTTGTTGAGTTGTGTTCGGATCTGACCACCTAAAATTGGGGTGATACCTCCATGTGGCATCCTTGATCTTCCATGGGTTCCAATTAGTGTTCTGATTCCAATTCCCAGCTGCATTCTCCTGCGCTTGGAAATCTTGTTCTTCTGAATGTCCATAACTAGGATACACCCCCTCTTGACTCAATGCAACCTTCACCTTCTCCACAGGAGCATATTGTGTATTTTTCTCCATGGCAGAAAGTATAGATTTCTCCAACCGATCCATCCGTGCTTCCATCCTATCTTCGTTTGTTTCCACAGTTGTGTTCGCTGCCACCCGTCTCATTATCAGGGCTCTGGGAGAGTCATACGATTTCTTAGCGTTTACCAACCTATCCAGCACCTCTTTGCTTCACTTACCCTTAGTTTTGAGAAATCGCCACCACTTGAAGAATTCATCAGATCCTTGCTCTCGGGTGTCATCCCTTCATAGAAATTGTTGAAGATTTATGCCTCCATCATGTGGTTGTTTGGACAGGCATCCAACATTCCCTTGAACCTATTCCAATACTGACTCAGAGGCTCATCACAATCTTGGTGGGCCACTTGGATCTCCTTCTTCAACGCATTAGTCTTTGTGGAAGGGAAGAAATAATCCAAGAATTGAGATCTAAAATCAGCCCACGTCCTGATAGAGTTGGGCGTTAGCCTCATGAACCAAGTATCGGCTTCTACTTTTAAAGCGAAAGGGATCACCCTGAGCCTGTAGTCGTCCTCGATTGATCCAGCTGGATGTTTTTGAATCCCACAAATCTTGCAAAAATCATGTAAGAATTCGTATGGGCTCTCGATTGGTCTCCCATAATATTGGGGCATGATCGCCAGTATGTTGTTCTTCACATCTATATTCGCCTGCCCTGGAGTCACCACTATTGCCTGAGCTAGTTCTCCAGGCAAGTGAGCGTTGAGAGACTCGATCTCGGGATCGTTATATACTAGTGCGGCCATCTTGACCGGTCTTTCTTCTATAACAGTCACCTCCTTCAACTCAACAAACGGGTTATGATCTTCCTCCCCTTCTGAGCTTGTATTAGATGCCCCCTCCCCCCCTCGTGTTCAATCCAGATCTAGTGATGACCGAGTTGGCTGCTTCTCGGATCCGCCAGTTGGACTCCGTATCTCTCCAATTGGTTGTATTATTCCAGTGCCTAAAGTTCAGGCTTCTGTTCATAAACTGAAAAAGAAAATAAAAGGATTAAAAATATGTACACCAAGTATCTCAAACAAAAGCACATATTACGCCATCCATCCCTGCGAACGACGCCATTTGAAAGAGCTTACTGAAGACTCAGAGTTCACATGCAAATTAAAATATGTAGAGTTGCGCAACTTGACCAAGTCAGACAATAGATGGTTCAAGCTGGCTGACAACTACTGGTCGCTATGCGAACGGAGAGGCTCAGGGCTTTCAAGACCTTAACCCACAATACTATGATTTAGTAAAGGGAAGTAAGGGTCGAATCCCACAGAGACAGAGGCGAGTTGAGTTGTGTTCGAGACATTTGGTAGGGTTGGCTGCGGCCACGCTTTTTAGTGGGTTAAGTTTAAACTAAGAAACTAGAACTACCCAACTGACTAAATTAAACTGATCAAGCTAGACTATAAGGAACAGATGACTTGATCAATTAAAATAAGAACGGAAAGGTAAAAGTAACTTGGGACCACTGACACAAAATAAGCGCACTACCTAAAAAGCTGTAAAAATCGAAAAGGTGACAGAGACTGCAATTCTAACAAACTACTACCTTCTTCTTCGCTAAGCAGCTAAATAAAAATAACGAAAGCAGATCCAAATAGAGCAACAAACATAAAAACAGAAATCAGACAAATTAAACGCAGATCCATATGAAATCGACGTAAAGAAAAACAGATCTAAAGTATCTAACCTATTCTCATGCAAGTTGACGAACTAAAATGTAAATCTACCTACGAGAAAACATAAACAAGGCGGAACTAAAGCAAACGAAAGCAATTGAAGCAGAGAACATCAAATCCAAAACAACTTGAATTAAAAACTCCAATAAACGTAACTAAAACAGAATTCCGAACAAGGTTTTAAAGATCGATAAACAACGGAAAGGTAACTAGAGTAGCAACTAGAAGAAAAACATTAAAAACAACTAAGCTACCGAAAAGATGAACTGAAAACAGGATAGAAATTGTTTTGACCCCTCGGGGTGTAAGAAAAATGCAAACTACAAAGACTTCTAGGTAGACCCAGGTCCCTCCTTCCTTGACGAGGAAGAAGAGATGAAAGTAGAGGTGGAAACGGCGACTCCGATTGCTAACTTCTTACTTCATGCTATGAAAATGAGGTGAAAATGAGGTGACTGAAGGTGGTGATGGTGTCGAACACCTTTCTTGTGTGCACTCTCTCCATATTTATAGGATGGTGTTGGGCCCAAATCCCTAGGGTAAGCCCATCATGTCTTGACATTTATGTCCTTGAGATAACATCTTTTCTCCTCTCTCCATGACTCATCACTTCATGTGGTGAACTCCACTTGATCAACTTGTTGGCTAGGCAGGCTTCACTGCTTGTACGCAACTGATCAACTTAGCTTCACTTCTGGCCATTTTTCACTTCTTTTCCGAGTTGATCAAGTTGTTCCTGCACTTGCCGCTTTTATACTTTATAGCTTCTGCACACTCAAATTCACCACTTTTGCGTACATTATCAACCATGTTAGTGTAATAACCCCTATAAAACCATGCTTGTAACGAGGCCTATCAGCGAGCTCGTGCGTGGCCGTGCCAATGGCATGAGCTGCTCTTCCTCATGGCCCATGAGCAGCCGTTGTGAATGCTCTTAAGAGCAAGATATTATAGTACTACATCCGCCTCATTCAAGATGTCCACCTTTCCTTTTTAGTTTGTCAACTTAAGATGTCTAGTTTCTATATTTAGAAATAAATCATTCTCTCTTTATTAAAATACTCAACTATTTTTTTTCTCTACTTACTATACTGTAACACCCGTACTTTTTAAAGTACTAATTTAATGTATATCACGAAATAATTAATAAAATTATTTCGAATTATGATGCTTCTCGATAAATGTGCTCTCGGAGAATTATGGTTATTGGGGTTAATGTGAAAAGAAGCGTGCATGTTTATATTTAATTGTGAACGTTGGAGACACGTTTAAGGTCTCGTTGAAAGATCGATGATGAAATTGCTATTCTTGAGCAAACGAAGGAATGTGGTGGGAAGGAATATATGTTTTTATGGATAACGACGCGCGTAAATCGAGGAATGGTTGAAGGAATATTATATTTGGAATAACACCAAATATAAGTTATGCCGGTAAACGTACACTAATTTTGGTTGTGAAGAACGAGATAACAAAATAAATAAAGACCCGTGAATTTTAATTAACGAGGGAAAATGCGGAAAAAAATAAACTATGAATTTATTTTGTACTTTTCAAAATAAATTTGAAGTCCAATTAAAAATAAGATAATTTGGATTTTAATTACTCTTTAAAATCCATCAAGTAGTAGTTTTTTTTCTTGGGCTTGCAACTTATTTATTTCTTTAGCCCAATGGAAATTAAATCATGGAAGCCCAAGTGGATTTTAATTTTAGTGGATCAAGCCCAAGTCTTTTTCCTTTTCTTTTCCTTTTTCTTTCTTTTTCTTCTTCTTTCCTCCTCATGGCCGACGGCCCTATTCTTCATGGGAGACTCTCCAAGTTCTCACCCTTCCATCTCCCACCATCCCAAGAGTCACCACCACTCCTTCATTACCCTCCTCACTAACTCCTCTCATCATTCACACTTCAAGAAAAAAAAGAGAGAGAGAGAAGGGCCGAGAGAAGTCGACGGGAAGGAGAGGGGAGAAGAAGGAGTTGGTTTCATTTTTTTTGTTCAACCACATCAAGTTTAAGCTCTTGAGGTATACCATTTCTTCCATCCTCAAAGCATGAATTGTTTACTAACTTTGCATGCATATAGCCTTGATTTTATTTTCATAACCAAGCTATGAATAATCCGTAAGAATCAACCAAACGATCGCCGCGCGTAACCGAAACTAAGAAAGAACGTAACTTTATAAACATAACGTATGTTGCGGGATGTTTCGGAGTCGTTTCGGAAGAGGAGAAGCCGCCGCCGGCGACGGGCAGCGGCGGACAGCCGTTTGACGTCTTCCCGACGGCAGGCATCTCAAGTTGCGACGGGAGGCAGCAGCGGCAGTGGCGCGACGGCGAGACAGCAGCTCCCGGAGTGGCGAGGCAGCAGCTCCAACCGCACTGCAGCGGCGACGTGGACTCTCCTCTGCGGCAGCAGCTCCCGCCGGCGAGCAGCGAAGACAGCAGCCTCCTCGGCGGCTCCAGCTGCGGCGGCAGGCGGCTCCAGCCGCGACGGTGGCGAGCCGGAGGGAGAACGACGGCGACGGCAGCTCCACGGCTGTTGTGTGATTGCCGAGAGAGAGAAAGAAGGAAGAGAGAGAGAGTATGTTGGAGAGGGAGATGAGTTTGGGCCAACATTTTATTAAGTTTGGGCCATATATTCTTTTAATTGTTGGGCCTTTTACTAATTAATTGGAACTTTAATTAAATTGATGTTGGGCTTTTCTTTTAATTGATGGGCTCACTGATTGTTTTTTTTGAGGAATAAGGTGGGCTAAGTTTAGTCTCTTGGGCCGATAATTAAAATTTAATCGGGGAAAATTATTTAATTAATTCCCGGAAGACTTTTGAAGAATGAATAATTTACCTAAGTATGAATTAATACTTTTTCAACGGTAAATAAATACAGAAATTAAAGTATGTGCTTAAATAATTTTTTTAGAAATTATTTTCGACGATTATGGAAAAAATATGAGGAGCCAACGAAGGAAAGAACGAGCGTAAGCGGCCGACCGGCGTCGCACGCGACGCCTTGGGCGGCCGCCGAATAACCGAAAATACACGGAAATCGAGAAAGAAGATTTAAAAGAATTTAATTAGAGTGCATGCATTCTAATTATCATCGTTACCGAATTTTGATATGAATTTTATGTAATTTGCGAAAAGGTGGTTCGCACGCACGCTAAAAGTCGGAACGAGGATTGTTACGGAAAACCTAAGCTTTTGAGGTGGGCTTTATTCTTTAAAAGTTTATTCTTAAATTGATGTATTTATGGTGTGATAAGGATGATTTTACAAGTATGTCATGCCGTGTTTATGTTTTGAAACTGCCTATCTGATTGTCTACTAGAATAAAACTCTACTAGACTTTGATGGTTAACGAATTCGGGTCTGACTAGGGAGTGAGTCCCTACTCGGACTAGTGCACTGATGGGGATCGTGAGCCGTCCCCTAGGTCGGCCGGTCCAGTGATCGAGTTTGTGGCCACATTCTCGTTTCACATGATGGTTCAGATATGGTATATGATGGAGGATGATGTTAGTCCGCGCGGACACTATTTTATGGAAATGGATTTATGTGCTTCTCGGTCTCTTTTAAAGAAAAACCCGGGATTCACACGATGATGGCTTGACATAACTTAAATGATAAATGTATTTCGGGCATGAGTTCACTGGGTGCATCAAGTACTCAGCCCCTGCATATGTTTTCCCTATGTGCAGGTTGAGCGAGGTCGGAAGGCGGAGGATGTTAAGTGATGTTATCAAGAATTGGTCCGGTTACTATTACGTCTTCATACGTAGTAGTAACTACACTCTCAAATTGCTTCCGCTATTCAATGTCTTAAGAAACTCTGTTATTTCCGTTATTGTTGAACTCTGTTATCTTTCATTATGAGACTTGGGTTTTGAAACGTTGATTGATTTAAATGGAATTTCCTCTTTGATTGTTAAGTTGTATTGCCTTGAATTGTTTTCCCCCTTCTTCCCCGCTTCTTAAATCCCCCACGAGTCACGATTTCCCGTGCCTCCTATCCTTAGGAAGTGCGGTCGTGACAGAATGGTATCAGAGCAATTTTTTCCTTCCGCTCTGGACCGAGAGTCATTTATTCAATCTAGTCTAGACTCGTTTCGCTAGACTAAAAGAGTATTCACTTAACACTCAACACTCCGTCTCACCGCGCTCAACACGAAAGAGGGAAAAAGTTGAAACGAAGCATAATAGAAGTGATAGAATGAATGGGGTGCGAAAGGGCGCGAATTCCAAAGGACGATGAAATGACGAGACAAGGATAACCTTGTGAAACGCGATTGTGATAGATGGAAGGATAGACGAAGTTGCAAAAGTACCACGTTTATAAAATACGAAACATCTATCCTTAGGGAAAAAAAAGGAATCGTTACGACTTTTCCTTATGGAAATCGACAGGTATATGCACGGTAGTACGTATGACGTTCTTTATGCGTTCTATCTTTCTCTACCTTGCTTTACTCTTTTCTACGACTGGTTGCTAAGGGGACTCACTTTTATGTAGATGGCGATCATGATCCACGCACCGCTAAGGGGAAGGTACGTCAAAAATGGATTGCGGGCGGTGGAAATATATCGTGAGTTCGAGAGGGACGAGAGGACCCCTTTGATATCTTATGTCACAGATTACTTGACTTTATGGCGGGATGCTCATGGCTGTGGAGTGAGGCACTATGAGGGAATCAAGAGATTGATTGATGGACTACCGGCACCTTGGAATAGGTGGGCCGACGAGGCTTCACGGTCATACGTCTGGCATAAGCTTCCCGACTACAACATGCAAGGGGACATGCATGGTTTTGTGAAGGTTCTCTTGGAAGCACTGGTTGATGCTCGTGATGGACCGCCACCCTATGCTCCTCCTAGGAAGGAGGCATCCTCATCGAGTCGCAGCCTCTACAGCGGGGGTCGGTACGAGAGTGAGACTCCGCAACCAAACTTCCCCAAGAGGAGGAGGCTTGGGATGCGCACCTCCGCACCTCCCGCGACGGAAGTTCTTGTAGTCGATAAGCATATCGACGTGGCTACTTATGTTCGGGAGAACGCCGAGGAAGAGGAGGAAGATCCTCTCGAAGATGAAGAGGAACCTCTTGAAGACGAGGGGGATCCCATGGAAGACGAGGAAGACGCCGAAGAAGAGCCCCTTGCGAGAGAGGTTAGGATTGACAGCGAGGAAGGGGCGAATTATGAGAGAGCTCCCGAGGAGTAGTGTTTCTTTCGATGTTTATTAGCTTTTGAATGTTTTGTTTTGACGAACTATGTAACAGTTTCTTTTGACGTTTGTTTTTCCTTCCCTGCTTCAAAGACCTTGTGGAAACACGTACTTGTTGGTTTGAGTTAATAAAGTTTTCCGTTGTTTTATCGTTGTGTTCGTTTTATCACGTTGTGTATGGAAAGTTGTGTTATCGCTTTGGAAAGGTTATGTGGAGTGGTGATGGTAAAGTTGGATGTTATACTAACGTATGTGTTGAACAGAATGCCTCCCCGACGTGCAGCCGTTCACCACGAGAATGAGGCAAGCAACGAGACCCAGAGAAGTGTGGGTCCTGAAGGACAATCACAACCACCACCACCACCTCCACCACCGCCACAGCCGGAACGGAACATCGAGAAGGAGTTCCAAAAGGAACGTCCTCCCGTGTTTGACGGAATGGGAGATCCAACCAAGGCCGAGACCTGGATTCGGGCCATAGAACGCATCTTTAAGTTCTTAAGGTGCACCGACCAGGAGCGCCTATCGTGCGTGACCTATCAGCTCACCGGGTCCGCAGAGTTTTGGTGGGAGACTAAGCAGCGTACAATGACGCAAGAGCAATTGGACACCCTGACGTGGGAAGACTTTAAGGAGGAACTGTATGACAAATACATTCCAAGGAGCTACCGTAAGGCAAAGGAGGCCGAGTTCTACAACTTAAAACAGGGGCGGATGACTGTGACAGAATATGACCGTGCCCTATGTGACATGTCTCGATATGCACCCGAACAGGTAAACACAGACGAGAAGATGGCGGAGAAGTTTTGTGCCGGTCTGAGGCACGAAATCAGGATGGCTTTGGCATGCCGTGGCAGACTCTCGTATGCCGAGTCATTGTCTCGTGCATTGGACGTGGAGGAAGCGATGCCACGGGAAAGGACAGTCACACCCACTACTCCAACACCGCCGACCCCACAGCAGAATTTCCGGGATAAGAGGAAATGGGACGGGAACCGCGCACCCTTTGACAACAAGAGGTTCCAGGGTACCCCAAACTCTTCCCAGGGAAAAGGAAAGCAGGCTGCTCCATTCCAAAATGGAGATTTCCGTCAGAGAGCACCTCCATGTGCCAAATGTCAGAAGAACCACATGGGAGAGTGCAGAGTCGGGACCAACATATGCTATAAGTGTGGGGGAATGGGACACTTCGCCAAGGAGTGCCCGAGCAACAACAACACTGGAGGTGGGGGAACACCGAACGGACCTCGAGGGAATCCTACACCACCTCAGCAGCAACAGCAGCGTCGCCAACCATACCCAACTCAAGCTAGGGCCTATGCCTTGGGACGCAAGCAAGCTAAAGCCCCACAGGGAGAGCCAAAACAAGATAATCTGGCAGGTATGGGAACACTACTTGACATGCCTGTTGCTGTTCTGTTTGATACGGGTGCGTCGCACTCTTTTATATCGCACTCTTGCGTGAATGCTTTAAGACTGCCTGTTGATGAACTGGAACATAAGATGAACGTGAACTCACCAGTAGGAGGCCTTATAGAAATTTCACAGTCTTGTTCGAACATAGAACTCACGGTGGGAGAACTTAGTTTAACGGCTCACAACTTGCATGCTATGCCGATGGATAACATCGACATTATTCTGGGGATGAACTGGCTAGCTGAAAACTATGCCACTATCCGATGCCAAGAGAGACAAATCTCATTACAAACCCCGGGGAAGGAGCCCTCTACCTTCCACGGAATTTCGATGAATCAGCGAACTTGTGTGATATCGGCACTTCAAGCAACTACGATGATTAGAAAGGGGCGTCCGGCCTATCTTGTGTATCTACAGGGACATGACAAGAAAGAGAGGAAAGTTGAAGATGTGGCAGTGGTACGTGAGTTTCCCGACGTATTTCCCGATGCGTTGCCAGGCCCTCCGCCTGACCGACAGTTAGAGTTTACTATCGATCTGGAATCAGGAGCCGCACCAGTGTCGAAGACACCCTATAGGATGGCGCCGAAGGAGTTGGAAGAACTCAAAATCCAGCTACAAGAACTGCTGGACTTGGGTTTTATCCGACCGAGTGTGTCGCCGTGGGGAGCATCAGTACTATTTGTGAAAAAGAAAGACGGGACACTGAGGATGTGCATAGACTACCGGGAATTGAACAAGTTGACTCTCAAGAACAAGTATCCTCTGCCGAGAATTGATGACTTGTTCGACCAACTCAGGGGAGCAGGAGTATTTTTGAAAATGGATTTAAGGTCGGGATATCACCAGTTGAGGGTACGAAGGGAGGACATACCCAAAACAGCATTTCGAACGAGGTATGGGCATTATGAGTTCATAGTAATGCCGTTTGGACTGACGAATGCACCGGCGGTATTTATGGATTTAATGAATCGAGTATTCCATCCATACTTGGACAAGTTTGTTCTGGTATTCATAGATGATGTGCTGGTTTACTCGAAGGATGAAAAAGAACATGAGGAGCACCTAAGGATCACGTTGGAAACACTACGAACGGAGAAGTTGTACGCCAAGTTCAGTAAGTGTGACTTCTGGCTAAAGGAAGTGAATTTTCTGGGGCATATTGTGACGGCCGAAGGGATTCGAGTTGACCCTGCAAAGGTTGAGGCCGTACAACAGTGGAAGGCGCCAAAGACCCCAAACGAGATTCGGAGTTTCCTTGGACTGGCAGGATACTACCGGAGATTTATAGAAGGATTTTCGAAAATCGCACGGCCAATGACTCAACAACTAAAGAAGGGGACCAAGGTCAATTGGACGCCGGAGTGTGAGGCCAGCTTCCAATTGTTGAAGGAAAAGTTGACCACCGCACCTATTCTAGCCGTGTCGGAACCAGGGGTAGACTATGTGGTTTACACCGATGCATCGAAGGTTGGATTGGGGTGTGTTTTGATGCAGAATGGTAAGGTGATTGCCTATGCTTCACGGCAGTTGAGGCCACACGAGTTGAACTACCCCACTCATGACTTAGAACTAGCGGCTGTTGTGCACGCATTGAAGATCTGGAGGCACCATCTCTATGGAGTTCGGTGTGAGATTTTTACCGATCACAAGAGCCTGAAATACTTCTTTGAACAGAAAGACTTGAATATGAGGCAACGCAGATGGCTCGAACTAGTCAAGGATTATGACTGTGGCATTAACTATCACCCAGGCAAAGCAAACGTGGTGGCGGATGCCTTGAGCCGGAAAGCTCAACCGCAGTTGGCTACTTTTCTCACTCAGGAAGTGGAGTTGATTCGCGATTTTAGCAAGATGCGACTGGAGGTAGTGAGAGCTCCGGAAACTGTGAAGGGAAAGATTGCCACCTTGGTAATTGCATCCGATCTACGGACAAGGATAATAGAAGGGCAGCGGAATGATGAAAATCTGGAGAAAATTCGACTGAGGGTGAGGAAGGGCGAACAAGAAAAGTTTAGAGAAGAAGCTGATAATGCTCTTACCTACGAGGGGAGACTGTGTGTGCCTAGTGACGATGGACTCCGAAAAGAAATCTTGACCGAGGCACACGAGACTCCATACACCGCTCATCCTGGAAGTACAAAGATGTACCAGGACTTGAAGGGATCATTCTGGTGGGATGGAATGAAGAGGGACATAGCTTTGTTTGTGGAAAGATGTTTGCCATGTCAACAAGTAAAAGCTTTACATCAACGACCATATGGGAAGTTGCAACCATTGGAGATTCCGGAGTGGAAGTGGGAACATATCGCTATGGATTTTGTGACAGGTTTACCAAAGACCCGACAAGGGAATACAGCCATTTGGGTAATCATAGATCGCCTCACCAAGAGTGCGCATTTTATACCTATCCCTATAACTCATGGGTCCGACAAACTGGCCCGGATCTATGTGAAGGAAATAATTCGATTGCATGGAGTGCCAGTAACAATCACGTCAGACAGAGATACAAGGTTTACTTCAAGGTTTTGGATGAGTCTACAACGAGAACTGGGTACACGACTGAATTTCAGTACTGCTTTCCACCCACAAACCGATGGACAGTCCGAGAGAACGATTCAAACTCTCGAGGACATGTTGAGAGCCGTGGTTCTTGACAGAGGAGAAAATTGGGAAGTTGTATTGCCGTTGATCGAGTTCGCTTACAACAACAGTTTCCAGGCGACAATAAATATGGCCCCATATGAAGCATTGTATGGGAGGAAGTGTAGATCACCACTCTACTGGGATGAGGTTGGTGAAAGAAGAATACTCGGGCCAGATTCGGTCGAGGAAATGATAGAGATCGTGCGACAAATCCGACGAAGGATAAAAGAAGCTCAAGACCGACAGAAGTCGTATGCTGATGTTCGGCGCACAGATTTACAGTTCAATTATGGAGATAAGGTGTTCTTGAAAGTATCTCCGTCGAAGGGAATAACGAGGTTTGGTGTAAAGGGGAAGTTGAAGCCACGATACGTAGGGCCTTATGAAATCCTCGAGAAGGTGGGACCCGTAGCGTATAGATTGGCACTACCACCGAGTTTTGGGACTGTGCATAACGTTTTTCATGTGTCACAATTACGGAAGTACGTGTTCGATCCCAAACACGTGGTTCATCAAGAGGAAATGATATTGAATCCCGACTTGAGTTATGAGGAGAAACCCGAAGCTATTCTGGACAGGAAAGTACAAGAGTTGAGGAATAAATCGATCGCGTCCGTGAAGGTACTTTGGAAACACCATGGCCACGAGGAGGCTACTTGGGAACTCGAGGATAAAATGAAAGAGAAATACCCGGAGCTTTTCGCTGGAAACAAGTAAATTTCGGGACGAAATTTCTGTTAAGGTGGGTAGAATGTAACACCCGTACTTTTTAAAGTACTAATTTAATGTATATCACGAAATAATTAATAAAATTATTTCGAATTATGATGCTTCTCGATAAATGTGCTCTCGGAGAATTATGGTTATTGGGGTTAATGTGAAAAGAAGCGTGCATGTTTATATTTAATTGTGAACGTTGGAGACACGTTTAAGGTCTCGTTGAAAGATCGATGATGAAATTGCTATTCTTGAGCAAACGAAGGAATGTGGTGGGAAGGAATATATGTTTTTATGGATAACGACGCGCGTAAATCGAGGAATGGTTGAAGGAATATTATATTTGGAATAACACCAAATATAAGTTATGCCGGTAAACGTACACTAATTTTGGTTGTGAAGAACGAGATAACAAAATAAATAAAGACCCGTGAATTTTAATTAACGAGGGAAAATGCGGAAAAAAATAAACTATGAATTTATTTTGGACTTTTCAAAATAAATTTGAAGTCCAATTAAAAATAAGATAATTTGGATTTTAATTACTCTTTAAAATCCATCAAGTAGTAGTTTTTTTTCTTGGGCTTGCAACTTATTTATTTCTTTAGCCCAATGGAAATTAAATCATGGAAGCCCAAGTGGATTTTAATTTTAGTGGATCAAGCCCAAGTCTTTTTCCTTTTCTTTTCCTTTTTATTTCTTTTTCTTCTTCTTTCCTCCTCATGGCCGACGGCCCTATTCTTCATGGGAGACTCTCCAAGTTCTCACCCTTCCATCTCCCACCATCCCAAGAGTCACCACCACTCCTTCATTACCCTCCTCACTAACTCCTCTCATCATTCACACTTCAAGAAAAAAAAGAGAGAGAGAGAAGGGCCGAGAGAAGTCGACGGGAAGGAGAGGGGAGAAGAAGGAGTTGGTTTCATTTTTTTTGTTCAACCACATCAAGTTTAAGCTCTTGAGGTATACCATTTCTTCCATCCTCAAAGCATGAATTGTTTACTAACTTTGCATGCATATAGCCTTGATTTTATTTTCATAACCAAGCTATGAATAATCCGTAAGAATCAACCAAACGATCGCCGCGCGTAACCGAAACTAAGAAAGAACGTAACTTTATAAACATAACATATGTTGCGGGATGTTTCGGAGTCGTTTCGGAAGAGGAGAAGCCGCCGCCGGCGACGGGCAGCGGCGGACAGCCGTTTGACGTCTTCCCGACGGCAGGCATCTCAAGTTGCGACGGGAGGCAGCAGCGGCAGTGGCGCGACGGCGAGACAGCAGCTCCCGGAGTGGCGAGGCAGCAGCTCCAACCGCACGGCAGCGGCGACGTGGACTCTCCTCCGCGGCAGCAGCTCCCGCCGGCGAGCAGCGAAGACAGCAGCCTCCTCGGCGGCTCCAGCTGCGGCGGCAGGCGGCTCCAGCCGCGACGGTGGCGAGCCGGAGGGAGAACGACGGCGACGGCAGCTCCACGGCTGTTGTGTGATTGCCGAGAGAGAGAGTATGTTGGAGAGGGAGATGAGTTTGGGCCAACATTTTATTAAGTTTGGGCCATATATTCTTTTAATTGTTGGGCCTTTTACTAATTAATTGGAACTTTAATTAAATTGATGTTGGGCTTTTCTTTTAATTGATGGGCTCACTGATTGTTTTTTTTGAGGAATAAGGTGGGCTAAGTTTAGTCTCTTGGGCCGATAATTAAAATTTAATCGGGGAAAATTATTTAATTAGTTCCCGGAAGACTTTTGAAGAATGAATAATTTACCTAAGTATGAATTAATACTTTTTCAACGGTAAATAAATACAGAAATTAAAGTATGCGCTTAAATAATTTTTTTAGAAATTATTTTCGACGATTATGGAAAAAATATGAGGAGCCAACGAAGGAAAGAACGAGCGTAAGCGGCCGACCGGCGTCGCACGCGACGCCTTGGGCGGCCGCCAAATAACCGAAAATACATGGAAATCGAGAAAGAAGATTTAAAAGAATTTAATTAGAGTGCATGCATTCTAATTATCATCGTTACCGAATTTTGATATGAATTTTATGTAATTTGCGAAAAGGTGGTTCGCACGCACGCTAAAAGTCGGAACGAGGATTGTTACGGAAAACCTAAGCTTTTGAGGTGGGCTTTATTCTTTAAAAGTTTATTCTTAAATTGATGTATTTATGGTGTGATAAGGATGATTTACAAGTATGTCATGCCGTGTTTATGTTTTGAAACTGCCTATCTGATTGTCTACTAGAATAAAACTCTACTAGACTTTGATGGTTAACGAATTCGGGTCTGACTAGGGAGTGAGTCCCTACTCGGACTAGTGCACTGATGGGGATCGTGAGCCGTCCCCTAGGTCGGCCGGTCCAGTGATCGAGTTTGTGGCCACATTCTCGTTTCACATGATGGTTCAGATATGGTATATGATGGAGGATGATGTTAGTCCGCGCGGACACTATTTTATGGAAATGGATTTATGTGCTTCTCGGTCTCTTTTAAAGAAAAACCCGGGATTCACACGATGATGGCTTGACATAACTTAAATGATAAATGTATTTCGGGCATGAGTTCACTGGGTGCATCAAGTACTCAACCCCTGCATATGTTTTCCCTATGTGCAGGTTGAGCGAGGTCGGAAGGCGGAGGATGTTGAGTGATGTTATCAAGAATTGGTCCGGTTACTATTACGTCTTCATACGTAGTAGTAACTACACTCTCAAATTGCTTCCGCTATTCAATGTCTTAAGAAACTCTGTTATTTCCGTTATTGTTAAACTCTGTTATCTTTCATTATGAGACTTGGGTTTTGAAACGTTGATTGATTTAAATGGAATTTCCTCTTTGATTGTTAAGTTGTATTGCCTTGAATTGTTTTCCCCCTTCTTCCCCGCTTCTTAAATCCCCCACGAGTCACGATTTCCCGTGCCTCCTATCCTTAGGAAGTGCGGTCGTGACTTATACTTAACAACTGCTCCTAAAATCTCATGTTATTCAAGAATGTAAATATCTTGAGTGGGACGGAGGGAACATGAATTTATTACAGTATTTGTGAGCATATGTTATTAGGAGTATTTAGGGGTGGCGAAACGGGTTACCCACGAATACCCGTACCCGATTTTAGCCAAATTTATTGTCCCAATACCTGCCCAGCGACATACCTGGATTACCCAATACACGTGTCGGGTATCCCGTAACTGACATTGCGGGTACCCGTACCCGGCCCGAAATCCTAATAAAATTTTTGAAAAGCATAATAACCGTCAATGTTCCCTTATTTATTTTATTAATATCGATGATAAACTTTAAATAGATTGAGAATAAAAGTGAGGGGACACTCTATAGCTAGTTCCGGTGAGTTTTCAATTGTATGTTCGTTGAAATATAAAAATGTTTAAAAAGAACTCTTAGATTATAGTATAAAGTACTCCCAATGTTCCGCCTTAATAGATGCATTTCATTTTCTTCACTCGTTTTGGAAAAATAATAATATAAATACTCTTCTCTACATTATTATCTCTTTTACTTTATTTTTTCTTCATTCTAACTATTTATTTTTAATTTTTCAAAATGAGTGCGTATATGGCTATTATTATTTAACCTTTTCTCCACTCTAACTATTTGAAACGCCTCTATTAATATGGAACAAATGGAGTATTAAAAGATGGTATATGGATAATACTTATAATAACGGGTATTATCGGGACTAACGGGCATACCCTCGCGGGTAGTGGGTATACCCGCTACCCGCAAAACTCTAAAACACACTACCCGATCCCGTCCCGTTTCCCATTATCATCGGGTAGCGGGTACCCAATACCCGACGGGTAGCGGGTCGAGATGGGAATTACCTATTACCCGTTACCCATTTTGCCACCCCTAGGACCCGCTACCCGCAAAACTCTAAAACACACTACCCGATCCCCTCCCGTTTCCCATAATCATCAGGTAGCGGGTACCCAATACCCGACGGATAGCAGGTCGAGATGGGAATTACCCATTACCCGCTACCCATTTTGCCATCCCTAGTAGTATTTATGAGCATATAGCAGCTGATTCAATATCTCGTCCACCGAGATGAAGGTATGACACTAGTTGCACGAGTGGTGAGTGCTTAACTCATTTTCTGGATATTGCTACCGCACGTGACTGATGCGTTGGTGCTGGTCCATTCACTACTTGTCTCTCTCTCTATCTATTATTTTAATTGGAATAGGTGAGAATTGAATTGAATTGAATTGAATTGAATTGAATTTAATTTAATTTAATTTAATTTAATTCAATTCATAGATTACGTCTTTCTGTTATCTACCAAAATCCAATCTAACCTATGACAATACCACATTAATACAAACCTTACTTTCATAATTGCATAGGATTTACTAGCCATTTGTATGTTATTTACCAAAATCCAATCTAACCTATGACAATACCACATTAATACAAACCTTACTTTCATAATTGCATAGGATTTACTAGCCATTTGTACAACACTACAAATAAGCAAAGGAATCTGTTCAATCTGGGGCCCAGTGCTGTCATCTGCTTATCAAGAACTTTTATACATTTGCAATTTTATATAGGCTGGCTCCATCATGTTTTAAAGGGTTGTTATTCTAAGCACATCTTAAAACAATTAAAAGATGGGTTGAAAATAATTCAAAGCTACATTATAAAAGACTTCAATCATCATCACCAAATATGTATCCATCGTAATATGTATGAACCTATAAGGTTTAAGAGCATCCACAATGGCGGCGAGCAGACCGGCTAGCCGATTCTCGGCGCTGGCCGGTCCGTTCGCCGAACCATTGCAGCAGGTGAGCGCCAAATCGGCGAGAAAAACGGCGAGCGCACACCGATTGCCGGGCGCTGGCCGCCATTGCAGGCTCCCGATCGGCCACCCGATTTTTTTATTTATTTTTATTTAATTTTTGAAACACTATATATACGCGATTTGCACGTCATTTTCATTCGCACCACTTGTTTTAACGAGTTTTCTCTCTATCTTAATTTTTGTACAAGAGCAACAACGCAAAATGGAGCACAACAACGAGTCTACTCCAGTGACGAGCGGGTCTCAAACTCCCACGGTACCCGTGGGAAGTGGATGGGGTCCGATGGCCGGGTACTACAACATGTACCCTTGGCAGCAGATGATGCCCAGGATGGCATCCGGGGGTAGTATGCCGGGATGGCAGGGGATGCAGGGCGGACCGGCGATGCGGAGCGGGCAGGGGTACCCAGGATGCAACCCGGGATGCAGATGATGCCGGGGTGGGCACTCGGGATGCAGATGATGCCGGGGTGGCAGCCGGGGATGCAGGGGACGCGGGGGGAGGGGGGGACAACGTGTATCGCTCCGGTTTTGATTTTTTTACTGCTTCTTCGCACACATCGACCCCATCGGAGACGCAGTTCACTGATTCTTTCCCTTAGAGGAGTTGGGGATAGATCTCGGGGATGCGGACACTCCCGTTCAAACGGGGGGAGTAGGGCGGGGTCGGGGCGCGCCAAAGAAGAAGAAGGGCAAGTGCAAGAGGGTGGTCGGCGAGTCGTCGTAGCCGGCTGATGGCTAGAGCCCGACACGGAGGAAGTGGACGGATGCGGAGAACGTCGCGCTGTCCAAGGCGTGTGTGAGTGTTTGTGATGATCCCCTCGCCTTGAACAATCAGAGGATCGTCAACTTGTGGGATAAAATAGGAGCAGCCTACAAGACATTTTACCCGGAGGGGAGGCCACGCAGCGGGGATGAGTGCCGGAAGGTGTGGGACCGAATCAGGGCTGCTGTCTCCCGATTTTCGGGCTTGTACACCAACGCCCTCTGCATGCAGACCAATGGCCAAACTGACGAGGACTGCAGGAGGATAGCGGAGAAAGCCTTCCCCGTGCCCGGGCTTTATAAGGAGTTCAACTACTGGAACTGCAATAGGTGCTGATGGACTCCGAGATGTTTCGGTCAGGTGTCGATGCTGGATGGCCGAAGAAGCAGCGACTGAACTACACTGGTGATTACAGCGGCGGCAGCAGCGGCAGTTCCCACGACCTCCCCGAGGATGTTCAGGAGTTCCCGTCCACTCCCGCGTTTACTCGCCGCACTCGCCCGGTTGGTCAAAGGCGGGCGCAACGGGCTCACCAGGAGTCCCAGGAGGTCCAGTCGGCATCCCCTCTGTTGGCAGGTCGACAGCCGAGCTCGCCTTCTTCGCGCGTCAACAAACGCGGGCTAGATGTACAAGATCATAGCTGACTGGAAGGCGGCAACTGACCCCGAGGAGAAGAGTTTTCTTCACTCAATGCCCGTGAGTATACGTGCCGATTTGAATGCCGCCGCGGCACAGTTGGGGGGCTCAGATGCCGCAGATTTGGGGGTCCCGGATAGCAGCGACAACGGCGACGACGACGGCGAGGAGTGAGGCGGATGCGGGGGGCTCGTGTGTGGAGGAGGAGTTTTTTTTTTAACTTAATGTAATTTTTTTTAATTAATGTACTTTTTAAAATTTTAATATTATTATTGAATTTTCTCGTATCTGTGTCGGAAATTTAATTCCGTATTTTGTGTGATTGTTAATTATTTGTTTTTTATAATTTTGTTTATTGTGGCTAGGCTATGACTGGCCTATTGCTTGTCCTGATGATGTGACAGGAGAAGTTTTTAGTGCTGATGATGTGGTAGGTGGAGTTTGTGGCTTATGAGTGACCTATCTCTATTGAAGATGCTCTAAGTACGGGTACGTCTGCTTTTTATCCATCAAAATAATTGCATCTTTATTATAAATATATACTGTATGACTGCAGATGTTCAACATTATGCTTGTCCATACATGACTGTTGTAAAGTTCCATTTAAAAAAAACAATTTGTTGTAAAGTTTGGCATGTTGACGCTAATAATATATAAAATGTATAATGCTACCAGTCACAAAACACTACCCTATGTCGAAGCCTAAACTGCTACTAATAGTATTTTTTGACGGAATCTAGTTGTTTGGATAGAGTTTGTGAGTAAGAATGTATAGGAATATTCAACTTAGAGACGGCAGACAATGATTATTTAATATTGTGGTATTGTTAAGTAGGCACCACTATTTTATTTGCTGCACTCATCTTCAAATAATACAAGAATAAGCATATCGTGTCTTTCAACACAATTATTTTAATATCTAGTTGGAATTGTGTATTCATTTCCCAACTCTACTATACTAGACAATAGTCGTTATATTAGACTTAGTGTCTCATTTGTACAACACGCAGTAGTTTAATTTAAATTTTATTTTCAGATGCAAAGTTTTATATATTACCAACCAGTAAATTGTTTTTAATTTTATTTTCAGGTGCAAAGTTTTATATATTACCAACCAGTAAATTGTTTTTGAAATTTTCAGTGCATCTTAAATTAGTATGATACCCTCTTCATTCCATCTTCATTTCATGTTAATAGAGTCATTTTTTATTTTGAAAAGTTCTAACATAATTAAGTCATTTTTATTTTTGGTAAAAAGTAATCCCCACTCTTACTTTATTCTCTTTATATCTCTTTTACTTTATTTATAATCCACTTAATAATTTATTCTTAAACTCCGTACTGAAAAGACGTCTCTAATTGTAAATGATATTATTTACTAAAAGTACAAAATACTATGGATCAAACAAATAATTCCCATGAGTGTTTGCTGCTCAAGCTCAACGGTCGTTAGATTGTAAATTATCCAAAAATAATACTCTCCTCAGTCTCATTTAAAAAGTCATATTTTTATTTTCCAATGGCTTATTCAAACTAAAAAAAGATATATTGACATCCATACTTTAATTTCCCTTTTAGTTTATACTGTTTTCATTTAATATTAAAGATAACATTATATAGAATTTTATTCCCAAAAAAAAATAAAGATTCTACTTCGAATATTGTGGAAGGATTATATCGTATGCCAGAAAAATAAAAGAATATACTCACTTCGTCCTACGTAAATAGAAATTCTTTCCATTTTGGTCCATCCCAAAAAATAGAAACTTTCTACTTAAGGAAATCTTTTTTATCTCTTATGAGATGAGACCCGTTTTCCATTAACACATTTTTCTTTTTATCTTTCTCTCACTTTCTTAATTTTGCATTAAAACTTGTGCTATTATAAAAAATTTTATTTTTAGGAAATGGATGGAGTATTTAAAAACATGATTATTGTAAAAATAAATTAGGCAGGTCTGATCCTTGTAAAATTATTGGAAACACGTGTAATGTGGTGTGTAGGATAAGCACTCAGTTTGTATTGAGGAATAAATTAGTATTTTGTAAGGGCATTTGGATCTTAATCTTATTATGGATATATAAGCAGTTAAATTCACACTTCAATTTTTATGGCTTTAACTGCTCCACTCCAAGTGATCATTTTCATTATCTATATCTATGAATAAATATTAAAAACTACTAAAACCTTTAAGTTTTAACACTAATCACATTTATGCACTAGACCTGATTTGTGAATATGCAAGGACCTCAATCAGATCATTTGGAAGCTGCAATAAGATTTGTGAGAGATGTCTAAATGAAACGTTTAATTGGCCACAGACTTATTTAATAAGAATGGATATTTCGAGAGACATGGTTACAAACAATGATGGGTTCAAGAATTAATCATCGTGGAATCGAACTATACAATAAATTAAAGCTAATACTGGTATTTAAATAATTATTCAAAATCTACAATCAATACCATCCAAAATTTAATATCGACTTAGTTAGTAGTATAATGTTAACCATGCAAGTTAAAGTTATATTTGTGTATTAAACAAAATTACAAAACTAAATATTGAAGGATCGAATATTATTTTATTAATTTTTTAGGATCAGAATTTACGTAAAAAAGTTAAATCGGTATGGAAAAATATGACTACAAAATTAAGAAAACATATACTCCGTATTTTTATTGGTCATATTGATATTGAACCCCATGAATATGATTATAATAGTATATTCAAGTTTCTGAAAGTGTGTTCAATTTATTCACTTTCTTAATTCCCCCTACATGTATTACTTTTCTATTACCTTTATTACTTAAAAATAAAAATTATCTTTTCATTTTAGTCTTCATTTTAGTATGTCCTTAGAAATAGAAAGTTTCGAAACTTTCAGGAAGTAACACCATAAAATCCACCAACACTATTTTTCCTCAATCTCTCTTACTTTATCTATTTTTTACTCCATATTTCTCAGTACTTTATTAATTATTCATATTTACCAATTGTGCATCAAAATTCATGTCATTTTAAAAGTTTCTATTTTTAAAGGACGAAGATAGTAAAACTTTAGTAACAACATAATTATTATATACTGTAACGACCCGCTAAGACGATATTATTAGAAACAATATTATTAGCTTGATTACCTATATAAGTGACTTTTACGCGATTAAATCTGAGCTACGATAGATTGTCATCGTTGTTTGTTGATAGGCAAGTGAATACAACACACAAATATATAATACACCTATATGAATATAATAAATTTAAATGAATAAATAAATAAGATCCCAAAATTAAAATCTTAATGTCCGATACATCCAACAAAAGTCCAACAAAATTTAATACATCCCACGATCTAAGAAAGCGGGTACTTCAACGCGGACGACCCCGAACTTGAACCGATTATATCTACACCAAATTAAATAAACAATTAAATAAATACTCAAATAATTACTTAAATAATCAAATAATATAAAATTTAAAAAAGAAGAAGAGATATGGGCAGATCCTGGAGGATCAATCTTCTGTCAGCAGCATTTAATATTGCATTTAATGATACATTTAATGATAGCAGGGGGATATCAAATCTCCTGACAAAGGAGAATGATTAAGAGAAGAATGTTAGCAATTGCCGCCATAACTTGCTGCCAACGCCACTTTCACAGCCGTCTTTTATACATATACGTAGATATCACAATAATTTTCTTCACCCTCACGTCACCATTAAACCCCAACTTCTTCCACATAGCAACAACTTTCAGGAGATATCAGGAATAACAGTGTGTGTGTTCCAGATCGGCCATACCAACACTTTCTACTTTCTACCTTCTACCTACTAAGGTAATCTTCAAACTTTCTTACCTTCTTTAATGCAAATACATACGTTCACACTTGAAACCGAGGACTATCATAGATGCATTAGGCAACACCAACATCATGTGACTCTTATAACAATTATATGTAGAACCTTAGGCTAAAGTCCTACAACAATTAACTAAAGCAATAACTGGAACTCATCTTTGGGAAGTGAATCTGCCAAATCTCCGGCAGCAAGCTTCGGCACTCCGTCGCCGATAACGACAGCCCCAAACTCTCGAATCTTGCAGTGGAGTTAGGATCCTTACGAACCTATATAGTAAAACAATAAAACTTTCAGAATTCTTTTTTTTAAACAATCAAGTAAAAATCTAAAGAGGATGTGGAATAGAACCCTTACTGCCGCGGGACGAACGGCGTAGGTGGGGCGTCAGGGGCAGCGGCGGCGAGGTGGTGCATGCCGGCGGTGGCCGGCAGTATGAGGCGCGGAGGAGGCCGAAGCCGCCGCCTGTGCATGCACAGTAGCGGAGGCGGCGGCGGCGGCGGCGGCTGATCTGAACGGGATGAGATCTAGAGGTGACGGCAGTGTCTATGCTGTGCACGGTGGTGGCGGTGCGTCGTCGTGCTCGCTGCGGCGGCGGTGGTGGAGTGGTCTGTGAGAGAGAGATAGGGGGAGAGAGAGAGGGAAACCGACACAGAGAGAGAGAGAGAAGAGAGAGAGGGTGAGAAGGGAGAAAGAGGGGAGGAGGTAGGAGGACCACCGCCAGAGGTGGCGGTGGCGCGACGACGGCATCGGAGGGAGGCTGGCGGCGGCGGCGATGTGTGAGAGGGAGGGAGGCTGTTGTTCTTTGATTTGTGAAATGAGGGAGGATGATGGTGACGTAGTAGTATGTAGGTTTTAGTTATTTTGGGCTAGTCTTTTTTTTGGAATGGGCTAGCATTTTTTTTACTTGGGCCAAGGGAGTGAGGAATTAAAATGAGCCCAATCCTTTAAATCATGAAGGCTGTTTTAAATAGAGGGAAGCCCAATTCCGAAATTATTTGTGTTTTGGGCTGAAAATGAAAGAGAGTCTTCATCTTGTAGAAAATTTAATAATATCTTTTGAAAGCAAAAGTAATATTAAATTTTAGCCTAAGTTTTAAAATAAGATTTCAATAATGTTTACTTTAATTATTATTTTATGATTTCTTCAAATGATGTAATTAAACTAAAATAGTTGATCTTAGAATTTATTTTAGGGGTTTACGTAACTATTTTAGTGACACATGGAGTGTCACTTAGTCAAAGGCCTAAATAACAAACAAAGTAATAATAGAAAATGTAATTTTTGGAAATTTCTTAATAAATAGTACTAATAATAGTAATAATATTAATTGTAATAATAATAATAATAAGAATAAGAATAATATTAATAATAAGGTTACACCTTGAGATTTTCCTTCTCATTTAATTAGATTAGTTTAAAACTAAATTAGTGTTTTCCTATTGTGATATTTTCAAAAGGGTACGTTCGTAAGTAAAATCGGAACGAAAGATTCAAGTTAAGAGAACTAAAAGATCAAGGTGAGCTTTCTTATACTAAAAATAGAAATCGTATTCTGTGAAAACACGAACACATGTTCGTGATTTTCTTTTTAAGATATTGTCTTGCCATAAATGTTTTGTATGATGCCTATCTGTTGGCTAAGACCTTGTGAATTATGAATGATGATATATGTGAATCGAATTCGGGTCCTAGTGAGGGTGGTGTCCCTACTTGGACTAGTGTACACAGGAAACCTCTGACCGTGAACGGCAGAGAAGGTGACCGTGGAAGGTGGCCACCTTCCCGGTACAAGGAAACCTTTGACATGATGGTCAGAGAAGGTGACCGTGCAAGAACACCATCTCGACGGCACAATGCGATCAGATATGGCTAAGTACAGGAAAAAGGGATTGCAGTCCAATGTGAATATTTTAGTAAGCTCGGGTCTTTTCAATAAAACCCCCGAGTGTTACTGTGACGATGGCTTGACAATATTTTCAAATGTATATTTGTATGTTCGACAATGTGTTCACTGGGTACTTTTGGTACTCAGCCCTGCATATATTTCTAAATGTGTAGGTTGAGTCGTAAAAAGGGGGAGGGACAAATGCTGTGGAGAGCAAGCTAGTAACTAACTAAGAATAAAACTCTCGGAGGTTCATGTCTCTACACATGGACCGCGTTCTTTTGTTTCCGCTGTGCCGGTTATGAGGCAATGCCTATTTTACTTTTGACTCTGATAATCGAGTGTATTCTGTTATACGAGTGTATTCTGTTATACGTATTTCCCTATTTGACTTTATTTTTGTGTGTTTCGTTCTGCCTTGGCTTTAATTTCCTCTAAATTCTATCCTCGCTTCTTATAATCCCTCCTTAGTCACGATTTCCCCGAGTTTTGCTATCATTAGCTAACTTCGGTCGTGACAGAGTGGTATCAGAGCTGTCTTTTATGCTCTGAACCCCAGAGTCTTTTTCAATAATCTTCGGTCTACCATTGTTCCACTAGGCCTTTTCGCCTAACAAAAGAGACTCCCAGCACCTACCCCCAACACGCTCAACCAAAGCAACAGTAAGTGATTATATTTTGAAAGTAAGTGCGATCGTGACAGAGTGGTATAAGAGCTTTCTTTCTCGCTCTGAACCCGAGAGTCTTCTTTGAAAATCTTTGGTCTAGCCTTGTTCCACTTGACTGTCTAATCGATGAAAATGCTCTTAGCACTCCCACCAATCGCACTCAAAGAGGAAAAAGGTAACTTGTTCTTTTTCAGAAGAAAGTCAAGATGTATAAAAGTTTGAAATGGAGAAGTAACTCATGCAGTTAATTTGAGTGAACAGATGAAAATACTAAGTTTGAAGAAAGAGTTGATGTTTCTTGATTTGGTAGCGTTCTTAAAGAAAGAGTTAGTATGTCTTTTCTTGGCTAAAGACTGTGAATGTATGAATAAAATAAGTAACTTTCCTAAATGGAAAAAAGTACTGAAATATGAAAGTATAAAGTATACGAGTCTGGTACCAATTGGTGAAATGACATCTCTTTTTGAGTTAGTCATTGAATCATGTTGCTAGTATGGGGAAATCAAAATTTCCAAAGAACATAGAATACTTAGATATGCATTCCTTCTAGAACACAATATGAACTCGAACTTAGAAGTACAGTATGAACATTTCTCGCTTTCCCGAGCGACGAAAAGAAAAAGAGACGATAAGAAAGAAACTTCGTCACGAGAAAAGCAATCCAACATAGAACAAAACGATGTTTCTAGAAAGATGGTAGGGGTTAGATGCCATTTTCTACGTCCCAATGACATGAATAATCTGGGTTAGCCATTGTCTTTCTTGACAATCCAATCACTCCAAAGGATCATACCTTTAATCCAACTAAGCGATGTACACATACATAGCAAGAGAATATGATTACAATGTAAACAAAGAACCTAGCTCTACAATAGAAGTAAACAGAAACGACGTGTTACGAGGATGAGCGTTATGACAAACCGAGCGTACCAAAGAGTCGTAATCCCCACATATGGTCATCTGACATGATCGTAAAGTGAAAATAGCTTGAGACCAAAGTTTCTCATAACTCAGTTACCATTCTCTATAAAGAATTAAACAAGGGAGTATCACCATTGTAGTTAACCAAGAAGATTCATCAGCAACGCTTGGATTCCCATGAATTCCATTTTCTCGCACCCCTTTGATCAAAATACTTTTGTTGAATTAAGATATTAAATGACTTATTTTGCAAGGTAATGTGCCATTATTTTCCCTCTTTTATGTCAAGGTTGTGAATCACTTTCAGTTTTGAGCTTGCTCCCTCATGTTTTCTGATAACCTCAAGTGATTACGGTCCTTCATTACTCGTTCTGTATAAAAGCAATACTTTGACTCTCTGAATTCTTGCCACCAAACTCCTATACTAGGAGCTGTTTTATTTATAGCATTCAGAATGAACATGTTTCTCTAAACTATTGTCTATTCAATGATAATATATCCTTCAAAGATCATTAGTAGACCTTTAGTGTTTTCAAGTGTGCTTGCTGACACTCATTAATTTATAAAGAATAGTCACCTCTTCTTAATCCCACTATAATTACTCCTTCATGCTTTGAGCTCTTTAGCAACTCCAAGTCTAAAGTAATTTGCTCTCTTCCCGAACTAGTTTGCTATGGTTGTCTTCTCTACTAGTTAATTTCCGTGATTTGGTTATAAACTTTGTTAATTCATTAACGTGATATAGTATCACGATGTTGTTGACCCAAAAGGGTAGTTCCTCGTTATTATTTTTTCTCAAATCCACTTGAGCCCAATCATTTTCAGTCTTACTATATTGGAGCAACTATCTGGTGAGACCTTAAACCTTTTAATTTGACCCTTTGTGTTTTCAGACATACTTATTGACAAGCTCTTTGTTTTACATGAGTACTCTCATCTTCTGAATTCAAATATGACTGTTGTCTCTTGATTTGAGCTTTTCTGCAAGCTCCATGTCAAAGCTGGCACATTGCTTCTCCCTTGGCTAGTTTCCCCTGGTTGCCCTCTTTATTAGTTAGTTTCCCTGAACTGCTTATAAACTCTAAAAATTTTCGTTGATATGATCTTCTATCACAGTGTTGTTGAGCAAATTGCAATTGTTTGTTTTTCCTATTCTATTCAAATCCATTTGTAACCAACCATCTCAGGTCTTCCTGTTATCATCAGGAGATACATGAAACTTTTCTACTTCACTATTCATTTTGATTATATTATTGGCAACCTATTATTGACATCTACATTCTATTCATCATACCCTCACATTCGCAATTTATTCCATCTGGCAAGCTCTTCCCACAACAAAATTCCCAAGCACTATGGGTATAGCTCAAGCCCTTTGAAGTTGTATCTTTTCTTTTCTGGGAGTGAGCATAATGAGCCCAATTGAGCCTAGTCTTTGCACTTCATGAAAACCTTTGTTGCAAACTACTGGTGAGAGTTTGTGGTGAACTAAACACTCACGTAATTGAAATAATTATAATCGTTTTTTTTCATGGCTACCTTGGAGCCTACACAAAGCAAGAACGATTCGAATATTTCTCTTGGAATCCCAAATTCAGTTCCTATCAAAGTTAAAACGGTTAGATCAACTCTATATTTCCTCGTGTGAGACCCTCATAGGAGGCAAGACATTGACGTATACAGAAAATGCCTAAAGGAGTGAATAATCTGAAGTGAACGTCCATAAAAATAATGCGCTGACCAAAATTGCCAAGACTAGAACGATAAGTCGTTATATTTATGTTATGACTAAACATTGCATGCGATGAGCTGCAAGGTGATCGAACGTTACGTACTTAGACAATAAAATTTTGGAGAAAAGAGTGATGGCGATATTCGTTCAAAATTTTAATTCCACCTTATTAGTCCCTTCGTAGTGCGCAAGATCTCTATGTATACAATTAGGTGATCAATCGATACGATTTAGACTAAGTTAAGTCGAAAAGTTAACTAATTAAGATCTATACTACAATGATGACTAAGAAATAAAAGTGTGAGTACCCTAATTATTTTCAACCTAACGCCAAGATGACATGAAAGAATGTTTGACAACCGAGAACGAATGGGAAATGACCTAGAAGCGAGGAAAGAACAAGCAGAGATTTGCGATAGAACTTTGGGATTAGAGTAGCAATGCCAAAAGTGATATTAATGTCAACTGCGATACAACACAATACGACTTCGTGAGACAAATCTGGAGTCGGATCAAGGAAGCGCAAGACCGGAAAAAATCCTACGCCGATGAGCGTCGAACGGAATTGAAATTTAACATCGGGGAGAAGGTCTTTTTGAAAGTATCCCCTTCCAAAGGAATAACCAGATTTGGACTCAAAGGTAAGTTTACACCACGATTTATTGGACCCTATGAAATTCTGGGGAGGTGGGCCCAGTAGCATATCGCTTGGCATTACCACCCAACTTTGGGAACGTACACAACGTATTCCACGTCTCCCAAAGTCGAAGGTACGTGTTCGACCCAAAACATGTGATTCGCCATGAAGAAATCACTCTAGAACCTGACCTGAGTTACGAAGAAAAGCCGGTAGAAATACTAGATCGAAAGGTGCAGCAGCTTCGGAACAAGTCGATTACTACAATGAAGTTTTTGTGGAAAAACCACGGACAGGAAGAAGCAACATGGGAGCTAGAAGAGAAAATGAAGGAGAAATATCCTGAGCTTTTTGTCTAAATACATCCTAAATTTCGGGACGAAATTTCTTTTAAGAGGGGTAGCATGTAACGACCCGCTAAGACGATATTACTAGAAACAATATTATTAGCTTGATTACCTATATAAGTGACTTTTATGCGATTAAACTTGAGCCACGATAGATTGTCATCGTTGTTTGTTGATAGGCAAGTGAATATAAAACACAAATATTAATACACCTATATGAATATAATAAATTTAAATGAATAAATAAATAAGATCCCAAAATTAAAATCTTAATGTCTGATACAACCAACAAAAGTCCAACAAAATTTAATACATCCCACGATCTAAGAAAGCGGGTACTTCAACGCGGATCTACACCAAATTAAATAAATAATTAAATAAATACTCAAATAATTACTTAAATATTTAAATAAAATAAAAAAAAATTTAAAAAAGAAGAGATATGGGCAGATCCTGGAGGATCAATCTCCTCTCAGCAGCATTTAATACTGCATTTAATGATACATTTAATGATAGCAGGGGATATCAAATCTCCTGACAAAGGAGAATGATTAAGAGAAGAATGTTAGCAACTTGCTGCCATAACTTGCTGCCAACGCCACTTTCACAGCCATCTTTTATACATATACGTAGATATCACAATCATTTTCTTCACCCCCACATCACCATTAAACCCCAACTTCTTCCACATAGCAACAACTTTAAGGAGATATCAGGAGTAACATTGTGTGTATTCCAGATCGGCCGTACCAACACTTTCTACTTTCTACCTTCTACCTACTAAGGTAATCTTCAAACTTTTTTACCTTCTTTAGTGCAAATACATACATTCACACTTGAAACCGAGGACTATCATAGATGCATTAGGCAACACCAACATCATGTGACTCTTATAACAATTATATGTATAACCTCAGGCTAAAGTCCTACAACAATTAACTAAAGCAATAACTGGAACTCATCTATGGGAAGTGAATCTGCCGAATCTCAGACAGCAAGCTTCGGCACTCCGTCGCCGATAACGACACCCCCAAACTCTCAAATCTTGCACTAGAGTTAGGATCCTTAGGAACCTATATAGTAAAACAATAAAACTTTCAGAATTCTTTTTTTTAAACAATCAAGTAAAAATCTAAAGAGGATGTGGAATAGAACCCTTACTGCCGGGGGACGAACGGCGTAGGTGGGGCGTCAGGGGTAGCGGCGGCGAGGTGGTGCATGCCGGCGGTGGCCGGCGGTAAGAGGCACGGAGGAGGCCGAAGTCGCCGTCTGTGCATGCACAGTGGCGGAGGCGGCGGCGGCTAATCTGAACGGGAGGAGATCTAGAGGTGACGGCGGCGTCTGTGCTGCGCACGGTGGTGGCGGTGCGTCGCCGTGCTCGTTGCGGCGGCGGTGGTGGAGTGGTCAGTGAGAGAGAGAGAGGAGATAGGAGAGAGAGAGAGAGGGAAACTGACACAGAGAGAGGAGAGAAGAGAGAGAGGGTGAGAAGGGAGAAAGAGGGGAGGAGGAAGGAGGACCACTGCCGGAGGTTGCGGTGGCGCGACGGCGGCACATGAGGGAGGCTGGCGGTTGCGGCGATGTGTGAGAGGGAGGGAGGCTATTGTTCTTTGATTTGTGAAATGAGGGAGGAAGATGGTGACTTAGTAGTATGTAGGTTTTAGTTATTTTGGGCTAGCCTTTTTTTTTGTAATGAGCTAGTATTTCTTTTACTTGGGCCAAGGGAGTGAGGAATTAAAATGAGCCCAATCCTTTAAATCATGAAGGCTGTTTTAAATAGAGAGAAGCCCAATTTCGAAATTATTTGTGTTTTGGACTGAAAATGAAAGAGAGTCTTCATCTAGTAAAAAATTTAATAATATCTTTTGAAAGCAAAAGTAATATTTAATTTTAGCCTAAGTTTTAAAATAAGATTTTAATAATGTTTACTTTAATTATTGTTTTATGATTTCTTCAAATTATGTAATTAAACTAAAATAGTTGATCTTAGAATTTATTTTAGGGGTTTACGTAACTATTTTAGTGACACATGGAGTGTCACTTAGTCAAAGGCCTAAATAACAAACTAAGTAATAATAGAAAATATAATTTTTGGAAATTTCTTAATAAATAGTACTAATAATAGTAATAATATTAATTGTAATAATAATAAGAAGAAGAAGAATAAGAATAATATTAATAATAAGGTTAAACCTTGAGATTTTCCTTCTCATTTAATTAGATTAGTTTAAAACTAAATTAGTATTTTCCTATTGTGATATTTTCAGAAGGGTACATTCGTAAGTAAAATCGGAACGAAAGATTCAAGTTAAGAGAACTAAACGATCAAGGTGAGCTTTCTTATACTAAAAATACAAATCGTATTCTGTGAAAACATGAACACATGTTCGTGATTTTCTTTTTAAGATATTGTCTTGCCATAAATATTTTGTCTGATGCCTATCTGTTGGCTAAGGCCAAGTGAATTAAGAATGATGATATATGTGAATCGAATTCGGGTGCTAGTGAGGGTGGTGTCCCTACTTAGACTAGTGTACACAGGAACCTCTGACCGTGAATGGCATAGAAGGTGACCGTGGAAGGTGGCCACCTTCCCGACACAAGGAAACCTTTGACATGATAGGCAGAGAAGGTGATCGTGCGAGAACACTATCTCGACGCCACAATGTGATCAGATATGGCTAAGTACAGGAAAAAGGGTCTGCAGTCCAATGTGAATATTTTAGTAAGCTCGTGTCTTTTCAATAAAACCCCCGAGTGTTACTGTGACGATGGCTTGACAATATTTTCAAATGTATATTTGTATGTTCGGCAATGTGTTCACTGAGTACTTTTGGTACTCAACCCTGCATATATTTCTAAATGTGCAGGTTGAGTCATGAAAAGGGGGAGGGACAAATGCTGTGGAGAGCTAGCTAATAACTAACTAAGAATAAAACTCTCGGAGGTTCATGTCTCCACACATGGACCGCGTTCTTTTGTTTCCGCTGTGCCGGTTAAGAGGCAATGCCTATTTTACTTTTGACTCTGATAATCAGAACTTATATGAACAGTCACTCGATTCTGTATAATCGAGTGTATTTTGTTATAAGTATTTCCCTATTTGACTTTATTTTTGTGTGTCTCGTTCTGCCATGGCTTTAATTTCCCCTAAATTCTATCCCCGCTTCTTATAATCCCTCCTTAGTCATGATTTCCCCGAGTTATATTATCCTTAGCTAACTTCGGTCTTGACATATACAGTAATTATAAATGAACAATTGATGACTACAACTTATATAGTTTTTAGAAATTTTAATATAGTTATATAAACAAATCAATGGTACACAAATGTTAATCACAATTCATCCAACAGTCCAACACCCTACACCTAAGTTCATCAGCAGCGGTTGAAGGACGGCGTCCATCCGTCCGTGCCAGCGGCATGGCACCCGCTGTCCGCCGCTGCACTCTCACCGCTGGCACGGCGCTGCTCGATGCATCGAGCACGCCGTGCCAGCGAGCAGCTGACGTATCCTCCTTTGATTGGCCAACGGCAATACCGTTGGCAATTTTCTATCTTTTTTTAAAAAAAAAATCAGATTTTAATTAAAAAATCCTATAAAAAAAATATTTTTCCACTTTCCAAAAAATTATATCCGTTTCTCTCAACTTTTAATTTATTTTTCAATTTTTTCCCCAAAAATTCACATTTTCATCTATAAATACCCTCACTTCCACACAAAAAATTTCACACCACAATACACAATTCTCATCTAAATTCTCTCATTTTCAATCTTTCTTTCACTTTTACAACAAAAAAATGTCCGACTCCGGTGATCACCCCTCCGACTCCTACGGTTGGAACCACGAATGGTTCGGCTCGCAACCATTTCCTAGTCCAGAAATAGAATTTTCGGCCCCTCCTCAAACCCAAAGTTTGCAAGCTCCGGGTGGCTATCGGCCTTACTCGGTGGATGATCTAGAGAGGGAGGGAGCGGCGGCTCTCAAACTCCGCACCCCGTACACTCTGGGGAGATGGATCAATTATTCAAAGCGTTTTTATCTATCTCCGATGATCTAGAGATTGGCACGAACCAATCCAGGGACCATTTTGGCGGCGCATCTGTCGCTGGTACAATCAAAACCGTCCGGCTGGAACAATCGAGCGCAACGAGAGTATGGTGCGCAATGCTATATACAGAGCCAACGAAGAAATCCAAAAGTTTCAGGGGTATTACCTCCAGGAAGAGCGGTTGGCGGGGAGCGGCAGAAGCAAGGTCGACATCATCTGTGCCGCGTTGGCGACCTACCAATCCCAACACTACAAACCGTTCAAGTACCTCAATGTTTGGCAGGAGGTGCATCCGAAGTATAGGGGAGGCATATCATCCTCCTCTAGCTCCTCCGAAAAACGGTCGAGATCGGTATCCCCGATGAGGTATCCACCCAGCTCGCCGGAGCTAACTTGGGTAGCCCCGACGCCGACCCGAGTAGTTCCCAACGCCGACCGCAAAGAAGGAAGAAGTCAACGGCCAACCGCCGTCGCGCCGCGACTCCATCCGCCCCCGATCCCTCTCCCTTTGTGCCACCTCAACCCCCCACCAACTCATTGTGGGGGGTTTTTGGTCCAACTCAATTTGGCCGATAGGTCAACTTTGACCCCCGAGCAACTTCGATCGCATGTATCCAAGCCCCTTGGCCTAGTGGTAAAGGGTGCTGGATACCGCGTCCATCCTGGAGGTCTCGAGTTCGAACCCTGGGTGGCGTAATTTATCTTTCCTCCTTGTTATAGGAGTTGATTTGTAATTTCCTCCTTCATATATATGATATAAATATATGAAGTTAAATTAAAAAAAAAAAAGCAACTTCGATCGCATGTGGCAATGATACGGGGTCTCCAAGGAACATTGGGGGTAGAGCCGAATGAATAGTCTTCCACAGGGGTATTTTTAGCCTTTAATTATGTAATTTTTATTTTTTAGGATTTTAATTATGTAATTTTAATTTTTTAGGAGTTTAATTATGTAATTTTTAATTTTTAGGAGTTTAATTATGTAATTTTTAATTTTTAGGATTTTATTTATGTAATTTTTAATTTTTAGAATTTTAATTATGTAATTTTTAATTTTTTTTATAATTTGTAATAGTATTCCGGGTAATTTTAATGCATTTTAATATTGTGGAAATGTTTTTATTTAAATTTAATAATAGAATGGTGGGACCCTTGAGCTTATCCTTGCGGAAGAGCACGGATGTGAGTGTTGTGCTCTTGCCTAAGGACAAGGCGTAAAAGTGGGTCCGGGCTCACATCCGTGCTCGTTGGCAAAAGCACGAATGAGGATGCTCTAAAACTCATATCAAGTTGGTAGGATAGCTATTAGGCCATAATTTAAAATTTTTAAAGGAAAAATTTAACCCAATTAAAAAATACTCAAGAAAACACAAAAGTGAAGGTTGCCGTTGGCCCGTGGATGGGGCAGGCCAGTAGAGCTGTGGATCACGTTCTCCTATAAATTAATACTCACTCCGTCCCCCATTTATAATTTTATTTTGACTCGATACGAATTTTAAGAAACTGTTTGACTTCGTACAGAAAAAAAAAAGAAAAATGAGTTAGTGGAATGTATGCCTCATTTTTATATATTTATTTTATAATAGAATGTGAGTATAATGAGTTAACTGAATGGTTGGTCCATTTACCTATAATGAAAAAAGTAAATGGGACTTTGAATCACAAACATTTTGAAATAACAAAATAAGACTTTAAATGAAAACAAAGGAAGTGTATAGAAATAAGATCTACATTTCAGTAACTTTTTCACTCATTTATTTATAAGGTCAAATAATTTAACTCATGATTGGAGGAAATATAATTTTAAACCCTATGAAAGTATTTAGCTATTCATGTTTATAGGAATTATAGTAAATAGATTGGTAGGAATAATAAAAACGTGAACAACAAGGAGAATGGATATCGGAGAAGAGCTGGACGGCTGGAAGTCTTCAAATCGATGATAAAGTCTACCGACTATCTTCGTCTTGTTCTAGGACGGATTTTGGGAGTTTTGGGCATGAATGGATGTGTTGGAGTCGTGTTTGAGGAACTTAAATAGATAGAAATCTGAAACTAAGTCGAATTTGTCCATGTATGTTCCAGCTGGTCACTGACTCGTTTCAGGAAAAGTGCAATTTTTGGCGAGTCATCGGAATTGCACAGCTCCTGCACAGTCTTCGTTAAACGAACATAACTTTCTCTATTGAACTTCGATTGACATGTGCGAGGTACCCACACGAAGCTCTTTCGAAGAAGATAATGCTATCCTTTTGAGATAATTTGGAGATCATTTTGGTAGTAGTATTACTATTGACATTCTGACTTCATTCACTTGTCCACCTTGCCTTGAGTGATAAATATGTTTTTGGCTTGTTTTCACATATTTTCTTTCATAGCTCACATAAAATGGTTAAAATACCATAATATACAATATATGGTATATTAATGCCCTTTTAACAGCCAAATATATATAAAAATTATGCAATTTCCAACTCTAAACACGTGTAAAATCCAAGCTTATCAACTAGTAGTCGTTAGTTTTGTTTCAGTTTAAAAGCTTTTCTGTTAGCTAGTTTTTTATATTAGATTTTTAGTGTCATGGAAACCATTTATTGAGCTCGATTAAGTGAATAAGATCTCTCTTTCATGAAGTTCCATTCTCATCCTTGGTCACACAATTGCGGCTCAAACGTTTTAGCCATTGACAATTAAACCAGCTACGCTGATGAACTTGTCTGGCATACCTCTAATATAACATTTCTCATTAACTGACACTAATTTTCTTTTTCGTTGGTAATGGATCCCACATTCCATTAACTCATTTCACTCATATTTTATTATAAAATTAATATATAAAAATAGTACATATCTTCCACTAACTTTTTACATCCATTTTCCACTATATTACTTAAAATTAGTATTGAGTCAAACGACGTCAAATAATAAGGAACGGAAGGAGTACATAATATGAAGTGGTTCTTCTAATTGTTGGGGATCCTATGGACCGCCTTGCCCCAGTGTAAGGCTGCCACTGCACTCTCACTCTAGTTACATGAGTGAGAATACCAAATTACATGCATGGATATTTTTTTTACCACAAAACCTTGGTATTATTAATTCAAAGGCTTGATACTTAGTGATGGTGTTGGTTGTTGCGGCAGCATCAGGGTGTAGATCAAATTGCATTGATCAGTGATCACTATCCAACCACATCAATGAATATGTTTTATACTATTTTTATATATTCTTTCCGTCTAATAGCAAGAGATATTTTTAAAGTGACATAAATTTTAATATATAGTTGGTAAACTATGGGAAGAAGTGAAAAAAGTGAATGAAATACTTATTAGTAGTAGAGAATGAGATTCACTTCACTAAAAAAAATTATTCCCTCCGTCCCATAAAAATAAGTCATATTTCCTTTTTCGTCCGTCTAATACAAATAGTCCATATCCATTTTTGGGAACTTTGTTCTCATTCTCTTTTATTTTATTATTTATGGACTCCACTATTCACTACACAATTTCAACTACTTTTTCCCCTTATCTCTTACTTTACCAATTATGCATTAAAACTCGTGCCCATACCAAATGACCTATTTCTATTGGACGAAGGTAGTATCAAAAATATAAACAAACTATTAGGACCAAAATAAAAAGAATGCCAATTTTTATAAGACATAAGATATGAACTATGATAAATGCTTATAGTATAATTATTTGAAATATGGAGTATAGGGGCGCGTTATGGTGACACCAATTTTAAGGTGACAACATACCACCAACCTCGTGCTATCACGTGACATGTTAGCTATCCTGCAATATTCAGTAGTAGGCATTTTAGAAGGATTTTTACAGATTGCATAATACTAATAGGTGGATTGCAATGTAGATTATTGAGTATTGTATTATTGTCTATAATGCAAAACAACTGTATACAAGAGCAATCAGTCTATGTATATAATGCAAATTATACATTCTATACTATAATGCAAATTATACATTCTATACTATAATGCAATACTCAATAATCTAAGCTGCAATCCACCTATTAATATCATGCAATCGGTAGAAATTCATCTAAAATGCCTACTAATGAATATTGCAGGATAATGTGCCACATGGCAATACGTGATTGGTAGTACGTTGTCACTTCAATAAGGATCGTCATCTTAATACTACATCCCATTGAGTATATATTGAAAAAATATTAAAATAGCGTCGACTTTAACTTTTCCTAGCTAGGAAAAATGACATATCAGGAAGATAAAAACTCAAAGTTGCTTTATTTGAGAATTGGCAAGTGAATATACTATTCCCTCCGTCCTATAAAAATATATGCACTTTTTATTTTCATCCGTCCTACAAAAATATGTGCATTTCATTTCTAGAAAGTTATCCTAATTTATTACCCTTATACATCAACTTATTTACTACTTATACCACCATTAAACACTACTAATAATGCAGCCCTCATTACCCACTTACACTACTTTAACTATTATTTTTTGCATCTCTTTTATTTTACCAATTTTTTCTAATTAATTCTTGTACCATATCAATTTTCTATATTTTTATGGGACGTGACATATCACTTATTATCTTATTATCTCCAATGTATACCTTGAAAAAAATACATCAACAAAAATCCACAAGCAAATAAATACTAGTAGTAGTACAATACTTATTCCCTCTATACGTTTTGGTGGGTTTAGATGCAGCTTCTACTCTTGTAGTCACATCTCAAAAAACCTTTTTTTTAGACTAAAGTCCCAAAATGGTCCTTAACATATTGCGTTTTTTTATTTTGGTCCAAAACATTATCTTTTGAATTATTCGGTCCTTCACATTTGAAATCGGAACACATTTGGTCCATTTTGGACGGTTCCGTCAAAGTTTAGACGGTTTTAATTACCGGGTCAAAAATCCGTCACTAATCCATCACTAATTGGGAGAAAATGATCCGTCATAAATCTGTCACTAATCCATCACTAATCTGTTACAAGCTGTTCGAGATAATTGATCAGCTTTCTCGCGACTATCGCAACCTCGCGACGCAGTTCACCAGATCCAGAATGTTCGAGAAGAAATGCCACGGCGTGATCTACAGCCTCTGCTTCATCTCGGTGCTCCTCGCCACCTGCTTCTACGGCGTCCTCCGCTGCGACGGTTTCCTCACACACATTCTCTCCGGAGGCCTCCTCAGATTGATCTGGATGCAGGTCGCCTACCTATGGCACTACTCCGGCCACTACAACATCATGATTAGCCCTAGATTCAACAAACTGGCGCAGATCCTCACCGGTAACTGCCTCACCGGCATCAGCATTGCGTGGTGGAAGTGGACGCACAACGCGCGCCACATCGCCTGCAACAACCTCGATTACGACCCCGATCTCCAGCACCTCCCGATGCTCGCCGTCTCCACCCGCTTCTTCACCAACCTCACCTCCAAATTTTACAACAGAAAGCTCGAATTCGATCCAATCACCCGATTCTTCATCAGCTACCAGCACCTCACCTACTACCCTGTGATGTGCGTCGCCAGAGTCAATCTCTATCTCCAGACATTCCTCCTCCTCCTCTCCAACCGCAGAGTCCCCGACCGAGCCCTAAACATATAGGGAATCATGTTTTTCTGGACATGGTTCCCTCTCCTTGTCTCCTGCTTGCCCAATTGGACCGAACGCGTGCTCTTCGTGGTGGCCAGCTTCTGCGTCTGCGCCATCCAGCACATCCAATTCAAGCTCAACCACTTCGCTGCCGACGTCTACGTGGGCCCGCCCAAGGGGAACAACTGGTTCGAGAAATAAACCGCCGGGACCATCGACATCGACTGCCCTTCTTGGATGGATTGGTTCTTCCCCAGGCTGCTGAGGTGCCATTTGAGGAAAGTTTCCCCCATCATTAAAGAGCTCTGTAAGAAGCACAACTTGCCCTACCGGAGCTTAACCTTCGTCGAGGAGAACAAGTGGATGTTGTGAACGCTTAGAACCGCCGCGGTTGAGGCCCGCGATTTCTCCATGGCTCCCAGGAACTTGTTGTGGGAAGCTGTCAACACTCATGGATGACACATTTCAACCACATTTTGTTTTTGTTTTGAAATTAATTTTGAAAGAAAAGCTGATCAATTATCTCGAACAGCTTGTGATGGATTAGTGACGGATTTTGTGATAGATTAGTGACGGATTTGTGACGGACCAGTTTCTCCCAATTAGTGACGGATTAGTGACGGATTTGTGACCCGGTAATTAAAACCGTCAAAAATTTGACGGAACCTCCAAAATGGACCAAATGTGATCCGATTTCAAATGTGAGGGACCGAATAATTCAAAAGATAATGTTTTGGACTAAAATAAAAAAAACGCAATATGTTAAAGACCATTTTGGGACTTTAGTCTTTTTTTTATTTAAGAATATTGTAATTAATAATAAAAATTCGAAATAATTAGCGCCAGCACTCCGGTGTAAGGGAATGGTCCCTTTTATAGTCCTTGCAATAGTCATATACCAAATAGTGACTTTGCACCCATTGCATAGCCCTAGCCTGCTGCCCGGTCAGACGGCCCGACCGGTACGGGGAGCCAGATACAGGGCGGCAGCGGGGCGGGGAGTAGGCGGTGCAGCCGGTGGCCTTGAAGTTGGTAAATCTTCCTACAAAGGGCTGGTAGCGGTAATCGACCTTATATTTTCCATTCTCTGTCGCCCAAGATGATGCATCCCATATCGATCCATAAACCCACATTGGCCTTAGTGGAAATGTTGTTGCACTCTTTCTTGGATAACTCCTTATCGGCACATCATCCACAAAGAATCTGAAATTTCATTCCCACCAAATTATTACAAAGTGTTAATGTACAATGTAGATCACATCATCATCTATCATTGTGTTATTGTCATTGTCAATTGGATCTTAACAATTATTTGGAGTATTATTATTGAAGAATGTCGCATGGCATGGATCTTGTGATAGTAGGTATTGCTTTTTTCTATGCTTTTCATATTGTTATGAGCTATCATTTATTGTTGAATGGAAGTTCTAGGTGATGTTGGCAATAAATCTAGTGGTGCATACTAGTGTGTTCAGTCAATCATAATTGCAGAAACAGAGATATAAAAGAGGGATTGAATATTATTTAATTTTAATTGATTGGACACATAAGTGAAAATATGTTGGGACCACTAAATTTTTACTACTTTATTGTGACAACTTCGATATTTAAATACTTACGTGATTTCTTTAGGGGTCCATAGGATGGCATAATGATGAAAATCTTGAGTGGGATCAAACCATAAACGAAATTTCATCTCTCTCCCAACAATTCTTCCATCCCCACTTCCTCTCACATAGACATTAGTTTGAAGAGTATAAGGCTTCCCAAATGTTGTCCCAAGAAACTCGATGTCCACCTCGTCGTGGAAGCCCGGATGAGCTTCACTGTTGGAAAGCTGCATAATTCAGGTTATGACCAAGGTTTAGCCCATAAAAATAGGGAATCGAGATTAGTTACTAGTATTTACTAAATGTAGTTTCGGTATTCACAATGCTACTTAAATAGTTTCGGTATTCACAATGCTACTTAAAGTTTTATGTTGTCGTTCATTCCCTTTTTTTAGAATAAAAAACACAAAAATCTTACATAGAAAGCTGTAATAACTCCGGCTGTATAACCACGCTGGAGTTTAATGGAGGCTCCAAAGTAACCGGAACGAAATGGCTTGACGGACTTAAATCCACTTCCTACACACCATCCGAAACCAATAAGAATTAATCAATGATTTTACTTTGCTACTCAAAATAAGTCGGTACATTACATGAACTAGAGACAATACCATTAGTGCTTGTTTGGTAGTCTAGATAATGCCAAGATACATGAGTTATATGAGCTTATTTGACTATTTGGTAGATAAGATGAAGCCCATGTTAGGTACTTAAAGCCCATCTTAATCTAATTATCTTGCATTATCTTAGCATGCCTACCTAACTGGCGCTTAGCATATATTGCAAATAAAAAAGAAGTTAAGGGAACCAACCCCGAGTTTCTATCTAGCCAAATGGTGGCACCGTTATTGTCCGCATTCTGGTGAGCCGGACCCCATAGATTCCTATAACCTTGATAGAAGGCCATGGTGCGATACCGGGAGCTAGGGTAGTAGCCCGGAGAGGGAGGCCTTTGAGCTGCATTGGCAAGAGTGGAAATGAGGGAGATGATGAGAGCAAGTGGAAGAAATGGAGATGCCATGACAAGAGGAGATGATTCAAATCAATGGCAGGGTGATTTAGTGTTTGGAGTTATAAATGTGAGGATGGGGAGGGAGTATGGTGCATTAATAATGGAAAATGGTAGGGCCAAATGGAGAAGTCAGTGATTTAGGCTTTTGGTGCCAGAGTAACTCAGATTGCTATGCCTATAGTCTTTGCCATAGGTGTAATTTTGTAGTGATGAATGACATGCATTTAATTTTCAGTCAATTTAGCTAGGCCAAAATGTCCAATTATTTGTGGATCTACATAGGAGAATTCTAGCCCCTATTGTATGATTGGGGTAGTAGTGCACACGGTGAGTTTCGCTTTGGGCGTTTTTTACTATGCACCATTGCTACTTGATTATCACGGACTCACCAATTTGTTGGTATAAGGTCGAATCACAATAATGCCATCTATATTAGATGTACGTCGTTCTTGCTAGGCATTTCATCCTTACTTGCCGTTGGATATCATATCATCCTTTCATTCTTTAAACTTTTATGTCTAATAGGAGGGGTCAAAAAATTTGAGGATGTGAGGGATGGAATAAGTATCGCTTTATTTGTTGGTATAAGTATCGCTTTATTTATTATCATGGCAAAAAGTAACATACTCACTTAATTCTAATAGGAGGGGTCAAAAAATTTGAGGATGTGAGGGATGGTAACAAAGGCTGAGAACTTAGTTTACCTAAAAATAAAAAAATTGTTAACTTACAGCAAATTTTCTTTCATGGAGTAGGGACAAGAGTATCTTAATATTGAGTTTGAAGATATAATTTGATTTTCTGTCTGTGTCTGTACACAACATTCATGAGTTGGTTGACAAATTTTTCCGGAGATTTAAATTTTGGACGGTGATTTTCCTCTGCAATTTAGTTCAAGTACACACTTATATACATCGCATGATCGCAATATGCTTAATTTACATTATTCAAGATTATACAATAGTACTTGGTTTTCTATATAAATAGTTTGTCAAGTTACAATTATTTTCATTGGAGAGTTTCACAAGAAATAACCGATTGATAATATGTGTTATGGAGTAAGGTATAACCAAGCAATTCATCCCACACTAAAGATGCACTTGACTTGCAATATTTATAATTCACATACTTTTTCATTCATCACTTAATATCAATGGGACACCAAGAACTTTAATGATCTAAATTACGGAAGTAAGGAACAAAAGCTATTATAGAAACTTAAAGGTAGTATTTTTTATTTATTTTTCAGCATCGACACTTAGCAACTTGAAACAAATAGAAACTTAAAGAAATTAAGGTTGCATCGAACATAAAATAGCAGGTGTAATCAAAGTAAATAGAAACTGGAAATGTGAAATAAACAAAAATGATATACTTAACGATGGAAATTGTTTTCAACAATAGATCACTAACTACGAAATAGACATAAACTAGTAAATAAAAGTAAAATTATTTTAGAAACAAACTAAGAAATTGAAGTGAGACGCGCGCGCATAGTGTATGTCGCGTGAACTTGGCATGCGCACTTCCCCTCCAACGTGACCGTGCGTGCACCTTGCGATGATCTAACCAGTTTAGACTTGTTATTTTGCATGATGAGTATGTGTTTGATATGGATTTGGTGACGAATTTTGTTCATATACTTACGATTCACCAATCCAATCTATCTTTTATCTCTCGATTGTTTGGGCCCTCACAATTTGTTTCTTCATCTTATTTGTTTATTTAATTTTGTGTCATGACAACTAGTATATAAGTTGATATTATTTGCGGTTTTAGTGCTTCAATTTTACTTCTTTTAAGTTATACAAATGTCCGTCATTTAAACATTAATCAAAGAATACATTGCTTGCTCAAGTTATAATGAAAAAAATAGAAAAGCATTGACGGTCATTCCATTAATTTGTAACAACTCTATTTTAGAGGGAATATTTTTTAGTCAATTTCGACTTTATATCATTCGAGCTCTTTTTTTCAGATAGAAATACCCAACCGCCATGAAGAATAATTTAGTCTATTTACTTTCTCTTTTTCATTAAAATATTTAATTTCCCTTTCTTTCTTATTCCCCTCATCCTTCTCTCCTTCTCCATCTCAATCGTCCTCCCGATCCAAGTCGATTCCTAATTTCCTACACCAATTTGAAGAATTCAAAGCATCACACTTTTTTTTCTTATCTCTATCTACTCGTCACCCCCAATTTTAATGAAAAGAAATTTACCTTTCCTGACAACTAGTTGTGGTATAGTTCTCTGTTATATGGACGTCCTACATTAACATGAGTATAATTTTGTACAAAGCCATACAGTGATGCCGCTGTCCCCACATTAACATGCTAAGTGGAGTATAATTTTGTACTCCCTCCGTCCCGGCTAAGATTACACACTTCTTGGCCGGTACTGGATTTTATGAGTTATTGGTTAAAGTGTTTAATTGGAGAAAGAAAAGGTGGGTGGAAGTATTAAAATAGAGATAAAGAAAGATGAATATTTTAATAGGAGTGAGAAAAAATTGTTGGGTGTATCAATTGGAGAGAGAAAATTTCCAAAAAATGAAATGTGTCATCTTAGTTGGGACAAACTAAAAAGGAAAACGTGTCATCTTAAGCGGGACAGAGGGAGTACAAAGCTATACAGCCGTTCCATTCTAGACGTTTTTTTCTTTTTGGGATGTCCCATTCTAAATCACACATTTTGAAAATATAGAAACACCCTCTCTACTTTTTTCTTCTCTCTTACTTTATTTTTTCTATTTTACTCACAAAACAACATTACATAAAATCACACGTCGAATTAAAAATGATCCACTTAAAGTGAGACGGATGGAGTATAATTATGAATTAATACTACAGAAATTGAGGACGCTGTCCCCATATAATTTATACAGAAAAAAAACTAGACTTTCCATTTGGTGAAGCAGCGTATGCGTGTGTAATAATTAATACTGTACCACTAAATTCACGAAAACATGCTAATAATTCACGTACGGCCACTATAGTATTACAGTATTTGCATTTGCAATCGGCTGCAATTCTAAAATTCGAGTCATTCGACAGTTTTAATGACGAGGGACCTCTTTCATGTGACTTCCATACTTTTCACATTCTTTTAGTATGTGTGTATGTGCCATTTTGATGCCATTTTGCCCTGAATTACTAATAATATTATTTTTATGTTGCAGTTGAACTACAATTAGGATAACGTTATTATTTAGTTTAATTAATGTATCAATCTAGCAGTATAAGATTAATAATAATATTATTATTATTACTATAGTTATACAAATAATACACCACTAGATTATTTTTAAAAAAATGATCCTAATTACTTGCGTACAACTCCACTTGTCATTTCTTAAACAAGTAAGACGACTTTTCCATATTACGTGTCGGCGATATTTTAGCCTAAATTACTAAGTACATTGGATATTGTTTGAGGGCGTGCTGTTTAATGTGAAAATAACAGTTGAAAATTTCCTGCTTTAAACCAAAAGTTCAGTTAATTAATTAAATTTTATATCTATGGTAGATCTCCCCATGGCGGATCAAGAAATGAGTACCTCATGTTTGTCAGTAAGAATTGAAAGAAGAGTAATTAATATGGAATTCATGAGTAATTTAGGACATTTCACTTTCACGCCCTAAAAAGCAAGGCATATTGAAAACAAGCTGTTTGTCTTTATGATCTAACATTAAATCTTCTTCAGCAAAATGGACAATATCCCTAAAAAAGGACAACACATGCAAAATTAGCACTTGGGAAAATCATAGTAATAAATAATTAAAGTGGAGAGAAAGTGAAGTAAAAGGGAGAATAATGTAGATGAGACACATCTCTACGTTGTTGTCTTTCTTACTTTATTTACTATTCACTTTCACTATTTATTATTATAATTTTATCAAAACACGTGAGAAAAAAATGTGTCACTTGCAATGAAACAAAGGAAGGACTCCACCTTAACCTACATGCAGTGTCTTATAAAATTAAGTAATTTACTGTAAGCTGAAGAAAAAAATAACTGTATCCAGATTTTATATATTGACAATAATAATTAACTGCAAATCTTTTACAATATGTTTTTTGATACTCTATTTTTTTAGCTAAGGTAAAGATAGAACTATATGTAGGGGAGTAATGTCTACCGACAATATAGGGAATGCCTTAAGATGCTGCCAGCTGCCAGCTGACAATAAAAATCAATCTAATGCAATAGTTCAATCATTTTCATATACTTTAATTTATAAAAGATGCACCGTCGATTTTTCTATATATGCGAAATCAGCTAATAAGTCTCCCTTCGCTCATCGAGTAAAAGTTTCATAGTCTTCATCTCAAGTGGCTATGTGACTTGCTATATCCAACTAACAACATTTTGACAAATGAAATTATTAGAAACTAATTAGTGATTCATTATTTTTTTAATATGGAAACTTCTCCCAAAATTGCCGGGTCTTCCTTATACAATTTTTACACTGATATGCAATTATTCACGCTTAATTTGGGATCTTATGCATACCTTTATATTTCTTATTATGTGTATATATATGAACGAAAAATACATGTGGCCAAAACATGAAATATTATGTACAAGTTTTTTTTTTCTCTCTAAATATTATGTACTCCTACAAGTTATCAAACCATCTCATCATTATCAATCAAATTAATATTTGTATATTCTAGCTATTCTACTATAAAGACTTTATGAATATTCCATGACTTCGATGATTTTATTTTCTTGTATTGAATATTTTTTTATTTTTTGACATGCTATTGAAAATCTATAAAAAAAAGTCAAAAACTGAAATTAATTAATAAATACTATAAAATTTAATTTATGGTCACATTTTATTAATTGTGTAGATTTTTAGTTTATATATAATGTGTAGAGGAGGATGTTACTCCCTCCGTCCCTTAAAATTTGGCACCATTTGACCCGGTACGAGTTTTAAGAAATGTAATAGAATGTGGGTTGAAAAAGTTAGTAGCATGTGTGTCTTACTTTTATATATTAGTTTTAAAATAAAATGTGAGTGAGAATGAGTTAGTGGAATGTGGGGTCTACTACCAAAAATAGTAAAAGTAAAATGTGATAAATTTTTAGGGACGGACAGAAAATGAAATAAGTGACAAATTTTCAGGGACGGATGAAGTATTATATATGTGTATGTATATATTATATTATATGAGGAAGGTTTAGAAATTCTTGGAGAAATTTCCATAATTTAAAACAATGGATCTAATTAGCTTCACACACAGTATTTACCATATGCACGTGAAATTTAACATTTTTAGAGTTCTAATTGTCAAAATATCATTAGTTGGACATACCAAGTCATATTGCCATTTGTGGCATGTCATGACTAGGGAATTTTTGCTCCGGGGCCTACCATAAATGCCAAAAAAATTTATATACGTCGAAGACTGATAGATTAAATTTTATTTTCTATTTATGTTATTATAGTATATTATAGTACAAGAGTTAATTATAGTTTATCTCCAATTTTTACAATATTTTTATGAGGGAACATCTTTTTAGGTTCACGAACTTTGCCAAAGTATCATTTTAGGTCCGTGAACTTTGAAAATATAATTATAGGTCCGTCAACTACAAGTTAATATCATTTGAGGTATTTTGAACTTTTTCCGGACGAAAATGCCCTTAAGGCCTTCAAATGGCAATTTGGAAAATTCTTTCGCCACTCATCTTGCGTCAGAGACCTAGGGTCCAACAATTTGTAACGCCAAATTTTTAGATTTAAATTCAATTTGGATAGTAATTGATCTTCATTCTGAAATTCATATAAATAATACTCCGAATGACAATCCAAATTAATAGCTATCTAATTTCAAAACAAATAAATTAAATATAATTCACAAATCACCTATTATAAGTTCTTAAAATGCAGTTTAGATTGAAAAAATAAAATAAAGTATCAAGTCTCAATTCACTATTCTTAAATAATTAGTAATCTAATAATTGAAAATTTAACACATATTTTTTATGGCAAATTTTAATTATATTTAAATTTAATTTGTAAGGTAATTGAATTAAATAGTAGTAAAAAAATTATTGGATGAGTAGCAAATGAAATGTCCAAATTGCCCTTGAAGGCATTGAGGGCATTTTCGTCCGGAAAAAGTTTAAAATACCTCAAATGATATTAACTTGTAGTTGACGGACCTAAAATGATATTTTCAAAGTTCACGGACCTAAAATGATACTTTGGCAAAGTTCGTAAACTTAAAAAGATGTTCCCTCTATTTTTATTTTATCTTAACATTTATAAATATAATTTATATAGTTACTTTTTTATTTATTAAATCTATCACTGATCTATCACTCAATCACGTTTTCATACAGATACCTATCCATTTCAACAATTTTCCCTATTAATTTAGAATAAAGGAATAGGAGTATTATTTAATCTATTTTTATTAGAATATTGTCATATGTTTTCCATAGATGATAAGGATCTGATATGTTTTTATTTGATTTGTTTTATTTTCATAGGATATCTTTTTGTATATTTATATACTCCATTCGTTTGCTAATAGGAGTCACATTTTTTTCGGCATCGATTTTAAGATATATTAAGAAAAGTGAGTGAAAAATAGTTAGTGGTATATGAGTCTCACTTTTAGTGGTATATATATATATATATATATTAGTTTTAAATGAAATGCTAGTATAATGAATTAGTGGAATGTAAGACCTATTACCGTTTATAGTAAAAATGAATAGGGTTCCACAATTGTATTTTCGCCTAGTCTAACTTCTCAGTTTACCCTCCTGATCTTATTTGAAACCCGAGTAGTAATTTTTAACCCGTTTTTGGTGCGTAGCAGCAACCAAATCCTTTCCCAAAATATCCTTCCACATACCCAAAATATCCTTCCCATACTTTCATATGCTAGTTAATAGCTAGTGGATTAAGGTTTTGAACACTTAGAGTATGTGTTCAACGACAAATGACTAGGTCTAGTGTGTGTTTACTTGACCAGTCTTCTAATATTTTCATGCACCTTGCACGTTTGCATCTAAGTCTCAAGCTTTCAGCTGCCATTAGCATTTTAGAGAATCTAGTCCAACACGACAGGACCAAACATGTGGAGGTTGATCGACATTTCATAAAAGAGAATGTTGAAGCTGCAATTATTGCTTTTCCATTTGTTTGATATGGCGATAAGCTTGCAGTCATCTTTACCATGTCAGTGAGCACGAATAATTTCCTAGGTATTCTTAGCAAGTTGAGTATCGAGAATCCCGTTACTTAACTTGAGGGGAAGTCTTAGAAGATCCTGCAGATCATATGGAATATCACATAGTATGTTACCCTTGTTTCGGCACGTTGTTGGTGGAGTTGTTGCATTTGTCTTCTCAATTCTCCCAACTCAATATAACGAAAATCGTGTTCACGCTTTTGGACTTCTCCCGGAATGATCCTTCGACATGTGGCTTCACAAATCACATCTTTAATACCACAAAGAAGATGGAATTCAACGATTATGATAAAAAATATATGAACGTTTTGGGAAATACATGTTAGGGAGATTTACTGAAACGTGAACAACTGGATATACTGAAAGGCGTGAACAATAATTTCAGATCAAATCAATTTGGTGATTCAACCAATATTTGATCGGATGCAATTCAGGTTTTAGAAGTTTCGTATGTTACTTCTTCGATGAGACTTTGAATCGAAAAAGATCAATAAGAAGAGGTCTGAAACGAAACATCGCGTCTCTTCACGAAGCATTGCGTCTCTTCATTTTTCTTAACTGATTTTAACAGTTTTTTAAGGAGTTTTGAAAATTGCAAATAAGTCCTTAGACTATCAGCTCGACCCCAGCCAGGGGCTCTGCCCCTTTGACCCAGCTACTGGGGGGCGCTGCCCCCGAACCCCCGTCTAATCATAATGAATTCAAATAAGCGTGCACTCCGCACTTCCAAACTTATATGATGTCTCATTATGACTGATAAGGCCTATTTCATGCATCGGTTTAGGGGTAAAATGTATGCTACTTGATCAGTTTATCACGCAAAACGAGTGTTAATTGTGCAGGAATGCTACTTGACCAAAGGCAACAAGGTCAAACTAATCAAGCTGGCACAGAAGGCGAAAAATGCCAAAAAATGGGTGGGTTGATCAAGGAGGTGATCAAGCAGTTAGCCGGGGGATCACTGCATTCTAGAAGGAAGACGCGTCAGGCTGATGCGCTGGAAGGCGAATCCTCATTGTGTTATAGAAGAACCACGACATTCTAGAAGAAGGGCACGTATCAATTGATGAGACGCACGATCCCAGCAAGGACGGATATTCGCTGCCAAAGTTGTTTTCATAGCTGGAGGTTGTGTGAGGAAATTATAAATAGAGGATGCAGCGCCATAATAAGGAGCTTTTTTTCTTCTTCGGCATTTTCTTCCTTTTTCCTCGCCTTTAGTTTAGTTTTTCCGCCTGTTCCTGGTTCCAAGTTCTTTCCCAATTCCAATATAGCCTAGTTAAAAAGTAGAAATGGCCAGTTAGAAGGAAAGCGACTGAAGGGAGTGTGACAGAAAATCAATATCTGTTCGGCGCCATCTCAAGTTTCCAACCGAGGACCTCTCGGCTTATTTTGCCTTCTTACTTTCTTGTTTTCTGAACTTGTTAGCTTAGTTAAATTTTGTCTTGTTGTGTAGTTAAAGAATCAACCTTGTTTTGTATTTCGCATTTTCGCAGTACTATTTGAGTTCTGAGTATAAAAATAAAAGTTGTTTGTTTTCGGAATTCCATGTCCACTGTTCCAGTTTAGTTTCGTTTTAAAGTCCCTGACCGAGTGTTTGAATCTTCATTATGTTGAATGACAAAGTGGTTTGTAGTTTCGTAGCATAATTAGGTAGTTAAGTCTAGGGGTGGCAAATCGTGCGTGTCGGGTTGTTATCGTGTCGACACGATAATGACACGACACGATAACAACAAACACAAACACGATCCGTTAAGAAAACCCCAAACACGAACACGACCCGCTACCCTCAGATAGGAACACGACATGAACCCATTAACGACACGAACCACTTCGGGTCAACACGTACATGAGATGACACGATAACGACTCGATAACAACACAACATGATAACGGTTAAACCTATTAAAAACATACAATTTCTAATTACAAAATCTGATCTAAACATAAAAATATCAATAATTTCTTAGTAACAAAATCCAACAAAAATCCAACAAAATTCAACAAAAATGAAAATAATAAGAATTAATAATATTATAATATTATTTCTTAACGGATAACACGAACCCGACACGAACACGACACGAAATTTTTGTGTCCTTAATGGGTTGACCCGATAAGGACACGAACCCAATAAGCTCTGACTCAAACCCATTAATTTCATGTCGATTCGTGTCGTGTTATCGTGTCGTGTCAAAAATTACCAGCCCTAGTTAAGTCTTTATTTCAGCCTGCGGTTTACTTGGTCCGTTATTTGTTGTCAGCATGATGAGTCCCTTGATCAAGTAGTTAGTCTATTTTCTGCCTAGCGTAATTGTTAAGGACCTAAATCACTAACGATCCGATAAAACGGACAATAACGAGATAAAGATAATTCGGCGCCCGTGAGGGTCGGCGGAGATAAAGATCTGGGCGGCTGTGCGCGGGTTCCAACCCGTCGGGCATCGGCTACAGATCAGATATATGTTCCGGCTGTGCGCGGAGACCTTCCGTCAGGCAGCAGGTAGCGTAGGGAATTACGGATTCAAAGCATAACTCGGGGCATTTGGCCGAAATAATAATATTCATTGATTCATTGTTGGATGCTTAAATATGATAACAAGCTCTCCTATTTATAATAGTAGAATACTACCCTAACTTATTGAATAAGAAAACTAAGATATGGAAAAGATTTGGTGAAATAAAAGATAACTAAATAATTGTCATTTCCTAAGATATGAGATCGTATCAACTCCCCCACGGTTGAAATCCGCCTTGTCCTCAAGGTGGAAACTACGAAGAAACGACGATAGCCGTAAGCAAAAGCTTTGGTGAGGCGTCTCCTCCTGGATCTAATACATACTGAATAGTTGAATGTATCCCTCGATCACTTCCATAAAAAATCAACCAAGGAGACTTAATGTGACTGCCAAAATTCCGTACCAAAATGAAAAACCTGTTCACACCTCCAACAATGCTCAACCATGGCGTGTCATTGCGCGGAGGGATCAACCTTGCATCGGTGTCGAGCGATATTGATCGATGATTCATACTTGGAACATCACCGACATTCAAATCCACATAGACACAAGCAAGTGCATGCGAACCGGAGTGAGCATCCCTTGTCTTACCCAATTCTTTCGCGTTTAATTTAAGCTCATCCTCACACAACCTTCGCTTCTCCTCCATTACCTCTTGATTGTCCTAGTTTTTCATATCAAATCCAGCCAGGATGTCATTAACAAGGCTCTGATTCTCCATGCTCTCTCTCTCGCTCGGCTTCTCCATCAACACACTAAAATCTTTCTCTTTCGGCTCTATACTAGATCGAAGGGCGTCGGCTTTATTTTCTTTCTCTAGCAAAGTCTCTGCATCTTCTCTCATCTCCAATTCCTTATGTGTTGGAACACTAAGATCATCAATCTTCCCATCATATGCCCCGACGAGCACTTGCCGCGGCGTATTGCCGGTCTTGACTATCTCTTCTATGGACTCGTCGATTGGAACATCAACATCAGGATTAGAGTCCCCATTGTGAGCGGTGTTGTTATGAACATCCTCAACTAGAATATTGGGCAAACCACGCTGCTTCCCCGAATCAATAAACCTGCTGGACTGTTGAGGCGGGTGCGTGGCAACGGCAGACAGCGGAGTTGTGCGGTGACTCAGCGGTCGGTCATACTTCGTAGGCTACAAGGTCTGCGGGCAGCGATAGTCGGGTGGATCCCAACGACTAGGCGGACCCAGTGGTGGCTGATCATAATCCGAATATCCTCGCGATGGTTCCCAACTAGAGGGCTGCCACGACTGTGGTGGGTCGTAACAAGTGGCTGGCCGACTAAACTGCTGATCATACCCGCCTATTTGTTGACGATGTTGTTGATATCTTGGTGGGCCCCAACATGAACCCCTGTGATTTCTCCCCTCGCGATGATATCGATCTCTCTGCGGGCTGTCACGCGTGCCAAAATTAGGGTTTCTGGGGCGATGCCCCCTCTCCCAATTACGTCTCCGTCGTGCCCCGTCACCATCAGAATCGTCGTCGTCATACCCTGTTCACTGATCATACCCGCGGTAGGGGTTTGGTTCAAGATTATCGAACCGGCGATCCATTTCATCCCTCCAAGAATCCCATCCGTCGAGTCTATCTATCAAGCGATCCAATTTATAACCCACGGAATCATCGTGGTTCGCATCCTCCATTGGGCGACCCTCACGGTCCCCCTCGTCGGTCTGCTGTCGGTTAAAACTGATGTTGTCTCGGCGGCCAATCGCGTTATCACGGCGCGATGAGCCATTCGGAAAGTAGTCGGGTCGGTTGCGCCCCAACCTTGCCTACCGTTGTTGTTGTATCGTCTCATGAGTACTGGATGAAAGCACCAGTTGTTAAGGACCTAAATCCCTAACGATCCGATAAAACGGGCAATAACGAGATAAAGATAATCCGGCGCCCGTGAGGGTCGGCGGAGATAAAGATCTGGGCGGCTGTGCGCGGGTTCCAACCCGTCGGACAACGGCTACAGATCAGATATACGTTCCGGCTGTGCGCGGAGACCTTCAGTCGGGCAGCAGGTAGCGTAGGGAATTACGAATTCAAAGCATAACTCGGGGCATTTGGCCAAAATAATAATATTCATTGATTCATTGTTGGATGCTTAAATATGATAACAAGCTCTCCTATTTATAATAGTAGAATACTACCCTAACTTATTGAATAAGAAAACTAAGATATGGAAAAGATTTGGTGAAATAAAAGATAACTAAATAATTGTGATTTCCTAAGATATGGGATCGTATCAGTAATCCACTAGTTTAAAACTCCCAATTTAAAGCGTGGCAGCAGGCGAACCCTGTTCACTAAACACACACTCAACGCACCAGCTTCCCTGTGGGATCGACCCTGTACCTGCCGCTTTACTGTTAAAGTAGTGCATGTTTGGGAGTTATAAATGTTTATTCGTGAACAAGAGAGAACGCCTTGATCAAGTAGCAACGACATTTGCTAACTGATCCACCCGGTCGGTTATCTTCCATATAACTTGATCCATCTGTGCGTATTCTCTCTTGCCTTCACCAAAATGGTGCCGTTGCCGGGGATGCATGGTGTTATTACATGGATGTGTTTAATGCATAGGTGTAAATAGTGTTGCCCACGGTTCGGAACCGGACGGCTCCAGTTTGGTCGAAGGCGGAACCGGAACCGGACCGTGAGGCTATTTCACGGTTCCAGTTCGGAACCGCCGGTTTTTCCGGTGGTTTAGGCGGTTCCAGTTCGGAACCGGCGGTTTCGCGGTTCAATTTTTTTTTAAAATTGAAATTTGGATTTATACAACAAATTGGAACAAGACAATGTATAATTCAAATAGAAATACGACGAATAAGGAGAAAATGATATCAATTTTATTGAGTTTGAGTTGTAAGTTATAAGTTGTAACGGACAACGATACATTACAATTTACAATACATATACATCTACAACTACAACTACAAGTATACAACATACAACAATGTAATATAATTTACAAGTGTCGTCGGACTCGGAACTTAAATAAAAAAAAACATGAAATGGGGGGAAAAAATTGAAAAGGGCTTGAGCTCAACTTAAACTTTCAAAGTTAAACTTTTCAAATTTAATTTGAGTTGCCTACGTTTCCGGGACAAAACCGCCGGTTCGGTCGACAAACCGTCTGCAAAAGCTGCGCCATGTCTCCTCGTTTCTCGCGCTGCCACCGGAAGCCACTGAACCGGTGGTTAACCGCTGGTTTTCACGGTTAACCGCCGGTTAACCGCCGGAACCGGCCGGTTTTGCAGCTGAAAAGCTGCCGCCGTCGGCCCCATCCCTAATGCCTTGATAAACGCACCCGAACCAGCGGTTCCGCCGGTTAACCGGCGGCTCTGAACCATCCCGAACTGCCGGTTCGGCGACGGTTCCGGTTCGAAATATCTTGAACCTGAACCGGACCGCGACCCGAATTGCGACGGTTCCGGTTCGGGAAAATTGCCACGGTTCAGGTTCGGAATCAAAACCGCCGGTTCCGGTTCGCCGGTTAACCGCCGGAACCGGAACCGGTGGGCATCTCTAGGTGTAAATAGTTTTATTTCCTTCTTTTCTAATTTGTTTTTCTTTCTTTTTATGAGAAGGACACTGGAATCATCCTCTCATCTACAGAAACACAAACGCTCAATGGCGAGTTCAGGAGGCCGGTGTAGTAACCACTCGTTACAGAGCCGCGTTGGAAGCAGCCGCATCGTCATCTTCTGTTGAGCAACTGACCAGTGAGGAGGAAGGAGAACAGACCACGCCGCCTAAACCATCACTACTCAAGGAAGCAGAGAAGCAGATGGCCGTCGTAGACAACGATTGGGGAATTGGCTCCCTACACGCTCATGACGAGAAGGAGCCCACTCATGCCATCACAGTTACCCCAGGAATACGGGTAATCGCAATCAAACTCGAAGGAATGCCCTTATGACGTTTTGGAGGAATTTTGCGGATATTGTGACATTCAACCAGTACTAGCTGGATCCACGTCAGAAGATTACAGGCTCAAGGCGATACCCTTTGTTTTGAAAGATGATGCAAGAATCTGGTTGAGAAGGCTGCCAGAAGGCTCGATTAGAACCTGGGCGGAGTTCCGCTTGATCTTCCTGGACCGCTTCTTCCGAACATCAAAGACAAGTGCCTTGAAGAGAGAAATTACAGAGGCGAGGCAGGAGTATGATGAGCCTCTGGGCCAGTATTGGGATAGATTTCAGGGGCTGCTGCAAGCGTGTCCTAATCACAAAATGGGAGAGCGGGAGGTATATTCAACCTTTTATGGTGGGTTGAATGTGGACAGCAAAAACGACCTCAATCTAGCAGCCCAAGGGGACTTCTCAAAAACCCCATTCAGCCAAGCGAAGAGCATCCTGGAGAGATTAATCTAAGCGAAGAGATCGTATGAAACCTCCCGCGACCAGTACAGACGAGGAGCGGTGCACGCAGCAGAGGTACGAAGCGACGAGAAGCTAGAGGCTCAGTTTGAGCAGATGGAGAAGATGAGTTTACGAATGATGATGATGGGGAAGATGCGAATGGGGAAGTGGACACGGATATGCTACCCGACACTGTGGTCCGAGAAATGGCAGCCCCTACCAACACGTCAACCGCGAGACATGGTGTGGTTCCGCATCAAAATTCTGATTGTCAAAGGGGCTCCTCAAGGCCGTCGGGTACGAACCTCCCCCTTTAACTATGTCAATCAACTTTTTGTTTTGGAACGTTAGGGGAATCGCTAATGTGCCAACCCAAAACGTCCTAAAAAGACTAATTAAGACTCATAATGTTCATTTTCTTGCAATAATGGAACCATTCACAATCCCGCACCCGGAGAGATTCTCCAAGGCCTTGAGCTTGTCTTTCAAGGGCTTGAACTCAAATGGATCTGGATTTTTGTGGAGAATGGAGCGAGCTTTGAGGTTGATAGTGATTCGGAACAAGTCCTACATGGTCGATTCTCTTCCCCTCGGCTGACTAGTCAAATTGGCATCTCGGCGATCTATGCGAAATGTACAAGAACCGAAAGATATCCCTTTTGGGACAAGTTGAGGGAACTCTCTATTGCCGAGGAGGGTATCCCCTGGCTTATTGGTGGAGACTTTAACACCATCCTCTCACCAAGGGACAGAGTCGGCAGTGATACTAACTGACTAGCTGAGATGGTGGATTTTGCGGAGACAATCGAGGACTGCAGATTACTTGACCCGGGAGTGGATGGCTTGGACTTCACATGGGCCAAACACGGCCTCTTTGAAAGGCTTGATAGAATTTTTGTGAGTGAATCATGGGCGAGTCTATTTGAAGCTCACGGGTTACAATCTTGCCGAGGGTGGCCTCGGATCATGGTCCGGTGCTGGTTAGGGGCAAACTGCAAAACACCCACACCGGGGGCAGACCTTTCCGGTTTCAAAATATGTGGATCCGACATGATGAATTCGCTGATCTGGTGCACGAGGATTGGAACCAACCTACGGAAGTCGAGGGCCTCCTCAACCTCTAAATAAAACTCGCTCAAGTCAAGAGAGCCTTGAAGATCTGGAACAAGGAGATCTGTAAGAAGATAGAATTGTTGTTGCCCAAGCTGCTTATGAGGAAAGCCCGACTTTCGAAAACAGGACTGAAATCAACAAAACCATTGCCGAATATATCCGATTACTTAAGATGGAAGAGGATTTTTAGCGTCAAAAAGCGACACTTAGGTGGCTTGCGGAGGGGGATAAGAACACGCGGTTCTACCAAAGCTGGGTTAAACATAAGAGATTCCGGATGCGTATCCATAAGATCAAGGTTAACGGGCGTGAGATCTCGGATGAAGCCAAGATCAAGCAATCGGCGGTGGATTTTTTCCAAAGGCTCCCTGCCCCCCCCGACGCCTTCACACTCAAGGAGTCGGACCTTAGCTTGATCCCCCAACTCCCACCCTCGGCTGAGATGACCAGACTTGCAGAACCACCTGAAGCGAGGAGGTTAAACAGGCCTTTTTCGACATTTCTGAAGATAGTGCGCCAGGACCAGATGGTTTCACGGCTACCTTCTTCCAAGCTTCCTGGGGAACCATAGGACCGGATGTGATTGCGGTGATTAGGAAATTATTCCAAGGGGCCTATCTTCCTAGAAGCGTCACGGCAACGAGTATAGTCCTAATTCCTAAGAAACCCTCACCGGACTAATGGGGCGACTACCGCCCAATCAGCCTGTGCAATGTTATCAACAAGATCAACACAAAGATCCACATGAAGCGACTTACCTCTCTCCTCCCAAGGGTTATCTCGCCGAATCAGAGTGGCTTCGTGAAAGGGCAACTCCTTAATGATAATGTATTCCTTGCTCAAGAGATGTTCCACGAGCTCTCGAGATGCTCCCCGGGCCCAAATGTTGCGGTTAAAATTGACATGGCCAAGGCCTACGATAGAGTCCAGTGGCCATTCCTCATCCGGGTGCTTCGCCAAATGGGATTCCCGGAAGTGTGGATATCCATGATTGAGAGATGGGTTGGCTCATGCTGGTTTTCGGTGCTGATCAATGGGGTTACTTTGGGATTCGTAAAATCTACGCGGGGCCTGCAACAAGGTCACCCCATCTCACCCGTCCTTTTCGTAATTGCGGCAGACTACTTATCAAGGGCCCTCGACAAGGCTATCCTCGGTGATGTAGATATGACCTTTAAGGCTACTCGGCGTTGCATGGAGATTAGCCACCTAGCCTATGCTGACGATATTGTCATCTTCACGCAAGACGCCGTGAACCCCTTGCGGCGGCTCCGAGCATGCCTAGATGAATATGCGGAAGTCTCGGGACAACAGATTAATCTTACCAAGAGTAACTTTTACATAGCCGAGGAACATGAAGGATGCGCTAGCCTCATCAAAGCGGAAGGCGACTTCTCGAGAGGCTCCTTCCCATTCCTTTATCTGGGGGTTCCATTATTTCGTGGTGTCAATGTTAGGTTTAGTATACTGGAAAGCATGTTTCGAGCGAGTTCGCGCGAATAGAATCTTGCTTGTGTACGAAAAAACTCTACAATTCATTTTTGACCCGATTCAGTATCATTCGAGCAGTTTGCACGAATATAATCAGTATATTATTACATTGTGTTTGCTTGTGCGTTTATAAGATGTTTTATAAACATTTAAATGCATAAGAAGTAAACAAAGCCTAAGTCTTTTGCTTAGTAGACTGGTTGTGGGCGTCGTCCACTTTAAGGTAACTACAGTCGGTTCTATGCAATGCTTTGCAAAAGAAAAAGAAGAATTTCACAACCTAGATAGGCTTTGGCTACCTATCGTGAAAGGTTGCAATGTCAGTCCGATTATTTCTAAGCCTTATTGAAATAAGATGACGTTGGTGTGGTATATCACTGAATGGATCTAACAACAAGACGAGTCTTTATGCTATCTACTGAAAGACGAGGTCTTGATAATTAATTTCTTAATCTACATACGTTAGCACTGAGCATACGACATTGAGTATCTACTACTTTGACTTACCAAAGTTGCGGGTTTTTCGTCACCCAACGATCCAGGTATATTGGGTAGTGGTGATCATTATCTAGTGGTGCTAAGATTGCTATTATGTTGAATCGTGCACGAGGTGAGTTTCGTTTGATAATGTCCTCAAGAGGAGCTTGAACAAGGTTTTATTATTCGGAAACTGGCCAGTTGGAGTTTTATTACTCTATGAATAATAAATAAGTGTTTCTTGCTAAGTCTACTCTTGGAATTAATAAGATGTTAATTAATTAAGTCCATAGCAGACTTTAATTAATTAATGGGCATAGCGCGGGAAATAAATAATAAATAAAATGGAAACCCGGAATACTTATAATTTCGGATTTGGATGGGGAGTTCAATATTACTTCTATAGTGGCTGCTCGTAATATTCCAATATAAGCTTGTATTAAATTGTGGGTTCAATTTAATTAGTAAAAAGCTAATTGGGGGAGCCCATATCCAAAACCTTTCATAGATCCCTGACTGGGCCCAATATGAACTATTATAAATAGGAGAATAAAAGAGACAGAAAATCAATTTTTGAGAGTGAAATTTCGTTCCCCTCCTCTCTACAGTAGGGGACGAAAATTTCAATGGAGTTTCTCCTCCGTGAGTTTTTCAGCTCTCCTCCGTGAGAAAGATCTGTCTTCTTTATTCGAGTCCTAGTGTTTCGATAAGATCAGCCCACCCTGATGTCGAGATACAGTTCGGGACACCAGTCAGAAGATCTGTGGTCTAGTATTGAAAATCATCGTGGAGAAGGCGCAAGCAATCGACGATTCTTTGGAGAATCAACGAGATAAATTGGCTAACTCCGTAGAATTCATGTTTAGGATTTATATTCTATGAGCATGAATTATTTGCGTTCTAGCATGCAATTTTGTGTTAACATGTGAATAGATTAATTCCATAATCGGTCAAATAGATCCTACGTCTGATTTATTTGTTTGTACAAGTCTTCCGCTGTGCAAGGGGGTATAAAACGCCAACAATTGGTATCAGAGCCAATTTTTGGCTCTGATTATGTGGATTAATTTCATGTTACATTAATTGCTTGAATGCATGTTTTAACCGTTGCGTGGTTGGATGAATTGCGTTGTTTTATCCATGATTGTTGGAGACGTGACATGTGGAATTAAATTCCTAATGTATGGAATCTAAATATAATCATCATGCGTAATGATTACTCCAACAAAATTTGTATACGTAAATTCATGATGATTGATGTCTACATGTATGCAAAACGCTTTCTTATTTTTGCGTAAAACGTGAAAATTAAACATGGCGAACATGGCTGAGTTCGCGGCATGTTAATGCGGCGGTTCCCGTTCGCCTTCGGGCGATCGGAGCAGCGTCCTTGTGAAACTTCGCAAGAAGGGCAGGCTGCTACGGCGGATTCCGGGCAGCTCCGGCAGCAAGAAACGAGAGAGTTGGCGACGGACAGCAGCTCCGAAAGCAACTGCTTCGTCTTCGGACAGCAGTGCCGGACGGCAATTTGGAGTCATTCCCGAAGGGGCAGCAGTGACGTCTTGAGCGATCTGCTGCGATACCGGGCAGATCAGTTTGCTGTTCTGCCGGAGGTAACGAGGAGCAGAGTACGCAGAAGAGATGACGCAGCAGCAGCGTCGATCGGGCGGCGGCGGGTGCGACGACGCAGCGACAGCAGTGTCGGTATCCCGCAGTGGAGCGCCGGCGATTGGACGACGACGGAGCAAGGCTGGCAGCGCTGTCAGGCAAGCTGTGACGCTGGGCAGGCGATCAGCGAGCAGAAGCAAGCAGCGCCGACGAGCGACGTTGACGCAGCAGCGTCGGAGACGTCAGGCTCGCCGAGCTCGCGAGACGAGTGCGGTGCGTGCAGCGGTGACGAGGACGACGCACTAGCGACGTCTTCACGCAGGCCGCAACGGCGAATTTCGAGTGGGAGTACGATGGCGCAAGATTAGGGTTTACCCTATGCGTGACGTCGAGACGCCTCGTTCCGTGACTTCGATTTCCAAAAATTGATTAGGGTTTTACCTTGGATTCAATTTTGGAAATAATTCAAGATAAATATGGAAATAAGATTTGAATTTATCTTGTGTGGATTTTATATATTATATGAGATTTGATTATGAATCAGATCATGGATTAATTATATTATTTCCTTATTTAATGGATTTATATGGATTTCATTCCTAGATGAATCCTAGTTATATTTGGAAAGTAATAATCTAATATCATATGGATTTATATGGATTTATTCCTAGATGAATCTTAGATAGATATGAATAATTATAATGTAATATTATCTAATTCTTTGGATTTATATGGATTTACTCCAAGAATAAATCCTAGATGAATTAGGATTAATATTTATATTAATTTATTTTATTCAATGGATTTTAATAGATTTAATTCTATTAAAGACAAATCCTAGATGGATTAAAATAAATATTAATCCAAGTTATCCTTATCTTTTGGATTTACATCCTGGATGGATTAGGATAAAGATGATATATAAGAAAATTCTTATTTAATTGGATTTTAGATAAACTTATTTATCTAAGAAATCCTAAGTAATGTATGATATATTCTAGATATATATTCTAAATAGTATTAAGATTTGTATAAATCTTGGTTGGTTGGATTTTATTTATCGTATGGATTATGATGGAATCGTTTCTATCTAGTAGTATCCTAGAACGATTTAAATAATGATAATCCTAGATCAACATTATCTTGAATTGAAGGATTTGATTTTATCAAAATAAAATCTAGAATGATCCTTAATGGATTTAGATAGTTAACACTATCTTGATAAATCCTAAATGATTAAGGATAATAATTATCCAAGATAAAACATAATTATTTAATTGATTCTCCCTTGACTAGATTAAATAATTATCATTAATTATCGAGTGTGTTTAAATGTCATGCATTAAATGGATTTATCTGTTTATTTGGTGTTTATCTTTGTAAGTGTATTATCTGCTTTATCTGCTTATGTGATAATTATGCAAAAACCATATAAAATATCTAAGCGATAATTACAACAAGTGCGTTGTATATGGTCTCCATCAATTGGTCTGCAATTTATGAAGTTTTTTTTCTAATATTATCGCCACCTGCTCTGTGGGGACAATAATCCTAAGAAATAGCGAGTTCATGTGGGCGGATTTCTCGAAAATAAATAGTATGAACTAGAATGTGGTTTCCAATATTATCGCCACCTGCTCTCTGGGGACAATAATCCTAAGAAACTGCGAGATTCAGAAGTTCACACAGAATTTATGAGATAGCTTGATCTTATTAGCAGCACATGAGCATTGTTATGGGAGTGTGTTGTAGAAATGAGACTTTGTAATGCTAAATTCGGTGGTCTTGCTTAGGCAACATTAGGCGGCCATGCCACTCTGTGGTCTCTGGACTATTCGTCGGTGTTGTGACCAGTAAAATTGTAAGATTTTAATGCGTATTGACTTCCTCTGGAGGGTAAAAAATTTTAATTTTACAGTTGCAAGATACATAATTGTTTTGTGGTTATTTGCGATTACGTATTGAGCATAAGTATGTGATAATAAGTTTATTTGCGAAATGTTCATTATGTCATTCATATTTTGTCTGCGATCTTAATGGAATAAACTCGAATCCCAAAATTATGAGGACTGGAAATGTAAATGGATAAGATTCTCATCGCTAAAACTGGGAGTTTATACTCAATAATTCATGTCCTCCATTTCCTCGACATAATTCTACGAAGATTGTCCGAGAATGCTTTTTGCATGTACTTGACAAGTTCTTTGAGGAATAAGGTCAAGCTATTTTCTTTTAAGTAGCACGACAAGTCTTGGTTAGTGACGATGAAAGTTGGATATCAATAGAATCTGTCAAGATGATTCTATTGGAATATCCTAGAGGGACAGAATGTTTTGAGGAATCTTTTGATCACACAAATAGTTTTCTGACTCAAGTCATCGCCTAAAGTAATAAGAAATGACTACAAGAAGGTTTAACTGAAAAGTAGAAAACCTTCAGAATATTAGTCGTTATACTACTGTTAGAGGAAAGTAACATGATAGATGACGAATTCATGAAGGCTGCATTTTTCCTAAGTCCTAGTTCATTTGAACAAAAGACTGGATATGGAAATGGGAGAGCCTGAATTGTCATCAAAGTTTGTCTAAAGCGAGTGAAGATGCTTTGTAAGTTGGATTGACCTCTTTTATAGAAGGACAATGACTTACATGACAATGCAACTTCTTAGTAAGAGATCTTGATCCAGTTAGGATTTTGTTGCAGTGGGAGCTTTTAATGCTCAACTATTGTTTTATGGTTGATGTTTAAGGCATCATAGTATTGAAACAATATAGATGCAACAATATTGAGTAATAAACAACACATCGACTTCTTAAACAATGAATGATAAAGTGTTTATGGCTCTTAGTCTTAAGGCCAAGAAAATACTTAGTTATTTTTCAAACTGATCTAGACTATCAAGTTTTTAACAATTTGTTTGTTAAATAGCTTGAAAGTCAAGAATGTCTATCTGATGCATTATGAGTTAGAATTCTATGATTCAGAAAACTTATACAAGTGCGACATAGAAAGACTAGCAAGTCTTAATGGTTTACACCATAAGAAGACGAGCAATGGGTTATGATCAGTAGTGGGAGTCTAATCTCCATTAACGAATCCAAGCATTCTTTCAAAGAATGGGATAGTTATGTAAGAAGGAATCGAAGTCTTTCTAAGACAAGTTTGATCAAGTGATGAGTTGTACTCATGAAAATCTTATCATTGATGGGATAAGCGTTAGATATAACGAGATACACCTTAAAGAAACTACCATCATCAGTACCTTCTACAAAACATGAGTTGTGGACTAGAGTGACTCTCGTCTAGCACATCTCAAAGTGTAATGTTGTTCCAACGCATGTTGGAAAGGTATCCAAGTAATTGGAGTTGAGTACTGAGGTATGTTTTAAGGTTGTCCCAAATGATGTAAGATTATTAGTTCTGTAATCTTCAAAGATAGAATTCTTGTATGAAGATCAAGAGAAGAACTAAAAACCTAACATCGTGATAACTCTTAGGACAGAGAGAGATATCGAATTTTCCACATTACCAAGGACTCATACCATTAGAAATTTTGCACTAATAAAATCAACTTCAACCCCTAAGATTGTAAGAACCATATCGTAGTGGGAGCGTTCCTAGGAACATAACAAATTCATGGGTCTAAGAGTGTCGCAAGACTCGGTCTTAGATTAACTTGAACATATTCCCTATAACTACAATGTAGAATTGGTTCATTTGGATATTCATCCTTGAAAAGGTGATAGATTCCAAACTACAATCTTAAATAGACAACATGTTTTACAAGACTTGCAATACTAACTACAGGTTGTGTCAGTCAGTGGGAGCTAGTACATTTGCAAGTGTAAATGTGGATCTTAAATGGCTAGACAATGACAATGGGCTATGCCCAAAGAGAAATATCATCTTCTCGCTGTTTTTGTGCCAAGATTTGTTCGATCCTATTGTCTATCAGCACTCAGATAATTAGAATGTATGTATCATGATTGTCAAGACAGCTTTCTATTAATAGAAGTCATGAAGAAATCATCTACATGGAACATCCTAATAGGTATGTAATAGAGGGCAAGAAACACATGATTGGAAGCTTATGAAGACCTTTGTGGTCTTAGGCAAGCATCTAAATCAGAGATAAGTGTTTTGTCGAGATTGTCAAATGTTTGGAATTTGACATGTGCTCTTTAAGTGTGTAGTATGCACAAGGAAGTTGAAAGTGCTTTAAGTATGGTATTATTGGTACTCTACGATGATGAAATCTATAAAAGTTGCAAACAACTAAGATTGGCATCTAGCGTAGGAAACTGGTTGTCTACCCAGTTTAAGATAAAGGATTTAAGAGAAACTAATTACATTTTAAGCATCTAAGTCTTTAAGATTGCTAGAAAGAATGTTGAGATTCTCTTAGGAATCCTATATCTATACATAGCTTGGAACATTTTAGCATTGGAAATTCCATGAAAAGGTTGTTACCTTTCAAGATGGAATTGTCTTGTCTCTAGAGAAGTGTCGTTTGACGCTTAGTGAAAACAAGAATTATGAGACTAGTTCTGCAGATAGATGTCTCATGTATGCTATGATGTGTACTAAGTTTGATATTAGTTGTGCTTTTGCATAGCAAGTATATATCATATTAACCATGGCAAATGACTTTGATTGAGGTAATGAATATACCATAGTACTTGAGAAAGACTAATCGCTATATTCTAGTTTACCAGTCATTCATGTAATGTCCTTGGGGTTACACTGACTAAGTCTTATGACTAATCAGTGATCGAGTAAGTCATCCTCAGTTTATGTGTTTACATTAGGAGTATACTCCTAGTAACTTTGATCGTAAGTTTGAGTATACCTATGAGTATTTTTACTCTAGCAAAGGCTAACTCAAGAGGAACACGAAATCATAAGCTAAACAATCACATAGAGAGATGAAATTAATTAAAGATCAAGTACGCAGCAAAGACATAGTGACGCAAAAGATATTATCAGAGAACAACCAAGCAGATTTTTCACAGAAAAATGCCTTTGTGGCAACATGTTTCAAACATGATATGAAATGCATGGTAGTTCGATATATCTAGCTCCAATACCTGCTTTGTGTATAAGTGGGAGAGTTTTTGGCAGTGGGTATACTCGAAAGCATGTTTTGAGTATAAGTGGGAGATTGTTAGGTTTAGTATACTGAAAAGAATGTTTCGAGCGAGTTCGCGCGAATAGAATCTTGCTTGTGTACGAAAAAACTCTACAATTCACTTTTGACCCGATTCAGTATCATTCGAGCAGTTTGCACGAATAGAATCAGTATATTATTACATTGTGTTTGCTTGTGCGTTTATAAGATGTTTTATAAACATTTAAATGCATAAGAAGTAAACAAAGTCTAAGTCTTTTGCTTAGTAGACTGGTTGTGGGCGTCGTCCACTTTAAGGTAACTACAGTCGGTTCTATGCAATACTTTGTAAAAGAAAAAGAAGAATTTCACAACCTAGATAGGCTTTGGCTACCTATCGTGAAAGGTTGCAATGTCAGTCCGATTATTTCTAAGCCTTATTGAAATAAGATGACGTTGGTTTGGTATAGCACTGAATGGATCTAACAACAAGACGAGTCTTTATGCTATCTACTGAAAGACGAGGTCTTGATAATTAATTTCTTAATCTACATACGTTAGCATTGAGCATACGACATTGAGTATCTACTACTTTGACTTACCAAAGGTGCGGGTTTTTCGTCACCCAACGATCCAGGTATATTGGGTAGTGGTGATCATTATCTAGTGGTGCTAGGATTGCTATTATGTTGAATCGTGCACGAGGTGAGTCTCGTTTGATAATGTCCTCAAGAGGAGTTTGAACAAGGTTTTATTATTCGGAAACTGGCCAGTTGGAGTTTTATTACTCTATGAATAATAAATATGTGTTTCTTGCTAAGTCTACTCTTGGAATTAATAAGATGTTAATTAATTAAGTCCATAGCAGACTTTAATTAATTAATGGGCATTTATATCTTAAGCGCGAGAAATAAATAATAAACAAAATGGAAACCCGGAATACTTATAATTTCAGATTTGGATGGGGAGTTCAATATTACTTCTGTAGTGGTTGCTCGTAATATTCCAATATAAGCTTGTATTAAATTGTGGGTTCAATTTAATTAGTAAAAAGCTAATTGGGGGAGCCCATATCCAAAACCTTCCATAGATCCCTGACTGGGCCCAATATGAACTATTATAAATAGGAGAATAAAAGAGACAGAAAATCAATTTTTGAGAGTGAAATTTCGTTCCCCTCCTCTCTACAGTAGGGGACGAAAATTTCAATGGAGTTTCTCCTCCGTGAGTTTTTCAGCTCTCCTCCGTGAGAAAGATCTGTCTTCTTTATTCGAGTCCTAGTGTTTCGATAAGATCAGCCCACCCTGATGTCGAGATACAGTTCGGGACACCAGTCAGAAGATCTGTGGTCTAGTATTGAAGATCATCGTGGAGAAGGCGCAAGCAATCGACGATTATTTGGAGAATCAACGAGGTAAATTGGCTAACTCCGTAGAATTCATGTTTAGGATTTATATTCTATGAGCATGAATTATTTGCGTTCTAGCATGCAATTTTGTGTTAACATGTGAATAGATTAATTCCATAATCGGTCAAATAGATCCTACGTCTGATTTATTTGTTTGTACAAGTCTTCCGCTGTGCAAGGGGCTATAAAACCCCAACAGTCAAGCGTACTGATATGTTCATGTTTATCCGGAAAAAGATAGTTGCACGGATCTCTGGATGGGCACACCAGCACCTCTCCTTTGGAGGTAGGCTCACACTTATCAAAAGCACTTTGGAGGCGATCCCGCTCCATATCTTCTAAGCCATTGAACCAATGGCCGGGGCCCTAAAACTCCTAGATCAACAACTGCCCCGGTTCTTCTAGGGGCGACAAATGAAAGAAAGAAGACGCATTGGATCGGGTGGGATCAGATCTGCCTCCCGACCGCGGAAGGAGGGCTCGGCATCCGTAAATTCAAAGAGGTACTCCGAGCCTTCAATATTAAACTATGGTGGCGGTTTCGGGAGCAAAATTCTTTGTGGGCAAAATACATGAAGGTTAAGTATTATCACAAATTCTCTCCTCTTTCGGCGAGACCTTCGGGGAGGAACAACCCGACGTGGAAGAGACTCCTTAGAGTGCGATCACACGCTAACCCTCACATCAGATGGGTGGTGGGCAAATGAGTGATTTATTTCTGGGATGATGTCTGGCTCGGCAATACCGCCCTCAAAGAGCTTAGCATTGACGATAGGGGTTCCCCCTTAACCCGGGTTGCAGACTTCATGCGGGAGGGGCTATGGGATGAGCCTAAGCTCCAATTGCTACAATACCAAGCTGGATTCCCGCCGCACGTAATCGCACAGATTCTCGACACACCAATCCTCGCGGATGCACCGGACATACTGAGATGGGCCCTTTCTCGGCTCAGAGAATTTTCACTGGCGACAACTTGGGAGACGGTCCGTTCACGGAAACCGATTATCCAGGGGCTTGATGAGGTGTGGAAGGCGGGTCTTACAAATTCTATTGCAATCTTCAATTAGTGCTTGTTGTCGAATCAGATCCCGGTCGACAGTAAACTCCAATGGCGGAGAATCGACCTTGCCTCAAAATGCCAATTCTGTCCCCAAAGACCTAACACGGAATCGTTGCAGCACCTCTTCATCCAAGGGTGGGGCGCATCCTGTGTGTGGAGGGAATTTGATGGATGGTTTGAAGGTTCGGCCCCTACCCTTCAGATTAATGATACAATCCCGGAGAGGCTCGAAGTGTGGTCACACCGGACCCAACAATAAGATAGCAAGCACCTAAGCCGACTCATGCCTTACCTCATCCTTTGGTTCATTTGGGCGGAGAGAAACAGGAGCTGACATGACCAAGTTCGATTTAAGCCGTTTAATGTGGTGTGGCAAGTCCAAATGTTCATCCGGAACAACATGATTAATGGGAAGGTTAAACCAAAGCATTGGAAGGGTATGAAGCTCAAGATGAATATCCCGAGTCAACCGGAGACACGGGGAAGGAGACCGCTCGCTATGCAGGTCAAGTGGCATCCCCCGGAGCGCCCATGGATCAAGCTCAATACCGATGGCGCGTACGTGAAGGCAACAGATTAAGCAGGAGGGGGAGGTGTGATTCGTGACTTTTCCAGGAAAATGCTGGCTGCTTTCGCTGCTCCCCTTGATGCACATTCGGCCATGGAAGCCGAGCTCATGGCCATGTAATTTGGGCTGACCCTGGCCAAAGAATTCGGCCAGGCCATATGGGCTGAGTCCGATGTCAAACAAGCCACTAAGCTTGTCCATGGGCCTTCATGGGGCCGGCCCACACTCGCCGAATCATGGCGCGATTAGCCATCCTCAAGAAACAACATATCGTCAGAACCACCTTCATCCACTGGGAAGGAAACAAGGCCGCGGACTTGCTAGCCAAAATGGGCCTGGAACAACCCTCCCTACCTTCGTCTGACTCCTCAATCTGCCCCAAGAATGCTAAATGCCATTGTCCGTTTGGATGAGATGGGCATCCCCAACATCCGCATCAGAGATGAAGACCAAGAGTAGGGCTTGGCTAGCGAGAGGCCCCACCAACCCTGATCTTATCGGACGCTTGAGAGTACGCAGGGGTCGAGCCATCCTTAGCATGTCCCCCACCTACTCTCGTAGTGTGATTGCTCTAGTGTTTTTTGTATATTGTTTTGTGTACCTAGATACTGGTTGATAGGGCTTCTTGTAACTCCGATTGTAACTCTGTTGTTTTGCAATATAGGGCTGAGGGACCCACGAACCCTCCACCGTGATGGTGTTTAGATAAAAAAAAGATGGAGAAGAAGCTGCTAGAAGCAGTAGAGAAGTCCAGAGCGCCTCCACCGTCTGCTCCCAAGGAGAAGCTATATGTGCCACCACCGCCGGAGGAGCACCATTACTATTACTGCGAGTTCCCTCCTGAAGCAGAGCTGCAAACTCAGGTGAATGCCGTCGGCCATTGGAACCCAAATGGCAACTGGATCCAGGGAAAATTGAGGGATGCTCCGTGGAGAGATCATCCCAATTTCAGGTGGAGTGATCAGAACCAAAGCCAACTGCCTCAACCGTCCACACAACAAATACAACCCTCCGAGGGGCAGCCCAATTGGCCCGCTCGAAATAAAGAGAGACCAAACAATGGAGGAAACATAATGCAGGGTGGTCAAGCGAACTGGTCAAGTGGACCACAAGACAATTGGTCAAGCGGTCACCAGGGTAACTGGTCCAGTGGAGGGCAGCCCAATTGGTCAGGGAGACATCAAGGCCCCCAGTCAAGCAGCTCCGGGAGGCAACCGAACAATCAAGTGGTGAGCTATGTTCCGCCACATCAAATGGGAAATCAACAGTACCCAGGGAACCAACAATACCATCAGCCCCAGTATCAACTAAACCACTACGGGCCGTCAGACTACCCTCAGATTAGCCACGGTGGAGGACCTTCGAATCAAAGATATAACAGGCACCCCAATGAAGGTTCGGCAGAAATGATGGTTTCGCACCAGCCTAATGATGCGATGCGAGAAATTCAGGAGGCTCAGAAGGAGCAGAGGGCAATGCTGGACATGCTTACAAAGCAATTATCTCAAGTCGCCAGGTCGCTAGGAGAGCTGAGAGGAAACGAAGGGAAAATCCCTGCCACGGTGCAGCAGCCTGGGTGCGAGAACATTAGTGAAGTCTCCCTGAGGTCAGGGAAGGTATACCAGAGCCCCAGCCCACCTGCGGTACCACCAGTATCTAAGCCTGGATCGAGCCAAGAAGAAGAAGGAGAGTCTAGTTCCCCTGATCGACCCAAAGGAATAGACAAAGGGAAAAAGAACATGGGCGGTGAGACCTCAGGAGAAGGTCAAGGAGAAGAAGCTGATAAGGTCAAGCCATACCCATACCGCAGAATGGTTACCATGAAGAGAGACGCCACGATCGACGTGGATGTAATTGTGAGTCCCCAACCTTCGGGTGAATGGATGAATTGGGAGTCCCCAACCTTCGGGTGAGAGATGATGACCGTGAGTAGCTCGAGGCTCGGAATGGGGCCCACTGATCTTGCTTCGTACCGGACGCCGTAGAGTATGTGGGTGTCGGACCACCCTAGGCTTGACCCCTATCTACTCTTGGGGTGTAATTGTCATAGGGTGTGATGTAAATTATTTTTTGTTCCCCTAGCTTTAGAAAGATTGGTCTACTTGTAATCATTCGCTTGTAAAAGCCTTTTGTTGATATATAGGGATGAGGGACCCTCGAACCCTCCACTGTGAATGTGTTTGATTAAAAAAAAACGCCACGATCGACGTGGCCAGTATGTTCAAAGATGTGGAAGTCAAGGTGCCACTCTTGAAGGCATTAAAGATGCCCCCAGTCAGCAAATTTATAAAGGACTACCTGGCGGAAAAGGTCAATGAAGAAGGGAGAATGATTACAGATGAAAATGTCTCTGCAGTGATCCAGCGAAGCGACCTCCTATCAAAGAAGACCAACCCAGGGACGTTCACACTCCCAATTTCGATCGGAGATATTCAAGTGGAGCATGCAATGTGCGATTCAGGGGCATCCATCAATGTTCTGCCGTATGCTATCTACAAAAAGCTGAGAGAGGCCAAGCTCATCGATACTGATATCATGATACAGCTGGCCGACATATCTTGCATTCACCCGGAGGGAATTCTGGAAGATGTAATCATTAAGGTGAATAATTTTCTATACCCAGCCGACTTCTTCGTCATCAAGATGACAGAGCCAGCAGCGAAGGAGTCCAGCGGAGTTCTGTTGGGAAGACCATACATGTCGACGGCCAATACTATAATCGACGTCCGTAATGGGACGATCAGTATGGATTTCAAGGGAGAGCAATTCACGTTCAACATTGACGAAGCAATGAAGAGGCCGACAGAGAGTGAGAATGTGTACTCGGTGGACGTGACCGAACCGCTGGTGCAGGAGTATCTGGAGGAGGAGTTCCTACAAAGGCAGTTCACTGACTCCGCTGCGGATGAAGAGGTTGAGAGAAAAGTCACCGAATGGTATGAAGCCATGAATGTCGGTGAAGTGGATGATCAAGCCATCACGAAAGCGGTGATGGATTTTTTCGAGCGACCACGACCAGCTGGGTCAAGTGGAATCGCTCAAGTGTCTAGCCTCGAGAAGCTGCCTGATCAAGGCATGCCACTGAGAAGAGAAACGGAAGAAATTCCTCTGCCTACTGAAGCGCCGAAACCCGAGAAGGAATTGAAGCCATTTCTAGCACATTTGAAGTACGCCTATCTGGGGGAGAACGAAACAAAGCCCGTTATCATCAACAGTCAGTTGACCCAGGGGCAAGATGATAAATTGCTGGAAGTGTTGAGGCAAAACCAAAAGGCAATGGGGTGGAAGCTGACGGATCTGGTGGGCATCAGCCCAGATTTATGCATGCACCATATCAGGCTGGAAGAAGGAGCTAAGCCACACCGTGACCAGCAACGCAAACTCAACCCAAACATGAGGGAAGAGGTGCTCAAGGAGATAGTCAAGCTGGTCTCCATAGGAATTATCTACTTCATTCCTGATGGCAACTGGGTCAGTCCAGTTCATATGGTGCCGAAGAAGAGCGGAATCCAGGTGGTGAAGAACGAGAAGAATGAGCTGATTCCGACACGACCTGTCACTGGGTGGAGGATGTGTATTGATTACAAGAAGCTGAATGCAGCCACAAAGAAAGATGTTGTTGTTCATTGACCAGATGCTTGAGAAATTAGCAGGGAAGCAATACTTCAGTTTCCTCGATGGGTACAGTGGCTACTTCCAGATCGTGGTGAATCCAGAGGATCAAGAAAAGACCACCTTCACATGCCCTTTTGGCACCTACGCCTACAGAAGAATGTCATTTGGCCTCTGCAATGCCCCAGGCACCTTCCAAAGATGCATGATGAGCATTTTCTCTGATTTGTTGGAAGATTGCATAGAGATATTCTTGGACGATTTTACCGTCTATGGAGACACATTTGATCAAGGGCTACATAGCCTAAACAGAGTGCTGGAGAGGTGCCGGCAGAAAGGACTTGGTGTTAAACTTTGAGAATTGTCATTTCATGGTTACCGAAGGCATTGTCCTGGGCCACGTCGTGTCGAGCAGAGGGATCGAAGTGGATCAAGCCAAGGTGGGTGTCATAGCGAAGCTCCCGTACCCGACAAATCAAAAGGAGATCCGGGCCTTCTTGGGTCATGCGGGCTTTTACAGACGATTTATCAAAGATTTTGTGAAGATAGCCCAGCCCTTGACGAGGCTACTCCAGAATGATGTGGAGTTCGAGTTTTCTGATGCCTGCACGGCCGCTCTCCAGCTACTGAAGGACAGACTGATCAGTTCTCCGATCACCCGTGCCCCCCACTGGAGTCATCCCTTTGAGGTGATGTGCGATGCAAGCGATTATGCAGTAGGGGCGGTCCTGGGTCAAAAGATCGATGGGAAGAGCTATGTTATCTTCTACGCTTCAAAGACTCTCAATCAAGTGCAGAAGAATTATGATACCACCGAGAATGAGATGCTGTCAGTAGTCTATGCCTTCGAGAAGTTCAGGCCCTACCTGCTGGGTTCGAAGGTGATTGTCTATACCGATCACGTTGCGATCAAATACCTCCTGGCTAAGAAAGAGTCAAAACCGCGTCTGATCAGATGAGTACTCCTTCTACAAGAGTTTGACTGGGAGGCGGTTGACAAGAAGGGGTCGGAGAATAGAGTGGCTGATCACCTGAGCCGAATCATGCAGGAAGACAATGGAGAAGCCATCTCTGACGCTTTCCCTGAAGAGCACTTGTACCTGATCACGTCAACGTCCAGTCCGCAGTCTATTGACCAAGTTGAAAGGATAAATCAAGCTGAGCAAGGGAAGGAGATCCAACACAGAAAGAAGGAGCCATGGTTTGCGGACATGGCCAACTATCTGGTGACGGGAGAGCTGCCAGGAAAGGATGAAGCCACGAGAGCGTAGAAGCAGAAACTCAAAAGCGACTCCCGATACTTCTATTGGGATTATCCTTATTTGTGGAAGATGTGGGCTGATCAAGTCATCCGACGCTGCTTACCCGAGTGGGAACAGGAGGACGTATTGGTCCACTGCCACACACTAGCTTGTGGCGGTCATTTCGGTCCAAAGAAGTCAGCGAGGATGGTGCTTGACGGTGGGTTTTACTGTCCCTCCACCCATAAAGACGCCTACGAGTTTTGCAAGAGATGCCCCCGATGCCAGTTGAAATAGTGTGTGAAATCTTCGATATGTGGATGGATATCATGGGACCCTTCCCATCGTCGGAAGGCAATCTTTATATTCTGATGGCAGTAGACTACGTGTCCAAGTGGATAGAGGCTAAGGCGACAAGGACGTGTTAGTCCAAGGAGGTGGCAAAGTTTTTAAAATTAAATATCTTCACTCGGCAAGGGGTACCAAGAGCCATCATCTCTGATCAAGGAACTCATTTCGTCAACCGGACCATCGAAGCTTTAATAAGAAGACACGGCGTCCACCACCGACTGTCCACACCTTACCACCCCCAATCAAATGGCCAAGCTGAGGTGTCTAACCGGGAGATCAAAGCGATCTTGGAGAAGACGGTGAACCCCACAAGGAAGGATTGGAGCCGTCGACTGGAGGATGTACTCTGGGCATATAGGACCGCTTTCAAGACGCCGATCGGAATGTCCTCTTACCGTCTGGTTTTTGGGAAAATGTGCCATTTACCTGTGGGAATAGAGCATCAGGCCTTCTGGGCGATCAAAGAGATGAATCTGAATGCCGAGTCCTGTGCTGAAGAAAGATTGCAGCTGCAAGAGATTGAGGAGCTCCGCCTTGACGCTTACGACTCTGCCATGTGGTATGAAGAAAGGACAAAAATGTTGCATGACAAGAACCTCCGAAAGAATGAGCTCAAGGTGGGACAGAAAGTGCTACTTTTCCAATCAAGACTCAAGTTGATACCTGGAAAATTAAGGTCAAGGTGGATAGGCCCCTATACCATCATCTCCATACGAACAAATGGAGCAATCGAACTCCGAGGAAGCAACCCTGATTCGTCTTCCTTTTTGGTGAATGGGCATAGAGTGAAGCCTTATAGAGATGGAACTGAGGTTTGCATGGTGGACGACATTCCACTGCTCATGCCTAACTCTCTTCAATGAACGCAGGTATAAAGAGTGACTGAGTATTCTTGGGTAGTCTGCTTGATCAAGCACCTGATTTCTAAACCTACAAACTGATCAAGTGACGTCCTAAAGGCACTCAGTCAATTCCTTGGTAGTTTAGTGTAAATATTTTTTGTAGTATTAACTTTAAACACAAAGGAAATTTAAAAGAAAATAAAAAAAAGAAGAAGTTCATCAAGTGGTTATTAATTGAGTATTCATCTGGAACTACTTGTCCACTTGATCAGTTGGAGTCTGGATTTAATTGGTGGGTTACAGTGGTTTGATTGATCAAGGCAGGGTGATGAAAGGACATGCTCACTCATTGACAAAGCGCTGAAAGATGGAACGTCGGAGAAAGCCAACTGTTGCATTGAAAAGTCATACTAGAGGAAGAAGCGTATCAGGGAAGCCAAGCCAGCTGTCGTTCTGAAAAAGCATACCGGTACTCGAAGAGTCGCACGGACACCAACAGTCTACATTGGCTATAACAGGGAGTTTTCTGAATTGTACTTCACTTTTTCTCCCAACCGCCTACAGTACACTTGTTTGCTCTCATCCATTTCTCTCAAAGTTTCAGAACCCTAGCCCAGAGCACCACCACTTCCATAGAAAGAGAAAAAAAAAACCCACAGACATCAAAGAATGAAGATCACCGAAATCACCACATAATCCAGCGAGGATGTTCCCGGCGCCAGCAGTAGCGGCCGTGGACCTTCGACACCAGCCATGGCAGTCCCACCGTCACAACCCAGCTCTGTCGTTCCACCCCCTACAGTGGACCCGGTGCTCATGAGGTAGTTAGAGAACTTTCTTGGCAGCGTACCCGCCGGCATGGACGCCGCGGCGGTCTACGCCGCCCTCAAAGCACAACTAGGAATCCCACAATCCAAGAATCCCACTCCGACCAGGTCATCCTCTGCTCCTCCTGCTCAGCCACCACGGAAGAAGTATACCCCCCATTACCCAGCTCGTTCCAACTTAAACAATTTTTATTTTTATTTTGAATTTGGTCTGTATATACATATATTTTATCCGTTTTCACACTTAGCCCAGTGCCTGGGCTAAGTGTGAGAAGTTTATGGATTCTCTGCTCTTTTAACTGCCTACGTGTTTTGTTCCTTGTTTTTTCTATTTTTTTCGGCATGCTTTGATTTTTGGCATTATCTCCCACTTAGCCCAATGTCTGGTCTAAGTGTGAGAAGTTTTTCCTGATTTGTTATCTTTGTGCCGTTGCCTAACCCTTTTTCCACTGCATCAAGCCACTCGAGGGCGAGCTAATATGCAGTGGAAGGGGGGGTTAGCCTAATTGAAATCATACAGGTCAAATTATAAAAATGCAAAACTATCAGATAGAATTAATTAGGGCAGTATGCATGGAATTGGATAAATGAAAGATATGAATGCCTGGGGAAGAGTAAGAAAAAGGACACAGTATGTTTACATGTGAAACTTGATTGCTCAACTTGATCAGTTTGACTGACGTAAGTATGATGGAAATGCTCAATTCTAAAACCTTCTGTGAAGCCTCTCTAAAATGCGAGTTATAAGCCAATGTAGAACACTTTCTACTATTTTTACAAATGAAAAAATACGAGAGGCTACTTTTTGATATTTAGATGAAAATTGCACAAGTAGTAAGGACTAAAGGCATTAGGACTTAACCAATTGAGTCATTTTTTCTTTCGTTTCACAAACCCGCCTCATCAAACAAGGCACCCCCTAGAAAGCCACGTTGAGCCATATACACTTTCACCCGTCTTTTGAAGCCTTAAAACAAAGTTTTATATTTTGTAACACATGAGAAAAAGGGGTCGAGAGATGAATTGTTTCAAAAGAAAAAAAGGGATGGCAATAGAAAAGCCGAATTAAAAGGGTAGATGGGTTGAGCAAGTTTAGTCAGTCAGGTTAATTGGTTAAGTTGATCAGTTCGAAAAAAAAATATATATATATATTTTGAAAAATGTTGATAAAAGTTGAGAATGAAAGGCCAGAAAAAAGTTTGTAACCTGACCCAGTAAGTCAAGAGTTAGGAAATAAGGCAAAAGTTAAAGGGCTAAGGGTCACAAGTTGACCTAGTGAAACATCACGTGGCAAAATAATAACCCAGCTTGATCCAGAAGAGTGGTTCAGATCTTGGTCCCTTGACTCATGTTTTTCTTTCTTTTTCCAGTTTATATTTTTGAATTTTTAACTTAGAACCCATAGGACCCTACCCCAACACGTCACTTCCCTAAGCCCCATTAGGACCGAAACAAAGACCTTAAGGAACTATCTTGTGCAGTCCGATTCGAGGTATTAAATGTGTAGCAATTACTGAGTGAACAGTCCTAACATCTCTGGTGAGAAATGAGTGACTGAGTGAATCCAACAGTTGGTTTAAATTGAGCTATCTTGACAAACTGACACCTTGATCAAGTGAACGCGAAAGGGAGGAAACATAAGCTGCTGGCAAATGGATTGACATCGACTTCGGGTATGATTGTTGGAAGTTTATTCGGTTTATGCACCTGAGTGAATATGTGTCTCTGTTTTGAGTCTTGTTTTTCTTTTCGTCTTCTTTCACTTTCTTGAACCGAGTAAACCATGCCTGAAATTTGCCTTATCTTTTTCTTTTCTTTTTCTTTATACTTGAGGACAAGTATGTTTTAAGTGTGAGTAGTTTGATAAGGCCTATTTCATGCATCGGTTTAGGGTAAAATGTATGCTACTTGATCAGTTTATCGCGCAAAGCGAGTGTTAATTGTGCAGGAATGCTGCTTGACCAAGGGCAACAAGGCCAAACTGATCAAGCTGGCACAAAATGCAAAAAAGGCCAAAAAACTGGGTGGGTTGATCAAGGAGGTGATCAAACAGTTTGTCGGGGGACCACAGCATTCTAGAAGGAAGACACGTTAGGGTGATGCGCTGGAAGGTGAATCCTCATTCTATTATTGAAGAACCACGACATTCTAGAAGAAGGACACGTATCAATTGATGAGGCGCGCGATCCCAGCAAGGACGAATATTCACTGCCAAAGTTGTTATCATAGCTGGAGCTTGTGTGAGGAACTTATAAATAGAGGATGCAGCGCCATAATAAGGAGCTTTTTTTCTTCTTCGGCATCTTCTTCCTTTTTCCTCGCCTTTAGTTTAGTTTTTCCCCCTGTTCCTAGTTCCAAGTTCTTCCCCAATTCCAAAATAGCCTAGTTTTAAAGTAGAAATGGTCAGTTAGAAGGAAAGCGACTGAAGGGAGCGCGATAGAGAAATCAATATCTGTTCGGCGCCATCTCAAGTTTCCAACCGAGGACCTCTCGGCTTATTTCGCCTTCTTACTTTCTTGTTTTATGAACTTGTTAGCTTAGTTAAATTTCATCTTGTTGTGTAGTTAAAGAATCAACCTTGTTTTGTATTTTACATTTTCGCAGTACTGTTTGAGTTCTGAGTATAAAAATCAAAGTTGTTTGTTTTCGGAATTCCATGTCCACTGTTCCAGTGTAGTTTCGTTTTAAAGTCCCTGATCGAGTGTTTGAATCTTCATTATGTTGAATGACAAAGTAGTTTGTAGTTTCGTAGCATGATTAGGTAGTCAAGTCTTTATTTCAGCCTGTCGTTTACTTGGTCCGTTATTTGTTGTCAACATGATGAGTCCCTTGATCAAGTAGTTAGTCTGTTTTCTGCCTAGCGTGTAATCCGGTAGTTTAAAACTCTCAATTTAAAGCGTGGCAGCAGCCGAACCCTGTTCACTAAACACACACTCAACGCACCAGCTTCCCTGTGGGATTGACCCTGTACCTGCCACTTTACTGTTAAAGTAGTGCATGTTTGGGAGTTATAAATATTTTTTCGTGAACAAGAGAGAACGCATTGATCAAGTAGCAACGACATTTGCTAACTGATCCACCCGGTCGGTTATCTTCCATATAACTTGATCTATCTGCGCGTATTCTCTCTTGCCTTCACCAATGACAATATTGATCAATCAAGTTAATCCAATTACACTAAAATAACCAACAATACAGAACAATAAATTACCACCTTCTACACCAAACCGAGCTAAAGACAACACAACTAGGAGGAATATAAAAGAGATAAAGGCTGGAAACTCACACTTTGAAAAAAATCAAAAGATAAAGAATTTTAGAGATCAAAGCAATCGGAGCCAAACTGATTTAATTCATAAAAAGGCAGTATGCCCACTTCTTCAAACCTTCTACAATTTAAAGACATAAACAAGAAACTCTTACAATCTCACAAAGTCGTGACGACTATTCACTTTTGATGTTTCATTTCCCATTGCTTTGCTTAGTAGTAACTCAATTAAATAGATTTTGATAAATGCACTCTTTAATTCCATTATTCTCTTCATCTTGATGTGCATTAGCTCGTGCAATTTGATCCCTTTCCCGATTCAATCCTGATGATGGCTCAACAACATTTATATACTCCACGTTATCAGCCTTATCATCATCTTCATTAACCCGTTGATCATTTGGCAGCAATTCTTCTAGTAGAACCATATTTATGTTCGAATGAAACTATAGAACAAATGAATTTATGCACATCAAATTATTCCATACAATATATAAATAGACTTAGCCTTCATAAAATAATCTATATATTTTCAGCCTTAAGTTTTAAACGAATTTTGTGACAAAACGTAGAATATATCGTTTCCAAGTGTTCACACATAATTTCACAATAACAGAGTAATTTCTTCAGCGGGAAGCTTGATGCATGAGCAGCTACAATGATAGTTTTGGCATTTTGTATAAAATAATTTTTGGGATTTATCCATACGAAACCAAATAAACGGCATAGAAACAATCATCACGTATGTTTCTGAGCCCTCCAATTTATCCGCTTCACTGGATGTGGAAGGTAATACTAATGCCGAACTCCTAAGCCCTTCAAACATAAAATCTCCTTCACGTTTCGCGTTTCAGAGCTAATCATTTCTGCAGATTGGTTTTGATGATGTTCTGCTGAATTTTCATTTTTACAATTTTTGTAAGTAGCATCTGATTTTTCATTGTTAAACCCTTGAAATCGTATGAGTGAGTTCCTTAAGAATGCTTATGTGTATTGCTACGGTTGTATAATTTTTCCGATTATTCATAAATTCCACTTGTGAAGGCAAATTGAGTTGCGCCAGAATACAAAAATCAGAATGTTTTTTACTTACTAATATTGGCACTTGAATTCAGAGTGGTTCAATCATATAAGTCAGAGATGGAGATTGATAGAAGGTTGAAGATAAAGTACAACAATGCCATCTATGTTATCCAAAGGGCTCTTACACTTTACTCGTATGCTCTCCCATTCCCCATGATACTCCACATCACAATTCTAAGTTTTCAACTTTCTCCTAGTAGATTCAATACTGAATATTTCATTGACAGTGTTGAAGAGGTTGCCTTAAGCTTCAATGGAGGGAAAGATTCAACTGTAAGTAACACTTTTTTCCCCCTACTAAAATCCTAGGTTGCATTTGGAGGGAGGGATGGAATCCAATAAACTCACTTGAATGATTATTTTTATAATTCATTTACAATCCATAATTCTCAGTGTAAATATTTCTCAGTGATTGTGTTAAGTTGCAATTATATGTAGTCAATTAAAGTACTTTCCCCAAATTCTTCCACATAAATGCAACCTTAAGACGTCTATTGTCATGAATGCTAAACATATATAATAGCATATAGTTCTGTTTTTCTATAGGTTTTGCTGCACCATCTTAGGGCTGGGAGGAATCTGTCCTTTGGGGATCATGGAGATGCTGAAACCACATTGCCAATAAGGACAATTTATTTTGAGAGCCCAACTGTTTTCCCTGAAATCAATTCATTCACTTATGAAACAGCTTCTATATAAGCTCTCTCTCTCTCACTCTCGTATATCCACGTACCTCTATATTTTGACAACTTTTTCTCCTTTGTTGCTTTGCGCGAAGCTGTAACACCCGGACTTTTTATAGTACTTGGCGCGTTTAAATCAAGGATCGGTGGAGGAATTTATATTTGGAACAACACTAAATATTAATTGTTGCGTTGGGCGATTTTAATTCCTTGTTGGAAACAAGATGACGAAATTTATTAAAGTTCCGTGAATTTTAATTATTTGAAAGAAATGCGAGAATGTAAAGTATGTATACATATAGGCTTCTCAAATTAAAATTTGAGTCTAAATGTTTTTATAAAAATGGCTTTGGCCATGACAATAAAAACAAAAGTCCAAACTAAATGAGCCCAAACAATTTAATTAAAATTGTGGGAGATGTCTTTGAGCCCAATTATTTTTTTCACGTGAACAAGTTTCTTCTTCCTTTCCCTCCCTAACGCCACTCCATGGAGACTCTCCATTTCAAGTGACCTTTCACCCTCCATCTTCCGGATTAAATTCTGCAAATCAAAGGTCACCCAAGTTAATACATTAGCTCCTTCACTTCCTCTCCTTCCCTAACACAATCTACAATCTACAATCTAAGCAAGAAAAAAAAAAGAGAGAGAAAGAGCCAAGAGAGAGAGAAAGTGGGAGGAACTGCTGCCTTTTTGTTTCAATCTCATACAAGCCAAGCCAAGGTAATTTCTTTCACAAATTCATAGATCAAGCTACTCAATTCCATTCCAATTTCAAAACATCTGTACAATCTGCGACAGAAACAGACTCGCCAATTCAAGGAGCTATTCTTTCCTGCCAATTTCACAACCAAATTCATAGCAACGAGGTATAAATCCTTTCCCAAATTGCAAGTCATGCTTTTAGCATTTTGTACATCATACACGCATAATTCAAACAAATCGAACACACCAATCGGATATCAATAATGGAACTCTCGCTGTGAATAATCGAATCAACATAATTGTAAAAGAAACTTATCTTGCGGGTTGAATCGGGGTGATTCAAGGTTGTTTCGGGCTTGTGCGGGCTGTTCGGGTTAGTTCCGGAACGTTTCGGGGTTGTTCGGATTGGTTTCGGGGCTGCACGACCACCGACGGAGCAGCAACGAACAGCAGCCTGGCTCTGTGCAATGGAAGCAGCAGCGGCTGACTTCAGACAGCCGAGACGGTGGCTAGACGTTGGCCACCAGCAGCGAGCAACGGCGACAGCGGCAGCGTCCCTCCGGCGACGGTACAGCAGCGCGCGACGGAACCTGGCGAAGCTAGCGAAGGCTGACCCAGACAGCAGTTCCGTCTGACAACAACCGCACTTCCCGGCGGTGCGATGTTTGGACCGAGGGCAGCAAACTGGCGACGGAGTGCGACGAAATATTGGGGATCTCGAATTAATGAAGAAGAAAGGAAAAAGAAATGTTTGGGGATGCATTAAAATGAGGGAGAGAGACAGAGTTGACCGAGAGAGTGTGATAGAGAGGGAGATAAAAGATTGGGCCAAGTGTTTTGTTTTGAGTTGGGCCTTTCTTTGAGGCTTTTAAAATTTAATTGAAGATAAAGAGGAAAAGTGGTTAAGGTGTAGGCCGATAACTTAATCGCAAAGAATGGGTTTAATGAAATTGTGGGGAATTATTTATTTAATTCCCGGAATAATCTTGAAGAATGAATAATTTTATCCTAAGGATGGAATAATTTCGGGGAGAAATAATTGCGATAATTAAAGTATACGCTTAAATAATTTTTAGAAATTATTTTCGACGTTATGGAAAATACGAGGAGCCAACGAAGGAAAGAACGAGCGTAAGCGGCCGACCGGCATCGACCGAAAATGCACGAAAACCGAGAAAGATAATTAAAAGATTTTAATTAGAGTGCATGCATTCTAAAATGTCTTCGTTACCGAGATTGATGTGTACTTTATGTATTTATTGAAAAGGTGGTTCGCACGCACGCTAAAGTCGGAACGAGGAACTTTTTACGGAAATCCTGAGCTTTTGAGGTGGGCTCTATTACTTAAACTCTTTTATTTGCAATGATATGTTTACGGAGAGATAAGGGTGGTTTGAATGTTATGTCATGCCGTATTTTATGTTTTGAATTGCCTATCTGATTGTCTACTAGGATAACGTCCTACTAGACTTTGATGGTTAACGAATTCGGGTCTGACTAGGGAGTGAGTCCCTACTCGGACTAGTGCACTGATGGGGATCGTGAGCCGTCCTTTGTGGTCGGCCGGTCCAGTGATCGAGTTTGTGGCCACATTCTCGTTTCACATGATGGTTCAGATATGGTATATGATAGAGGATGATAATGATATGTGTCTGCAGACACCTTTTAAGGAATGATTTAGTGTTTCTCGGCCTTTTAAAGTAAAACCCGAGTTTCACTCAATGATGGCTTGACATATCTTAACGATGAATGTATTCCGGGCATGAGTTCACTGAGTGCATCAAGTACTCAGCCCCTGCATATGTTTTCCCTATGTGCAGGTTGAGCGTGGACGGGGGACGGAGGATGTTGAGCATTGAACAGAGACAGTATTCAATAAATGATCCGGTTGCTATTGTGTCTTCATACATAGTAGTAGCTAACTCTCAAATGCTTCCGCTATGCCAAGTTTAGGAATTTCTTTGATTTCCTTTGAATTGTCAAACTATGTCATTCACGTTATGTACCTTCGGGATTTGGAACCCTGTTGATAAATGAAATTTCGTATTTCGATCGATATGTCGTACTTCTTTTGATTGTTCCCCCTTCTTCCCCGCCTCTTAAATCCCCCACGAGTCACGATTCCCCGTGCTTCCTATCCTTAGGAAGTGCGGTCGTGACAGAAGCTCTGCATTCTTCTTCCTTTCTTTCCGTTTTTATGAAAGTAAAGTAAAATGTATAAATATGCATGATACAGTATGATATATTTCTTTCTATTCTCTTGCAAATAGATGATAGGTGCAACACTCCAATTTTGTATCCTCTAATGATATTATCCTTTTATTATTTATACACTTTCTTTCCAACCTTGATAGTTTCAGATTTCAAGTCTGGCCTGGAGGCTCTTTTGAAAGAAAGCTAAGCCCATTAGAGCTTTTTTTTCTTGGTGTTCGAATTGGTGATCCTACTACAGTATGTGTTCAACTTTCTCCCAGCATGGATGTTGACTATGCATTATTAGTTTGAATGAGAGAACTGAATTTTTAAAGATTAATTTAACCATAATCTTTAGGTAGGGCAAGAGCAGTTCTCCCCTAGCTCACCTGGTTGGCCACCATTCATGAGAGTGAATCCCATCTTGGATTGATCTTACAGGTTGGTCCTCTATTTTGAAGTTGTATCAGGTTTTTGTAATTGTTTAGTAGTATGTATTTGTTTTCTGAATGATATAGTTATAAATATCTATGAGTTAGTGGAAGGTTTTTGCGTCATATAATGACAAGGTTTCAAAACATTTTCTAATATCTTTCAACTCAATACTTTTTCAGTTCAGATAAAAATAGAAGTACCTGGTGATAAGAGTATGCTCTTTTTCTTTATCCTTGTCGTAAGAGGATTCAAAAAGTATGAATGTGTCTTTAATCGTAAGTCGGTTATCTAGAAACATAAAGAACCATGTATATTAAACTGTTCGTAAGCTATAATAGATTATTATCATACAACATTGTTGCAGATAATGGTGTTTTTATTAAACTGTTACCATTAATCCAAACTGATACACACATACATGTACACAAAACTTAGGATAAATAGAGAATCTAGGTAAAGATGCTTAGTGGTTTATATTACTTAGAAATTCTAAGTAATATATAGTATTAGCTTGATTTATATAGTATTAGCTTGATTTAGTGCGGACATGGCTATTTCTTTTGTTGTTCGGGGTGACGCCGGAGGCAAATGGAGGGGGCGAACATGGTAATTTTACATCCCGATAAGGGAAAAATAGTCGCACGGAGGGGGCGACCGCCCCCTCCTGCCCCCCCCTAGATCCGCCACTGCTTAGAATGCATGGCTTGATTAAGTTTAATTATCATCTCGAAGTTATTGGCTACTTGTTCATTTTGGGAGGAAGCTGCCCGATAATCATGCCGTAAATTTAGAACTTATTTCGTTGTAGGATGAACAACTTCTTGTTGTCTGTTACCTTAAGTGTATGTTTAACCTTTAACTAATTGTTTTGCAGAGATGTTTGGGAATTTCTATTGACTTGCAAGGTCTCGTACTGCAGTCTCTATGATCAAGGGTAATTTATTGCCTGTAGGACTTTCAATCTCAAGTTACTCAGAATACCACTCCCTCCATCTGCCAAAACCTGACATGTTTTGCCGTTACGGGTTGTCCGCCATTTAAAGACACGGGTTGCAGAAGTGCACGGTTGCGCTCCGGCAGTTGGCCTACGGCACCACGGCGGACATGTTCGACGAGTACATTCACGTCGGGGAGACAACTGGCCGCGAGTGCCTAAAGAATTTTTGTTGGGTAGTTGTGGAGGCTTATAGCAACACCTATTTGCGAAAACCGACTACTGAGGATTGTCAGGCCCTGATGAAGATGCACGAGACGGCGCACGGCTTTCCTGGAATGCTAGGGAGCATCGATTGTATGCACTGGGAGTGGAAGAATTGTCCGACGGCTTGGAGAGGCCAATTTACCAGTGGATACAAGGGCAGCCACCCGACGATGATCCTCGAAGTCGTCGCTGACCATCGGCTCTGGATCTGGCATGCTTACTTCGGTGTAGCGGGGTCGAACAACGACATCAACGTCCTCAACTCATCCAACCTCTTCACCGAGCAATGCAATGGCAACTGCCCGGCCATCGACTTCACAGCCAACGGACGCCAATATCACATGGGGTACTACTTGGCGGATGACATATACCCGAGGTGGCCTGTTTTTTTAAGACGATCGGCTGCCCAATGGGTGAGAAGAGAGTTTTATTCGCGCAAAAGCAGGAGGCTGCGCGGAAAGATGTGGAGCGGGCATTTGGTGTGCTCCAAGCACGATGGGCAATAGTGAAGGGTCCGGCGCGGTTCTGGTACAAGGACGTCGTCGCCGATGTCATGTATGCGTGCATCATCTTGCATAACATGATAGTCGAACACGAAGGTGGAAGAGTCACCGATTGGGGCGATGATGAAGGTGAATCTAGCTCCAGCACGACGGCCCTGCCCCACGTTCGACGATTACCGATGGGCTTCAATGAGATTCTATCTAAACAGGCCTCAATGCCCAACCAACAAGGCCATGGTCAGCTCATGAACGACATGATTGAAGAAGTTTGGGACCGTAACCGCCGTTGAGAATTTGTAGTTGTTTTATTTCGTAGTGTAACGTTTGAATTTTAATGAAATGAAGTTTTTTTCTAATTTTTGTAGTGTTTTAAATATTCAAATAAATAAAATGTTTTGGGCAGACTATAGGGCGGCCTATAGGACATCCCACTGCAGGTGGAAGGGTAGAAGGACGAAATGCTGATGTGGCGGAGCATAGGGCGGACTATAGGGCGCCCCATTGTGAATGCCCTAATATCTTTCTAGTGTTTGTTGTTCTCTCCTTGTTTTTGGTCTTTTCTTTTCTTTAAATTTACTGTATTCTGCTATGTTCTCAAAATTGTTTGTAGTATTTTATTTTCATTTTCTTTTCTTTTCTTTTCTTTTATTATTTTTATCTTTTTATGTATTTGATATTGTTGTAATTGTTTTTCTATAACTTTTTCTCCAGTTACACTTCAATTGGTAGCATTCATAACACAGTTCCTAATGCACTGTTGTCGCTGAGCAAATCCACCAGCAATGAATATAAAGTTAAACCTGCTTATATGCTTTCTGATGGAAGATTGGAAAGAGCCGGGAGAGCTAAAAATTCCATTTCTCAGCCATCATCTGCTGCTGTTAAGGGCTTGAAAAATGAGGGTTGTTTCATGAAAAGCATGTTTACAGCCTCGGTCATTGCTGTGGGTGAAGAAATCCTGTACGTTCTTTGTTTTCCATTCCTATCTTGCAAACTTTTTTTGGCCTTGGCCTCGTAGGGATGCGTGTGATCTTCAAAAGTTCGAATTTTGGTTGATTGTCTTCTTGCTTAATCCATTAATTATTGTTCCTCATTTAGTGTTTGTCTATTTAGATTTGTTTGGCTATCGTTTTTTTACATTGTGTATGCTCAATAGTCAGTCGTTTTTGTGTAGTCGTGTTTGTGTAAGTGTCCATGTGTTATTCTTATTTTCCCATGATAAATTAGTTTTGTTGCAGTTGGTTATGGACCCCATATAATTTTGTTTAGTTATAACTCATTCATGTTGAATTTCGATTTTTCTATTAGCATTTAGTGTAATGTATCCACAAATAGGATTTATTATGCCAACATTTTCCCTCCACCTTCTAGACTGTTGCATCGATTGAACACGCCTTATTTAGCATTTGTACACAACTAGTTATGAAGAATTTAAATTTAAATGCAGAGGTCCTCCATCTTGCTTCTGTATGGGAAAACATTTCTGTCAATAGAGAAAGGTGGCTTTAGGGCATGTTTACTTTGCAAGTTATGCCAAGAAAATAATTTTTAGATGGATTTCCTTGTGTTTAATTTGCAAGTTACAATTTTTAATGGGCCTTAGAAATAATCTTAGGTCTGAGCATTTCTCATTTACTAATTCATAGTTAGGTATTTCTCACCAAAAAAATAATTTTATATTCTCCAAACACTGTTCTAAAATACCCTATCTATCTAGTTATTGTAGTATATGGTTAGAATATGTGATTCTCTTTGTTTTGTAAACAATGTTTTTGTGTTGTTTCCATAGCTCAGGTTTGGCACAGTTGAGCATCCAATGAGATCCATATTGTCCAGAAAGCTTCATTCCATAGGCTGGGCTGTTATCAGAAATGATGTATGTTTTTGTAATATGACACCTCTTATTTTTTTACTTTGTTCATGCTCACTGTCTTGCTGCGGAATCATATCTTGAGCTATGGGCCTCTGCTATGTATATATACGAGTTTTAACTCATTTGGTTAAGATGTAAACTGGTAGGTTGCACTTGCACCTTGCACATTCCCCCTGCACCTCGCACAAATTGCATTTTTCTTAACATCTTCGGTGTGCTTGCATAATGCTGGGAAATTCATTAGCATGCTTTCTGATTTCGTCTTCTTCTTTCTCGAGCAAGACATGCTTATGTGCAGCCCTTTCCTTTATAAGAGCTTATGATTTGTTGAGATTCTTTTTATGTTCAAATTCATGTAATGCATTTAACTTCACTTTGGGTCATCTTCCAGATTGATTCTGTTGCGGATGAAGTTGAGAGACAAAAGTCTATGACTGATATGGTATACCTTATGCCTCTCTCTCTCCCCCCCTTTACATGTGTGCATAACCGTGTATGCACATCACATATGATTGATAATTAAACATATTTAAATGCAATTTGATTTGCGACTTTCTCTAACTGATATGAGGGTGTATTGCTACCACAAGTTTTCATATGTGGAGTTTTTGGTCCATTACCATAGTCAGTAACATAATCTCATCAATCATGAATTCAACATAAGGGAAAAAATCAACTCGAGATAATAGTTTTTTAAGGCGAATGGGTACAAAGTCAAAATGATATCAGAGTAACAAGGCCAAATTCATAAATCCCTAGAACATAGTTCTACCGCAGCAGAAGAGTCCAAGACAAAATAGTATGTATGAAGACATACTACTTTGGGCTACCTAACTACTTTTTAATGGTCACTTCCCAACACATTCACCTCCTCGTCCACGTTCAATCTGCACGTTAGAGAAGAAATATGCATGGCTGAGTACTTGATATACTCAGTGAGCATAGTGCCAAAAATAAGTTCCATTTAATTTGTCAGCCACAGTTGAGTGAACACAAGGTTTTTATTCAAGAAGGCCTGAGTCACTAAATTCCTTTTATTTCATAAATTTGATTACGCAATCACATAAACATAAATATCATATCTGAACGTATGTGAACCGAGAATGTGGCCACATTCCACAACGGTCACTGGACCAGCCAACTCGAAAGCTAGCACACGGTCCCCATATGTGTACACTAGTCCGAGTAGGGTTTGCAGCCCTACTGGGACCCGATTTCGATTTAACGTGATTTGGCATAACCAAGCAGATAGGTAATCGTAAAACAAAACATGGCATGACAAACATCTTTAGAACCGAATTCACATTTTCATATTAAATCAAATTTTGAAAAGAATGCCCACCTGATATGCTTATTTCTCAACTCAATTACTTGCTTTGACCTCACATTCCCTTGAGCAATTTATCCTTTGAAAATAAATAGCGTAGCACGCTAATTAGTACTTGAGAAAAGACTGCATGCATTCTATTGGATAGCACATATATCTTAGTCTCGTCTTATAGAATTTCTCTTAATCCTACCTCGGCTTCACTACTCTGCATAATTTATTTATCTGCTTTTCTAACTCCGGAGAAATTCTACTTTCTCAAAAAAACCATTACTTGAGCACTTATTAAATAAAAATATGGATTTTTGGAAAATCCCTTTTTAAACCCCTTTTTTCGGATTTTTCTCAAGGCACCAGCCGGCTTTTGCGTCTCCCACTTCACCACCTTCCATCTTTGGATTCTTAATAAATTAGTCGGGAATTAATTAATTAAGCTCCAAGCCCAATTCTCTAAATAAATTCCATCTCAACATAATAAATTTCTAAGTTCAACAATGCTAATTCCTTGGCCCAAATTCGTAGCACATTCCTTGACTAGAGTTAATTGATCCATTTCTAGAATAAACTTCCAACTCACTTCTTTTATCCACCACATCGGGCCATTATTGTTCTTCGTCACTAAGGTCCAAGTCAAACAATTAAATGGCCCAACTTAAATAAATAAGGTGACCCAACCATTTAATTTGAAGTGGCCCAAGTCACAAAATTTCATAACATCACCTACCTATACTTCGGCAAAATTCCAAGAAGGGACGTTATGGCAAAAAGTATCCGCCATTTGGACCCTGAAAAAAAAAGTTTCCAGCCATGGTAAAGACGCGAGAAGCTCTCGCGTCTTTTAACTAAACACGCGTGAAGCTCTCGCATGTTTAATTAAACACGCATCAGGCTATCGCGTGTATACGTAACACGCATCAGGAAATCGCGTGTTTAGATAAACACGCAACACGCTCTCGCGTGTTTCGTTGTTCACAAATTCCAGCCCAGACGGCAGAGACCTCACTTTCCACTCGCGACTTCAGTTCCAGCTCGCTCATTCTCTCACTCTCAGCGACGGCTAACGTCTCTAGCTAGCGAAAATCGAAGTGAATCCGATATTTTGATGCTCTAATTCCTATTTGAAGTGGTGTTAGGTAATTTTTTACTATTAATTTCAATTATCATTGCTATATGTTAGTTAGGTATAGATTTAGAGTTTATGGCATTGAACTTGGTATTGATTTTCGGTTTTAATTTTGTTCAATATTTATTTAAGTATGTTGAATTTATAGTATATGATGTTATGTCGTACTTATTTTGCAGGTTTAATGGTGTTTGTTAGTTTATATTGGGATGGGAAAATTATTCAGCTCCCAGGTTTGGGTGTTGCTTATGATCCCCCTCGTGCAAAATCATTTATTATATTGAATGAAAAGATATCTTATTATCAGCTTGTTTCAATGATATGTGAAAAAATTGGAATTGAGTTGGATGCACATACGATTAATTTAACATGGAGGCATCCTGTGGTTTTTAGTGGAGTGGTGAATTATATAGCTACACCAGTGGATACTAATTTGTTGGAGTATATGTTTGCTGAAAATCCACGTCAAATTGAACTTTTTATTGAATATACTCCGGTTACCACTGCGTTGCAATTTGAACCACCTATCACTCATCATGATGTTGGAACGTCTAGGAGAGATGGTTATCCTAGTTTTGATGTCGGGACATCTAGGAGGGATGATGAATATCATAGCTTTGAATTCAACACATCTGGGAGGGAGGTTGATGAACCACTAGATGTACCAAATATGACATGTGATGGTTCAGATGGTTCTGATAATTGTGATGGTTCAGATGGTTCTGATAATTGTGATGGTTCACTGGTTCTGATAATGGTGATGGTGCAGATGGTTCTGATAATTGTGATGGTGCAGATAATGTTGATGGTGCAGATGGCTCTGATTGTGATGGTTCCGATGGTTCTCAACCAAGTGATCTTGATCATAGTACAGAATCATGTGAAGATCCTACAGACGACGAGTCACTTGATATGATGGTTGAGAATTATGTACAACCATCTGTTCGTGGGGAACAATCTGTTCCCGACTATGTGCCTGAAGGGTTACCATTTTTTCGATCATTACCATGTGAAGGCAGCCGAGGTTACTTTTCAGAAGACCATGGATTGGTTGACGAAGATATGTGGTATTGGGATGAGGATAATCCGAGACATATAGATGTGGAAACAAAATTTGATAGCAAATTGCAGTTGAAAACTGCTATCACATTATGGCATGTGGGAACAGGTCGGATGTATGAGGTTATGGATAGTCATTCAAGAAGATGGCATGCAGTATGTAGGGACCCATTTGGTCCGAAAAGAAGAGGCAGGGACCTTGGGCAACGCTACCCATGTAATTGGGAGGTTAAAGCAACATTTAAGAAACGTGATGGTAGCTGGTCGATCAACTCATGGGTTGATCGTCATTGCTGTATGGGAGATCACGATCCAAGTGAACATGTTAATCTTACATCATCCATGATTGCTCTCTGTATTCGAAGTCAAATTGAAAACGATGCTGAATTCAAGCCTTCTGCAGTGCTTACATATATCAAAGATAAATTTCACGTGAAAATCAGCTACAAGAAAGCATGGTACGCTCGCCGAAAAGCTATTGAGCTTGTATATGGTGGGTGGGAGGGATCCTTCAGACAACTCCCCAACTACCTGACTGAGTTGCAAACTCAAAATCCGGGGACAATCATTGAGTGGTTGCATGATACAAAGGTGTTCCGCTACGTATTTTGGGCATTTGGGCCAGCAATAGAGGCGTTCCAAGTAGCAAAGCCGGTCTTATCAGTTGATGGGACTCACCTGCGTGGAAGATTGAAAGGTAAATTTCTTGCTGCAGTAGGTTACGATGCAAATAAGAATTGTTTGCCTGTTGCTTTTGCTATTGTTGATGAAGAAACAAACGAGAGTTGGAGTTGGTTTTTGAATCTTGTGAGAGTGCATATTATAAAGCATGACCAGGAAGTGTGCATAATAAGTGACAGACATCAAGGCATTATAAATGCCTTGAAGGCTGATGTGTGGAAAGAGTCACCAGTTGGTTATCATCGATTCTGTTTAATTCACGTTAGATCGAATGTGTTACAAAGACACAAAGGCCCCGGAGTGAAGAAATGGGTATGGAAGATGGGTGAAGTAATTGAGGAGCGGAGATATTGGACTGCAAGGCGTGAATTAGAAAAGGTGAGTCCGGAAGCTCTGAGGTACCTCGAAACCACCATAGACAGATCGCAGTGGACTATGGCACACGATGAATTTCGTCGATGGGGTGAGACATCTACTAACATGGCCGAGTGTTATAATAATGTGTTGTTATCTACGAGGGAACTCCCAATTAGAGCTATCATTGATATTACATTCTGGCGGACCATCAACTGGTTTGTTAACCGAACGACTCTAGCCAAACAATGTCAGACGCCTTTGACACCGTGGGCTTGGGAGTTATTTCAGAAGAACGACCGTCAAGGGAGACGTCATTATGTTAGGACTACAAGCATAGCACGTGGAACTTATGATGTGTTAACCTATCACAGAGGTCCGGGTAGAGGCCCTAATATACATGTTGTGGATTACCGTTAAAAGAGATGCTCATGTGGAAAGTGGCAGACCTGGAGAATGCCTTGCTCTCACGCTGTAGCGGTGCTGAGAGAACGCAGTGATGACATCTTTAGTCATGTTGATACACGATACCACACAGATGTTTGGATTCACCAGTACGCACGTATGTTGTTTAGATACTTTTTATTCTTACATTTTTATCATGTCTTACAATTGCACTTTTATGCAGCTGCGTTCCGTCCACTGAGACACCAAGATTATTGGTATGAACCTGAATGGACACTGGAATGTTCACCAGCACGGCTACTTCCTCGTTCACGTGGGCGGTACAACAGAAGCAGGATACACAACCAAATGGATGAGCGCGACGATGATGCGCCAAGAGCTCCTCCTCGATGCCGCCTTTGTGGAGAGACCGGCCATAATAGAAGAAAGTGCACTTTAGGACGTGTTGTGTAGTTATATTATGTTTGAGACTCGTGATTGAGGGTTGAATATTATTATGTGTTTGAACCAAGTTTAAGACTGAAATGACATTCTTAAGTAATATTGCTTAAAAAAATTTCGACAGAGTTTACTTTATTTATTGATCAATCCACCTGTAATGAACAAACATTACATCTCAAATCAATCAACATATAATAAGTCAACAGTACATTTCATCACCTGCACCTGTAATAAATAGTCAATACATCTAATGATAATATTCTACTTAAATGACGAAGGTGTATATTTACTCGGGCCTTTTCCTCTGTTGTCACGGCTAGACCTTCTACGTGGGAACATACCCAAAATTGTCTGAGACAAACTTGGTCTGGAGCGTTCCTTATCGGGACGGGATGTATGTGAACTGCTACTAGGCCGTTCAAGTTGAACACTACTCCTAGGAGGGTCAATATGCTCTCTCCTCTGGGGCGCTCTGTGTAGGCACTACTCCTAGGAGCAACATCAGCATCATCAGCAGCATCATCATCAGTAGCATCATCATCATCAGCAGCATCATCATCATCAGCAGCATCATCATCATCATTTGTCGGAGAGTGCACGATATGGACATCCGAAAAAAATGAATCCTGTGTAGTAGGATTCCATGGTAGCCCAACTCTATCTAATGGAGTCACCCAACTAGACTGTGGCGCATCTGACCAAGTAGGAAACCAACTAGAGGGATCTGGTGCCGGTGGATTTTGCATTTCGGGCTCACCAGCAAAATTGTCGATGAATGTATCCAAATCTATGTTGTCATCTGAATTAATATTTTCTTCATTTGCTGCTTGTGATGACCCTGGCATGTCTTGGGACATTCTGAAATGCCGTGAATAACCATGCCCGCCTGTTCGGATACCTCTCTGACCAATACCGCGAGCTCTTCGGATAAACCCCCGGGACATATCCACATCAGTGCGCTGTGTGGAAGGTATGACCGTGAGTTCACTCTCACCGCACTCGATGAGACAGTTAAGAGCAAGACTGTTAATCTCATTCAACAATCGTACGGCGTCTGCTGGGTCAAAACCGCACGACATATGAAATACACGTGCCAATGTCTCCGCCTGTAACAAATAAAACGTGCATATTTAATAACATACATACTTTTAAAATGAAACAACATCTATAAAAATACAATACTTACTTGGAGTGTAGATGATGATGCAACAGTGTTCATCCCTACTTCTGGAAGCCTACCCGGCTGCGTGATACATGTAATGGTAATTTTAAAATACCACTCCATGTATTGTCGAGTTCTCATCACCTGCACGTGGTCTGCAAGAGGCTCCATGTAATGATCAGTAACGAACTCCGACCTTCTCTCCCAATGTTGGATGTAGGCCTTGTTCTGCACAGCCCAGTTCATCTTAGCCTTTCCACGACGATTGGTTTTGAAGTGAGTTTCATTGAAACCCCAATCACGCAATTTCGGGATGAACGGCGTGCCTCCAAATTGTCTAACCACGCGCTCAGGCTCATGTGCTTCGACAATAGCCCAACAAACTATGTACGTCACAGATCTCCAACTGTTGTTCATCTCGAGGCAGGAGTCTGGCAATTGACGGTCCACGTAGGGCATCCAAATAAACTACAATAACAAGTTTACATTAAAATTACCCAAATATATATATCAAACATTATTCATTTTACCTGGCTATTTTGGAGTAATGACAACTGTTCACGATAATGTCGAACAGAATGTTTGGGGGCTCTGTTTATCATATAGGAGCCAGTCCACCTACAATAACAAAAGTTGTCAATTTAATATGGTGTCATTAAATACACAAAAGAGAGGAAACAACAAACTTACATTAATGCACATGGAGTGTTGTTTGTATGTATACGTGCCGCTACAAAATCCGGTCTCAATGTGGGCATTCTCTCCCACACCCAAAGCTGTAGGAGCACTGTCGGACCTCCAATGTCTGTCCTTTTGCCCGTAGACGCCTCACAAAGATTATGGCATAATGTAGCAAGTGCAGCACTCGCCCAACTAATCATAGAGGCAGCCTCTACATCTCGAAGTTGGGTCAACCACATGAGAGGTATCTTACACCCTGAGCCGTCGGGTAAGATCAACCCTCCCAATAGCACAAGCACAATCATACGTGCCCGTTGAATGTAGGCTTCGTCTTCGAGACCATCTCCTAACGGTTCAATCGTCATCCTATGTATTAGCGCGGATGCCAAGATACCGTTTTCCTTCATCTCGCTTTGAAGGGGATAGAAGCCCAAGAGCTCTTCACATAAACCCCTCCTCCCAGTTTCACAAACCCCATTTCCTGTGAAGGGTACTCCATCTCGCGTAAAGCCCATAATACTTGAACGTCTTGTAATGTAATGGTAGTTTCCCCTACGGGAAGATGGAATGTATGTGTCTCTGGCCTCCAACGCTCAACCAAAGCTGTGATCAGCGCATGATCTACATCCAGAGCCTTACCACAGAAAAGAACTCCACCTAAACCAAATCTACAAACATAATCAATCACGCGTCTGTGATGATTATCGATTTCCCAGAAATGTCCCTCAAAGCGCCGAATATTGAAAGAGGTTGTTTCCTGGCCTGCCCACGCCTTGCGTGATATATGACTGTGCTGATAATGCAAAACAGAATGATCTTCTGGTCCATATCGCGACATCCTAATATAATCAAAATTTAACATGTTTAATTATAAACCAAATTTTCTAAAAAAAACTTCACTTAATAAATTCAACCAAATTCAACAAATTAACATCACATTCAACAAATTAACACCAAATTCAACCATGTTCAATAATTCAAAACCAAATTCAATAATTCAAAACAATAATATCAACCACATTCAACAAATCAACACCAAATTTAACAAATTAACACCATATTCAACCATATTCAATAATTCAACAATAATTCAACCAAATTCAATAATTCAACAAAATATCAATCACATTCACCAAATTAACACCAAATGCAACAAAATAACACCAAATTCAACAAAGTAACACCTTATTCAACCGTATTCAACACTTCAACAAAACATCAACCAAATTGAATAATTCAACATCAAATACAACCAATTTCAAGATAAAATCAACCAAATTGAATCATTCAACACCAAATTCAACCAAATTCAACAAAATACTTCCTACCCCATGAACCCTAACTATTATACCCAACCAATAAAAATCGAAAATAAGGGTTGAAAGTTACCTAACAACACTTCAAATTGGAATGGGAGAGCTAAATATCGGATTAGGCTTCGAATTTCGCTGGTTGGGAAGAATTTTCGCCGATTTTCGCTGCTTCTTCGCGTTTTGTGGTATGTTCTGCCTTCTGGACGGATTTTGTGAAGCAAGGGAGACACGCGGGAGCTTGTCGCGTGTTTGCTTTAAACACGCGAGAGGAAGACGCGTCTCTTCTTTAAAACACGTGAGAGGAATATGCGTGTTTTACTTTAAACACGCATTAGGCTGATGCGTCTACACTTTTAAAACACGCGAGAGCTTCACGCGTGTTTAGTTAAAAGACGCGAGAGCTTCTCGGGTCTTTACAATGGCTGGAAACTTTTTTTTTCAGAGTCCAAATGGCGGATACATTTTGCCATAACGTCCCTTTTTGGAATTTTGCCCCTATACTTCCATTCGGTCAACTCATCCCCTCCCCACTTCACTTTCAATTTGCAATCCCTAATTAGAAATTTAGGAAGGAAAACGGCGCATCTCTCCCTAGCTCTCACGCCTCCTCCGGCGAAATCGACACCACTCCGTATCGCCGGAGCTCGCCGGCTCCGCCTCCGCCTCCGCCTCCTCTCTCAGTTTCCCCTCCCAAATCATTCTTTCTTTTCCCACTCCCCTCTCCTCTCTCAGGTTCCGCCTCCAATACCGATCACCGCCGTCGCCCTCCTCTCCTTCCAGATCTGCCGCCGAGTTCAATCTCGCGGCGAGCTCGCACCGGACCAGCCGCTAGCTCTGAAATGAGAACGAGCCGGTGTCACGCGGCCGACTCCGCCGCCCACCTGCACCCAGCCGCTGCTCCGCGACTAGCCGCCGCCTCGCTGGCTGTCCGGCTGAAGCGTTGCGGCTCGCTACCGCCGCCTCTGGTCCGGTGCTGTCTCCACTACACGGTCAGCACCACCGTCGTCATCTCCACCTCCGGCGAAAACGCAGCACAGCCGTCCAACTTCTTACACCATTGCTGCTGTTCGAGACTCATCGAGTTGTTGTTGGTTTGCCGCCAGTAGTTCCACCGTCTACCGGCAGCCCCGTTAGGTGGCAAAATTCCAAAAAGGGACGTTATGGCAAAATGTATCCGCCATTTGGACCCTAAAAAAAAGTTTCCAGCCATGGTAAAGACGCGAGAAGCTCTCGCGTCTTTTAACTAAACACGCGTGAAGCTCTCGCGTGTTTTAAAAGTGTAGACGCATCAGCCTAATGCGTGTTTAAAGTAAAACACGCATATTCCTCTCGCGTGTATTAAAGAAGAGACGCGTCTTCCTCTCGCGTGTTTAAAGCAAACACGCGACAAGCTCTCGCGTGTCTCCCTTGATTCACAAAATCCGTCCAGAAGGCAGAACATACCACAAAACGTGAAGAAGCAGCGAAAATCGGCGAAAATTCTTCCCAACCAGCGAAATTCGAAGCCTAATCCGATATTTAGCTCTCCCATTCCAATTTGAAGTGTTGTTAGGTAACTTTCAACCCTTATTTTCTATTTTTATTGGTTGGGTATAATAGTTAGGGTTCATGGGGTAGGAAGTATTTTGTTGAATTTGGTTGAATTTGGTGTTGAATGATTCAATTTGGTTGATTTTATCTTGAAATTGGTTGTATTTGATGTTGAATTATTCAATTTGGTTTATGTTTTGTTGAAGTTTTGAATACGGTTGAATAAGGTGTTACTTTGTTGAATTTGGTGTTATTTTGTTGCATTTGATGTTAATTTGGTGAATGTGATTGATATTTTGTTGAATTATTGAATTTGTTTTTGAATTATTGAATTTGTTTTTGAATTATTGAATTTGGTTGAATTATTGTTGAATTATTGAATATGGTTGAATATGGTGTTAATTTGTTGAATTTGGTGTTGATTTGTTGAATGTGGTTGATATTATTGTTTTGAATTATTGAATTTGGTTTTGAATTATTGAACATGGTTGAATTTGGTGTTAGTTTGTTGAATGTGATGTTAATTTGTTGAATTTGGTTGAATTTATTAAGTAAAGTTTTTTTTAGAAAATTTGGTTTATAATTAAACATGTTAAATTTTGATTATATTAGGATGTCGCGATATGGACCAGAAGATCCTTCTGTTTTGCATTATCAGCACAGTCATATATCACGCAAGGCGTGGGCAGGCCAGGAAACAACCTCTTTCAATATTTGGCGCTTTGAGGGACATTTCTGGGAAATCGATAATCATCACAGACGCGTGATTGATTATGTTTATAGATTTGGTTTAGGTGGAGTTCTTTTCTGTGGTAAGGCTCTGGATGTAGATCATGCGCTGATCACAGCTTTGGTTGAGCGTTGGAGGCCAGAGACACATACATTCCATCTTCCCGTAGGGGAAACTACCATTACATTACAAGACGTTCAAGTATTATGAGCTTTACGTGTAGATGGAGTACCCTTCACAGGAAATGGGGTTTGTGAAACTGGGAGGAGGGTGAAGAGCTCTTGGGCTTCTATCCCCTTCAAAGCGAGATGAAGGAAAACGGTATCTTGGCATCCGCGCTAATACATAGGATGACGATTGAACCGTTAGGAGATGGTCTCGAAGACGAAGCCTACATTCAACTGGCACGTATGATTGTGCTTGTGCTATTGGGAGGGTTGATCTTACCCGACGGCTCAGTGTGTAAGATACCTCTCATGTGGTTGACCCAACTTCGAGATGTAGAGGCTGCCTCTATGATTAGTTGGGCGAGTGCTGCACTTGCTACATTATACCATAATCTTTGTGAGGCGTCTATGGGCAAAAGGACAGACATTGGAGGTCCGACAGTGCTCCTACAGCTTTGGGTGTGGGAGAGAATGCCCACATTGAGACCGGATTTTGTAGCGGCACGTATACATACAAACAACACTCCATGTGCATTAATGTAAGTTTGTTGTTTCCTCTCTTTTGTGTATTTAATGACACCATATTAAATTGACAACTTTTGTTATTGTAGGTGGACTGGCTCCTATATGATAAACAGAGCCCCCAAACATTCTGTTCGACATTATCGTGAACAGTTGTCATTACTCCAAAATAGCCAGGTAAAATGAATAATGTTTGATATATATTTGGGTAATTTTAATGTAAACTTGTTATTGTAGTTTATTTGGATGCCCTACGTGGACCGTCAATTGCCAGACTCCTGCCTCGAGATGAACAACAATTGGAGATCTGTGACGTACATAGTTTGTTGGGCTATTGTCGAAGCACATGAGCCTGAGCGCGTGGTTAGACAATTTGGAGGCACGCCGTTCATCCCGGAATTGCGTTATTGGGGTTTCAATGAAACTCACTTCAAAACCAATCGTCGTGGAAAGGCTAAGACGAACTGGGCTGTGCAGAACAAGGCCTACATCTAACATTGGGAGAGAAGGTCGGAGTTCGTTACTGATCATTACATGGAGCCTCTTGCAGACCACGTGTAGGTGATGAGAACTCGACAATACATGGAGTGGTATTTTAAAATTACCATTACATATATCACGCAGCCGGGTAGGCTTCCAGAAGTAGGGATGAACACTGTTGCATCATCATCTACACTCCAAGTAAGTATTGTATTTTTATAGATGTTGTTTCATTTTAAAAGTATGTATGTTATTAAATATGCACGTTTTATTTGTTACAGGCGGAGACATTGGCACGTGTATTTCATATGTCGTGCGGTTTTGACCCAGCAGACGCCGTAGGATTGTTGCATGAGATTAACAGTCTTGCTCTTAACTGCCTCACCGAGTGCGGTGAGAGTGAACGCACGGTCATACCTTCCACAGAGCGCACTGATGTGGATATGTCCCGGGGGTTTATCCGAAGAGCTCGCGGTATTGGTCAGATAGGTATCCGAACAGGCGGGCATGGTTATTCACGGCATTTCAGAATGTCCCAAGACATGCCAGGGTCATCACAAGCAGCAAATGAAGAAAATATTAACTCAGATGATAACATATATTTGGATACATTCATCGACAATTTTGCTGGTGAGCCCGAAATGCAAAACCCACCGGCACGATTTGCATCATCATCTACACTCCAAGTAAGTATTGTATTTTTATAGATGTTGTTTCATTTGAAAAGTATGTATGTTATTAAATATGCACGTTTTATTTGTTACAGGCGGAGACATTGGCACGTGTATTTCATATGTCGTGCGGTTTTGACCCAGCAGACGACGTAGGATTGTTGCATGAGATTAACAGTCTTGCTCTTAACTGCCTTACTGAGTGCGGTGAGAGTGAACGCACGGTCATACCTTCCACACAGCGCACTGATGTGGATATGTCCCGGGGGTTTATCCGAAGAGCTCGCGGTATTGGTCAGAGAGGTATCCGAACAGGCGGGCATGGTTATTCACGGCATTTCAGAATGTCCCAAGACATGCCAGGGTCATCACAAGCAGTAAATGAAGAAAATATTAATTCAGATGACAACATAGATTTGGATACATTCATCGACAATTTTGCTGGTGAGCCCGAAATGCAAAACCCACCGGCACCAGATCCCTCTAGTTGGTTTCCTACTTGGTCAGACGCGCCACAGTCTAGTTGGGTGACTCCATTAGATAGAGTTGGGCTACCATGGAATCCTACTACACAGGATTCATTCTTTTCGGATGTCCATATCGTGCACTCTCCGACAAATGATGATGATGATGCTGCTGATGATGATGATGCTACTGATGATGATGCTGCTGATGATGCTGATGTTGCTCCTAGGAGTAGTGCCTACATAGAGCGCCCCACGAGGAGAGAGCATATTGACCCTCCTAGGAGTAGTGTTCAACTTGAACGGCCTAGTAGCAGTTCACATACATCCCGTCCCGATAAGGAACGCTCCAGACCAAGTTTGTCTCAGACAATTTTGGGTATGTTCCCACGTAGAAGGTCTAGCCTTCGTCATTTAAGTAGAATATTATCATTAGATGTATTGACTATTTATTACAGGTACAGGTGATGAGATGTACTGTTGACTTATTATATGTTGATTGATTTGAGATGTAATGTTTGTTCATTACAGGTGGATTGATCAATAAATAAAGTAAACTCTGTCGAAATTTTTTTAAGCAATATTACTTAAGAATGTCATTTCAGTCTTAAACTTGGTTCAAACACATAATAATATTCAACCCTCAATCATGAGTCTCAAACATAATATAACTACACAACACGTCCTAAAGTGCACTTTCTTCTATTATGGCCGGTCTCTCCACAAAGGCGGCATCGAGGAGGAGCTCTTGGCGCATCATCGTCGCGCTCATCCATTTGGTTGTGTATCCTGCTTCTGTTGTACCGCCCACGTGAACGAGGAAGTAGCCGTGCTGGTGAACATTCCAGTGTCCATTCAGGTTCATACCAATAATCTTGGTGTCTCAGTGGACGGAACGCAGCTGCATAAAAGTGCAATTGTAAGACATGATAAAAATATAAGAATAAAAAGTATCTAAACAACATACGTGCGTACTGGTGAATCCAAACATCTGTGTGGTATCGTGTATCAACATGACTAAAGATGTCATCACTGCGTTCTCTCAGCACCGCTACAGCGTGAGAGCAAGACATTCTCCAGGTCTGCCACTTTCCACATGAGCATCTCTTTTCACGGTAATCCACAACATGTATATTATGGCCTCTACCCGGACCTCTGTGATAGGTTAACACATCATAAGTTCCACGTGCTATGCTTGTAGTCCTAACATGATGACGTCTCCCTTGACGGTCATTCTTCTGAAATAACTCCCAAGCCCACGGTGTCAAAGGCGTCTGACATTGTTTGGCTAGAGTCGTTCGGTTAACAAACCAGTTGATGGTCCGCCAGAATTTAATATCAATGATAGCTCTAATTGGGAGTTCCCTCGTAGATAACAACACATTATTATAACACTCGGCCATGTTAGTAGATGTCTCACCCCATCGACGAAATTCATCGTGTGCCATAGTCCACTGCGATCTGTCTATGGTGGTTTCGAGGTACCTCAGAGCTTCCGGACTCACCTTTTCTAATTCACGCCTTGCAGTCCAATATCTCCGCTCCTCAATTACTTCACCCATCTTCCATACCCATTTCTTCACTCCGGGGCCTTTGTGTCTTTGTAACACATTCGATCTAACATGAATTAAACCGAATCGATGATAACCAACTGGTGACTCTTTCCACACATCAGCCTTCAAGGCATTTATAATGCCTTGATGTCTGTCACTTATTATGCACACTTCCTGGTCATGCTTTATAATATGCACTCTCACAAGATTCAAAAACCAACTCCAACTCTCGTTTGTTTCTTCATCAACAATAGCAAAAGCAACAGGCAAACAATTCTTATTTGCATCGTAACCTACTGCAGCAAGAAATTTACCTTTCAATCTTCCACGCAGGTGAGTCCCATCAACTGATAAGACCGGCTTTGCTACTTGGAACGCCTCTATTGCTGGCCCAAATGCCCAAAATACGTAGCGGAACACCTTTGTATTATCTTGACTCAATACAGGGTCATGCAACCACTCAATGATTGTCCCCGGATTTTGAGTTTGCAACTCAGTCAGGTAGTTGGGGAGTTGTCTGAAGGATCCCTCCCACCCACCATATACAAGCTCAATAGCTTTTCGGCGAGCGTACCATGCTTTCTTGTAGCTGATTTTCACGTGAAATTTATCTTTGATATATGTAAGCACTGCAGAAGGCTTGAATTCAGCATCGTTTTCAATTTGACTTCGAATACAGAGAGCAATCATGGATGATGTAAGATTAACATGTTCACTTGGATCGTGATCTCCCATACAGCAATGACGATCAACCCATGAGTTGATCGACCAGCTACCATCACGTTTCTTAAATGTTGCTTTAACCTCCCAATTACATGGGTAGCGTTGCCCAAGGTCCCTGCCTCTTCTTTTCGGACCAAATGGGTCCCTACATACTGCATGCCATCTTCTTGAATGACTATCCATAACCTCATACATCCGACCTGTTCCCACATGCCATAATGTGATAGCAGTTTTCAACTGCAATTTGCTATCAAATTTTGTTCCCACATCTATATGTCTCGGATTATCCTCATCCCAATACCACATATCTTCGTCAACCAATCCATGGTCTTCTGAAAAGTAACCTCGGCTGCCTTCACATGGTAATGATCGAAAAAATGGTAACCCTTCAGGCACATAGTCGGGAACAGATTGCTCCCCACGAACAGATGGTTGTACATAATTCTCAACCATCATATCAAGTGACTCGTCGTCTGTAGGATCTTCACATGATTCTGCACTATAATCAAGATAACTTGGTTGAGAACCATCGGAACCATCACAATCAGAGCCATCTGCACCATCAACATTATCTGCACCATCACAATTATCAGAACCATCTGCACCATCACCATTATCAGAACCATCTGAACCATCACAATTATCAGAACCATCTTAACCATCACAATTATCAGAACCATCTGAACCATCACATGTCATATTTGGTACATCTAGTGGTTCATCAACCTCCCTCCCAGATGTGTTGAATTCAAAGCTATGATATTCATCATCCCTCCTAGATGTCCCGACATCAAAACTAGGATAACCATCTCTCCTAGACGTTCCAACATCATGATGAGTGATAGGTGGTTCAAATTGCAACGCAGTGGTAACCAGAGTATATTCAATAAAAAGTTCAATTTGACGTGGATTTTCAGCAAACATATACTCCAACAAATTAGCATCCACTGGTGTAGCTATATAATTCACCACTCCACTAAAAACCACAGGATGCCTCCATGTTAAATCAATCGTATGTGCATCCAACTCAATTCCAATTTTTTCACATATCATTGAAACAAGCTGATAATAAGATATCTTTTCATTCAATATAATAAATGATTTTGCACGAAGGGGATCATAAGCAACACCCAAACCTGGGAGCTGAATAATTTTTCCATCCCAATATAAACTAACAAACACCATTAAACCTGCAAAATAAGTACGACATAACATCATATACTATAAATTCAACATACTTAAATAAATATTGAACAAAATTAAAACCGAAAATCAATACCAAGTTCAATGCCATAAACCCTAAATCTATACCTAACTAACATATAGCAATGATAATTGAAATTAATAGTCAATGATTACCTAACACCACTTCAAATAGGAATTAGAGCATCAAAATATCGGATTCACTTCGATTTTCGCTGGCTAGAGACGTTAGCCGTCGCTGAGAGTGAGAGAATGAGCGAGCTGGAACTGAAGTCGCGAGTGGAAAGTGAGGTCTCTGTCGTCTGGGCTGGAATTTGTGTACAACGAAACACGCGATAGCGTGTTGCGTGTTTATCTAAACACGCGATTTCCTGATGCGTGTTACGTATACACGCGATAGCCTGATGCGTGTTTAATTAAACACGCGAGAGCTTCACGTGTGTTTAGTTAAAAGACGCGAGAGCTTCTCGCGTCTTTACCATGGCTGGAAACTTTTTTTTCAGGGTCCAAATGGCGGATACATTTTGCCATAACGTCCCTTCTTGGAATTTTGCCCCCGTTCGGTCCCCCTTCCCGGTCCGAAGCTAAGTCCTCTATCTCTTTCTTATCCTTTTAAAGCTTGGTTTATTAGACCTTGAGTTTTTGGGCAGTAGCTATGTTGGAGACTTTCGATTATGGTGTTTTAAGGTTGTGATCTTGGAGAGAAATTACATATATATATATGCTACACTATTTACTAATGACTGTTATGGTTTTGCTAGGTATTGGCTCATAAAGATCATATCTTTGGCTATTGATGTTATTTCTATGACTCCATAAGTGGTCATGCTTCTATGATTCTAAGTTCTTGACTATCTATTGTGTATTCTCTAAATGATGCAAGAGGTGTTGTTGGGATTACCTGGGATAGTGAAGAAATGGGGCTGCCCTTGCTGTCACTCACGGTTATACTCCACGTTCTCTAACTCTCCAACTTGTTATGGTGGTGGAAGAAACTTGGTGTGTCGGAGGGAAATTTGATGTGTATGAAGGGGTTTATGGTGGAGCTGATTTAAGTGTGTGTGCATGAGAGTATATAAATGAAAACTGCACACTGTGGTTTTGTTGAGATTTAGCCGGAATCAAATCTGCAAGTTCCTTGTCTTTTTGTTAAGCTGATTGGCTGTTCTTTTGGAGTAGTACAAGGGGTGTACTCGTGGAATTAAATGGGCTGCTATCTTAGTTTGTTTTCATGTTAAAACATATCTCCTTTCGTTGATTCTGCAGCACTTAAATCTAAATGTAGTTTGGCATTTTGCTTGGAGTTGAAGGACTCTTGTAATTATGTAGAATGCAGTGGTTCTTCAATAACCGAATGAGGATTCGGCTTCGTCCTTGCGTGTTTTATCCATCGATACGTGTCCCCTTTCTGTTTCACAGCTGTAGTTCTTGATAACTAATTGAGGATCGCTTTGCAGCGCATCAGCCTAATGTGTCCTCCTTCTAGAATGCAGTGGTCCCCCAGCTAACTGCTTGATCACCACCTTGATCAACCCACCCAGTTTTGGCCTTTTTCGCCTCCTGTGCCAGCTTGATCAGCTTGGCCTTATTGCCCTTGGTCAAGCGGCATTCCTGCACAATTAACACTCGATTTGCGTGATAAACTGATCAAGTAGCCTTCATTTTACCCCTAAACTAATGCATGAAGTAGGCCTTATCAAACTGCTCATACTTAAAACATACTTGTCCTCAGGTATAAAGAAAAAGATAAGGCAAATTTCAGGCATGGTTTACTCGTTTCAAGAAAGTGAAACAAAACGAAGAAAAACTCAAGACTCAAAACAAAGACACATATTCACAAGATGCATAAAACCGAACAAACTTCCAACAATCATACCTGAAGTCAAGGTCAATCCTTTTGCCAGCAGCTTATGTTTCCTCCCTTTCGCGTTCACTTGATCAAGGTGTCAGTTTGTCAAGATAGCTCAATTTAAACCAACTGTTGGATTCACTCAGCCACTCATTTCTCACCAGAGATGTTAGGACTGTTCACTCTGTAATTGCTACACATTTAATACCTCGAATCGGACTGCACAAGATAGTTCCTTAAGGTCTTTGTTTTGGTTGTAATGGGGCTTAGGGGAGTAATGTGTTAGGGTAGGGTCATAGGGGTTATAAGTTAAAAATTCAAAAATATAAACTGGAAAAAGAAAAATGAACAGCACATGAGTCAAGGAACCATGATCTGAACACTGTTCTAGATCAGGCTGGGTTATTGTTTTGCCACTTGATGTCTCACTTGGTCAAGTTGCGACCTTTAGCCTTTTTTAACTTTTGGCTTATTTCCTAACTCTCGACTTACTGGGTCAGGTTACTAACTTTTTCCTGCCCCCCCCCCCTTTTCGACTGAACTGATCAACCTGACTGACTAACTTGCTCAACCCGGCTACCCTTTTATTTCGGCTTTTCTATTGCTATCCCCTTTTCTTTTGAAATAATTCATCTCTTGACCCCTTTTTCTCATGTGTTTGTAAAAATGTAAAATTTGGTTCTAAAACTTCAAAATAAGGGTAAAAGTGTATACAGTTGAATATGGTATACTAAGGGGTGCCTTTGTTTGACGAGGCGGGTTCGTGAAACGAAGGAAGAAATGACTCAATTGGTTAAGACCTAATGTCTTTAGTCCTTACTACTTGTGCAATTTTCATATAAATATTAAAAGTCAGCCTCTTATTTTTTTTCTTTGTAAAAATAGTAGAAAGTGTTCTACTTTGGCTTATAACTCGCATTTTAGAGAGGCTTCACAGAAGGTTATAAAATTGAGCATGTCCATCATACTTACGTCATTCAAACTGATCAAGTTAGGCAATCAAGTCTCACATGTAAACAAACTGATTGCTGCAGGGTGTACATAGGGGAGCTGGGGCGGTTGGGAGAGAGGGAGGAGCTATTGAAGACGTTGCAACATATGTCGGGAAGGCCTCCGTTGATTGTGTACGAACAAAATACGAGTCAAAAGGCAGGGTAAGAAAGGGTTTAGCTAATGGAGATATTAACTCTTCCGGGAACCAGTAACGCGTAAACCATGTCAAACCAAGACCAATCAATATCCGAACGGAACGGATTCGAACTTCTCCTAGAATAGTTTCCGGTGCGAAATGAAATTCATAGGATATATATGAGAAATTCAAAGGAAAAATAGAACTACGACCGGCGCATCTTTAGTTTTAGTGACCAACGACGGAATCGGAATGGCTTAAAGTATCATCCTATATAAGATAACGAATCATCAAAGGGAAATCCCTTTGCGAGAAAGACTGTCCTCGACGAATCTAATCTACTGTGCTGCGCCGCATCGACAGTTACGAAAGCGCTCGTAACTCCTGACTTTGCCATCTTGGTCAGCCTCTAGTTTCATCTTTAATAAAACCTTATTGTTCCCTTTCTCCAAAAAGGAAGTTCCTTTAATTTCTTTTGTTCCTTAGTCATTATAACTTGTTGGTATTTTGCAGGTGAGGAAGAAAAAAGGGCAGTTTATGCAGGCTGTTCGAGCTGTGGCTGCCCTCGGCCCAATGGGCCGTGAAGGGGTGTAACGTGGGCCTGGGAAGAGAATGCCCGAAAGAATATTTCCTTTGTATTTTAAATTTCTTTTTTTTCAAATTTCATGTTTCAATTATGAGCTAAAAGTAAGTTCGAAGATGCATAAATTTTTATTCGCGACATGGACTTGTATTCTTTATTTACAGTATTTCGTTTATTGATGCAATAAACATGGATTCGTTCTTTATTCATTTGTTGCTCCCTTTTCATTTATAGTTTGAAACTTAATATTTAGTTAGATGTATCCAACTAAATTATTCACCATCAGAATCTAAAAGTTGACATGCGTTCGATGAAAATTCTATAAGTTAAACACAAAATAAGGGGCGGGTATTACATGGTATATCTTGTCTGTTGCCTGGATCTTTTAGCCTAGGTTAATGATTCAAAATTCTAGTCCTTGTGAAAAATATTGGTAGTTCATTTAATATGTATCTGACCTATTACCCTGGGTCTTAGTTAATCTTGTAATGAAAGTGCACAGTTGACAGGAATGAGGTAACTTAATGAGCAATTTATGTGGAGTTGATGATTTCATTTCATGATGAAATATTGCTAGAAATAGTGGGTCTATATGGATAAGCAAATTTATACCTGGATGAATGTGAATTTAGTCGGTAGACAACCTTAACCACAACCTGCTTGAACTGGCATAAAATTTTTCTTATACAAACGTGTCAGCACAACCTACTTCGTTGAAGATATAACATCTTATCATTTATTAGGTTTGAGAAGTGGGTGTGAAGCGAAGTGGAATTAGTTCTGGACATAATCTTCTGTAAATGATAAGAAGGGTCAAAAGTATGAATATCCATTAGTGAATAACTATCAAACCTTCTCTTGCAGTTATTAAGTTCCAGAGAATTGATTTATGAGAAAAGGGGGTTACTCCTTTTTTTAATCAAAACACCCTAAAGGGGGTTATTCCAGTGAATCATTTATGTCACATATCATAAGTATATTGAGTTTCTAGTTGACAGTTTATCTTGTCTGATTCCAATTACCAGATGGATCCATAAGCATGTTAACCCATTATTGCTTGGAAAATCACTTGTCTTTATTTGGGTATCTGAAGATGGATCTCATATAATTCTGTTTCCAACTCTATTTAATAGATCAACTGCCAAAATGTGATAATTCTTACTGCAACAAATGTTAAAGAGCTGGAGCAGGAGTGGGATTGCTTGATTGAATTAATGAGATCCCATGGGTATTTATTTGCAAATGACGGGACCATTTGTGTCAAAGAGACTAACAACGACGCTTTCTAATGTGAGTCTCTATGAGCCTATGATATACATGTTACTATTATTCTTCTGTTTGTCAAATCTTGCAGTTTAGTCAATAGAAAAATTCCACGGCCCATAACTACAATTCGTGGTTGAATCTGAGTAATATTATGCGTACACATTTAATAATCTTCCACTAAATTGGTAGAAGAAGATATTTTCATGAATTATATGTGATGATACAACGTCGTAATCATCCGTGATGCAGGTGGAAATTGCTGAACCTATGTCGGAAATTTGTATGGAGTTTCCTGATCTAGTCATTGGTAAGATTATTTTGATAATGGATCACTTGGTTGATCTGATCTTCCATCAATCTATAATTATGTCCGCTTTCATTGGTATGTGAAGGTGGCTATAGGGAATCAAGAAGCGGCCCTGTAGTCGTTACCTTCAAAGGGAAGGTATGACTTTACAATATTTCAACAACATACGTATAAAGAGGTCGCATAACATGTCGAACGATTTGCAGGATGAAGCTAGAAGCAGTGCTGCTATATCAGCATTACGTAAGAAGTTCCATAATGGCGCCTTTTCTGAAATCGACTGAACTAGAAAGCTGCTTCAGTGCCTGAAAAGCTGCTTCAATTTGTCAAGATTGTGGTAAAGGACTATAAGGAAAGATGTCGAACACATGAGACGAGGACAAGGAGTGGAGTCCTGATTGAAAGGGAAAGGAATTGAAATACGAATCACAAGGAAACAAATTTTAAGACCAGGGAGTAGAATGATCCAAGAAATGACCCAGTATCTGTTTTGTTTGTAAATGAAGCACCCCCCACCCAACTATCTTTGCTGATGCAGTATTATTTTTAGGCCCAAACACCAGATTTGATCTCAGATTTGCTCCGTTTGTGATTGATTGCATCCAATACAAGCCTCTAGTTAACATGCATTTGAATAAAGGAACATGTGATGTATTAATGAAGAAGCACACACTGCACAATGTTAATATAATAGTAGTATTAATTTCTGAGGGAAAAGGCTTGATAAATGATAAAATGAATACTGTAATATTCAATCCAGAATGTGAAACGTCTTGATAAAAATGGTTAAGAGGAAACTTTTGCTAGAAGAAAACAGAGGAAGGTAATTGAAAAAAATAAGGAAAGGAAAGGAAAGTACAACGATGAATTAAAAAATAGAGCAGGCTCCCACACTTGAAACACACAAAATAACACTAGTAGTACTACATCTGGGAGTCCTGAAAAATATAGGCGTAGTGTTTGATATATCAATTCAAGCTTGTTACTGGACTGCAGCAACGAGCTCAAAGAATTCAAGCTTTAGGCTTGAGGACCTTGACAGTCTCCCAGGTGAAGTCGGGATCATCACGGCCAAAGTGACCGTAAGCAGCAGTCTTCTGGTACCTGAAGTTTCCTCCTCTCAGCAAATCTAGGTTGATGGCCATCATTCCTGGCCTGAAGTCAAAGTTCTCCTTGATAAGGCTGAGAATATCCTTGTCTGGGATCGTCCCCGTCTTGTATGTATCAACAAACACAGATAGTGGCTCTGCTACTCCAATAGCATACGACACTTGCACAATGCATCTACGGGCAAGACCAGATGCCACAATACTCTTTGCTGCTTGCCTCACAATGTATGCACCACTCCTGTCCACCTTGGTTGGATCTTTTCCGGAGAAAGCACCTCCACCATGAGCACCCCACCCACCGTAGGTGTCAATAATGATCTTCCTACCAGTAAGACCAGCATCTCCATGGGGACCACCAATCACGAACCGGCCAGATGGGTTGAGATGGAAGATGGTCTTGTCATCAAGATACTGTTCAGGAATCACGGGCTTGATGACATGCTCTTTCAAGTCAGCTGCAATCTGATCATTTGTAACAGTCTCATCATGCTGGGTAGAGATGAGGACTGTGTGAACTCTAATAGGAACCATGGCACCTCCTTCGTTTCTGTACTCAACAGTAACTTGTGTCTTTCCATCAGGTCTCAACCAAGCACAAGTCTTGTTCTTCCTCACTTCAGTGAGTTTGGCCCCAAGCTTGGTCGCAAGGACGTGAGTAAGCGGCATCAGCTCTGGTGTTTCATCAGTGGCATAGCCAAACATGTGCCCTTGGTCACCAGCTCCAATCTCCTCAGGTTTCTTGGTGAGGTGACCGTGAACTCCTTGGGCAATATCAGGGCTCTGCTGCTCAATGTTGACAAGGACCTTGCAGTTATCAGCATCGAGGCCAACATCTGGTGATATGAACCCAATGCCTCTGCACGTATCACGAACTATCTTTTCATAGTCAACCTTAGCCTTGGTTGTGATCTCACCAAAGACCATGACCATGTTGGTTTTCGTGCAAGTTTCACATGCGACTTTGCTCTCTGGGTCCTGTTCTAGGCAAGCATCAAGAATGGCATCTGAGACTTGATCGCAGAGTTTATCGGGGTGTCCTTCATTGACAGACTCTGAAGTGAACAGGAAGGTATCCATATCGTATCTGGAAATCACGATCAGTGATGCGTCAATTATAGATTCTAGCAAATGCAAAAAATTCAATAATTTAAATGACAGTTAAGTAACTATATAGGCGCCAACCTAAAAAACTAACCCTATAAAGGTGCAACAGAATTTAAGTTGACTATCACAAAATGAATAAACAGCAAGTAGCTATAGTAGAATCAACTTATATTTTTCTTCCAACTCCAAAGTTATCGGAGTAACAGACTAATTGATGTATTTGAACATTATAGAACTTTTGAAAGGCAGATGTAGCCGATCTAGACAATTTCCAAATTACGGATCAATAAATAATCTTCCGAATTATGTACTGAAAGAAAAACGCAGATCCTAAACTGATAACCACAGCATTCTCTTAATGATGAACAAGATCTGAATCTAACTTACAATACAAATATCAACATCCAACATCACAATTGCAATTAAAAATCTTCGATTCAGAAAACGAAAAGATATTGCAGCACACTCATCATCGAAAACAATATAACTGCCGACATTAAAGTGGCATAAAATTCAGAGATCGGTATAGCACAAAATTGAAAGCGAAACACTAGATCTACAATAATAACAAAGCATGATTGCCAAATCTAACACAATAATTAGAAAAAGCAATCATTGTGCATACCTTCTGGCAAAAGAAGAGGCCGAGATCTGCAGAATGATACGAAGAAAGATGGGAGAAGCAGCGCAGTGAGAGACTGAAATGATGCAAGGGTATTTATAGATCCGAATCCAATGGAATCGCTCTTCAAACAAAACACAATATACACTACCCGGGCCCACCTAGAGGCCATTAAGATGTTGCCAGCTGGCGGCAGGAGGCTCGATCGACGGTGGTCTGCTGTATCCTCTCGGTAGGTGAGTTATAAATTCATAAATATCAGAAAATACTGTCATATGGGAGTTGTACCACGCCCATGAGGGATTGTACTTGGATTGGTCGCGGTGCTGACAAATAAAGTTGAATTGGAAATCAAGAAAAATCATAAAAATAGAAAATATTGTGGGATCTTGAATAGTAAATAAAGCAATCCTGACTAGAATAATCTGTGTTTTTCGAATTAATGCATAACCATTAACCATTACTTTTTCCATTTTCATATTGCTAATAGTAAAACAATTTATGAAAAATTTTGGTTTTAATAAATTGGTATGTATGTATATACCTATATGTGTCTGTTCAAAAATTTGATAGTTTACCTACCCCAAATGTGACACTTTCATGTATTGTATACGTATATGTGTCTTTGTTCATTAATTTAATAGTTTGCCAGAAATATTCACAGTCTCACCTACTTTTACATTAATTAGTTCTTTCAATTTTTTCAAGGTAGAGTAGATATTGCGCAATGTCACTACCAATTTAAATACAACTTGCCTTTTATATCATCAGCACATCCAATTGCAAATTGTTTCTCTCTAGGAATTAGGATGACCAATGTCCAATGACCCTCATAACTGCTTCGCCCCAAAAAAAATAATTATGCAATGCCCAATCAATTAATGCTCCAAGGTTCATAAACTACAAAATAAAATTTTATATATATATAATATATATATATAGGGTTATGTTATATTGTTAATTCACCCTTAAATTGCTAACTACAATAGCTATTGGATCATTAAATCAAGAATCATTCAGCCATGAGTATCAACGTAGTGTACAAAAAATGTCAATTAGGGTAATTAACAAAAAAATAGTTATAACTAATTTTTGAAAAATATCTCTAAACTTTAAATGATTATAATTATATCAATTTAAATTATTTTTCACACAACATATATCTAATTAAAGATAATCTTATAAGGATGCCAACGATGTCAAAATTTGAAAAAAATTCATGAATTTTTGTAGTTTTTGACAAACAGATAATGTCAACATAGGAATCATAATATGTCAATATAATACATATACAATGCTAGTATTAAATTGTGTTGACATATTGAAGGAATCGTATTGATATGTTTTATACACTATATTGACAGTTTTTCCAAACCCCTAAATTTAATGATTCTTCTTATCTTTTTAAAAATTTAAATAATAATAAAACGAAATTACACATGACAATTTATAGACCACTAGATATCTACAAATCTTATGATTTTAAATTAGTTGCAGTTAGCAATTAAGTGGTGAGTTAGCAGTTTGATCACACCCCTACTAAAATATATATTTCAAAAACATAAAATTTAACAATTGGTAAAAGAAAGACACCATCTATCACATAATAGATGACAAGCTTGGATAATGACATATGATTTTAGGAGATGTTATTTTGTGTGTTAAGTGGAAAGAGAAAATAGTATATTTATATCAATGTGGGAGAGTATTTTTTTAAAGGACATCTTTTGTGGGACAAATTATAAAGAAAAGTGTGACACCTATTATGTATGTCGATTGTTGACAAACACACAGCAAACTCATTATTTGTTAATAGGAATTAATTAGTCAAAAGTAAGCAATGAACAAAATTCAAGCAAACTGCACTGGAAAGAGAAAGATATGCGCTAAGTTATTTTGGAGTGGATTATTGGATGGAGAGAATTGTTGTTGACTGTTCATATGGTGATAAATTGCATAAATTCCCTAATTCTTTTTATGATTTTGCTGAAATGTTGGATAATTAACAAAACTAACGGTGTTTAAAAATTTAACAGTATGTACTAACTTAAAACACTAATAAAATATTTTGTATGATTTATCATCTTCATGTGATAAATTGCATAAATTCCCTAATTCTTTTATGATTTGCTGAAATGTTGGATAATTAACAAAACTAACGTTGTTTAAAATATTTAACGGAATGTACTAACCGTTAGAGTTTGTATACTAGAAATCACCTTTCGAGTGATTGAATACTGTAAAAACTCTTATTTTATTTTCCAATGAATAAAACAGATTATTTTTGTCATAATGTTGTAATATTTTACATTTAATGGATGTTTATTACATGTTTAAATGTATAAGTAACTTAACAAAGTCTAAGTCATTGTTTTAGTACACCGGTTGTGAGCGTCGTCCACTTTAAGGTAACACGGTCAGTTCTGAATAAAGAAAAATAAGAATTTCACAACCCAGATAGGCTTAGACTACCTATCGTGAAAGGTTGCAATGTCAGTCCGCATGTTTCTAAGCCTTACTGAAATAATACGATATTAGTGTGGTAGCGCACTAAATTGGATCTAACAGCCAGACAAGTCTTTATGCTATCTGCTGAAAGACGAGGTCTTGATAATTATTTGTTTATTAATCAATGTACGTTAGCATTGAACATACGGTATTGATTATGCACTACTTTGACTTACCAAATGGTGCGGATTTTTCGCAACCCAATAATCCTCGTATATTGGGTAGTGGTGATTTATATCTAGCGGTGCTAAGATTGTTATTATGTTGAATCGTGCGCGAGGTGAGTCTCGTTTGATAACGTCCTCAAGATGAGCTTGAAATAAGGCTTTATTATTCGGAACCTAGCTTGTTGGAGTTTGATTACTGTATGAATAATAAATAAGCGTTTCTTGCTTAGTCCACTCTTGGAATTAATAAGATGTTAATTAATTAAGTCTATAGGAGACACTAATTAATTAATGGATGTTTCTATTTTAAGCGCGGGAAATAAATGATAAACAATGGAAACCCAGATTACTTATAATTTCGGATTTGGATGAGGAGTTCAATATTACTTCTGTAGTGGCTGCTCATAATATTCCAATTAAAAGCTTATATTAAATTGGGGTTCAATTTAATTAGTAAAAAGCAAATTGGGGGAGCACATATCCAAAACCTTCCATAGATCCCTGTCTGGGCCCAATATGTGACTTAATATAAATAGGAGAATAAAGGAGACAAAAAATACACTTAACTATACTCATAATTTTGGTCCCCCTCTCCTACACTGTGAGGGACGATTTTCTCTCCTCCGTGAGATAGGTTTTCCGTCTTCTTTATTTAAGTCCTAGTATTCTGGTGAGATCAGCCCACCCTGATATCGGTTTATAGTTCGGGAACCAGTCAGAAGATCCGTGGTTTAGTATTCAAGATCTTTACGTGGAGAAGACGCTAGCTATCTTCGATTCTTTGAAGAATCATCAAGGTAAAATAGCTAATCCGTAGAAAAGCATGTTTTAGGTTTGAATTATACTTAAAACATGATTTATTCGAGTTATGAGCATGATACATGTGATAATTGCGCGAATAGAATTTGTCTAAATAATCTGCTGAATAGATCGCTTTGATTATCTGATTTATTCGTAAGCATGCTTCCGCTGCCAACCCCTTCACTAACTTAAAACACTAATAAAACATTTTGTATGATTTATGTAAACTAAAAACATTTTGTATGTATAGTGTAATCACCCCTCTATTATGCGAACTAAAATCTTGAATAAACAAATAATATATACATTTAGTAAATGTTATATTAAAAAAGGCAACGTTGCCTAATTTTGTACTTCATCTGTTCCGTTATACGCGATACGTTTCTTTTGGACACATGATTTAAAAACATTTAGTAAATATTTAAAGAGTTAAGTGGACGAGTGTAAGTATGAGAGAATACAGTGTAGAATTGAAAAGAGAATATAGTAACATAGAGGAAAGTTATTTTTTTTTGCTAAAAATGAAAATGACTCATTTTAGGTGAGACGTTCACAGACCGACACCAACAATCATGTGCTAGAACATGCATATCTGATCCTCCCCCATAGAGGACGCAATCGCTTCGAAGTTTGACCAAATTAATGCGGTTATCGCCAAGTTGGAGGTAGACTTGCCCACGGTTCATGAACCGGTGGTTTCGGTTTTGGGAAATATGGAACCGAAACCGAACCGAACCGTGAGACTGTTTCACGGTTTCGGTTTCGGTTTTGGTTCGAAAACCGGCGGTTTCGGTTCCGATTCCAGGCCACCGGTTTTCAGACGGTTCATAGCGGTTTAGGTTCAGTTTTGCATTTTTTTTGCTATGTAATTTGAGCTTATAAAATAAATTAGAATAAGACAATGGATAGTTTAAATTAAAATAAGACGAGTAAGGTGAAAATCATATCAATTTCATTGAATTAGAGTTGTAACGGGCTACGATACATTACAAATTTACAATTAACATATACAAACTACAGTGTGATATAATTTACAAACAAATTACAATGTGATATAATTTACAAGTGTCGTACTCGTTCAAGCGTGAATAAAACACATGAAATGGGGGAAAAATAAAAAAATTGAAAAAGGGCTTGAGCTCAACTTAAACTTTCAAAGTTAGACTTTTCAAATTTAAGTTGAGTTGCCTATATATCCACAATTTTATTGAGGAATCAAAGCCCACGTAGTTCTCTTACCTCGCTTACCTTTTTGGTCGGTCGTGCTCGTCGACGCTCGTCGCTTCCCCGACAGTGATATTGTTGTGCGGTCTCGCTTCCGACCCCTTCATCGGTGGTAAACTCCTCACCATCACTTTCTACACGGAAGTCAAAATCTGGCTCTTGTTTCCTCATGTCCGCCTTTTCCTAATCATCAAGTAGCATAGTGGCTTTCATGTTTTTGGCAGCTGCTCCTTTTGTCGTCTAGGACACAAACGCCGACCCAAAAATCTTGCTCAATGGCGACGGTAGAGGTGGGAACGGCAAAAATCTCCTTGGCAATTACCGAGAGTATTGGAAACTCTTTGTCATGTGTTGACCACCAAGCAAGGACATCGATTTGTTGATTAGGAGGACATGCATCTTGAAAAATAGAGCGCGATTTCAAGTATATGTCCAACTCACTACTAGCTCTAGTCATATTGGTTGTAGTACCGTATAGATCTTGCAATTGTGATACTACGTCTGGATCAATCGTGATGTCGCTATAGTTCCCGCCACCAAAATCAAATGTAGAAGGGCTATGAGGAGGGCGTACTTGGTGAGTGGTGTTATAGCGCATTTCATATTCCGTGTAGAGAGCACAAAGTGCTCTATCCAACCTTAGCTTGATTTGTTCAACATTCGGAAGATTTAGTTTGAAGGTTTATCGTATTCTCAAATCCAAATCTCAAAGTTCAAAAAAATCCAAATCTCCACAAAAAACCATAGTACATGTCCAAAATGTTAAGAGCACCATGCAACTTCCACTTTAGATCCAAGCATTTTGCAATAATAAACACATTTGGAATACGTTCGAAATACTTGAGCCATTTTTCGATCATATAAAATAAAATAGCCTTCAATTCCATGTTTCTGGTATTTTTCACACATGTCTTAAAGCCAATTGCGACATACATGCAATTCTCCAAAACGCGCACACAAGTAGGATTATAAACACCAGATAAATCAACAGTAGTAATTTAGAAAGCTTGGAATAATCGAAACAAATCCATGCTTTGTTCCCAATAAGCGGGTATCAAAAGCAAATCAGAAGGAGCATGTGGGAAAGTTCTAAAAAAATCACATAAGTACTCAATGTGGTTCAATGGCGATTCAAACATATCATACGTCGAGTTCCAACGAGTTGAAACATCCATACGAAAATTGGTGTACCTGCACTACTTGCTATGGCAATATTTCTTCCAAGCTTTATCAATACGAGGCTTTTTATGAATTAACTTAACAGTAGTTCTAATAGGATCAACATATTTTTTCCACAACTCGATCGCATCTTGAACACATAAATTCAAAATATGAGCAATACATCGAACATGAAAATATTTTCCTTCAATAACAAGAGAACATGCAACGATTAGTTCATCCATACTAGCAGTGTTAGCACTTGCATTATCAAAACCAACAAAAAAAATTGTATTGATCAATTGAAATTCATTCAAAACTTGAATGATCAATTGAAAAATTGAACAAAAGCATTGGAAGGAAAATGTTTCATCACAGCAAACCTAGACATCACATTAAGACCATTTTTATGATCGTATTTTAAAATAGAAAAGCTACACATACCTGATGTTTGGGATGAACCAGTCCCACTCCCAAAGTTGAGCTAAGTTTGGGTTGGAGTGATACCAAACTCGACCGGATGGGCTTTCTCCATGTGACGGGTATATGTACCATATCCCCCTCTCTTTCGTAATATGTACACGTTGTCACAAGGCACATTAAAAAAGATCAGGTCATTAGGATCTCGTACCTTCATGAAATGTTTGGTCATGTGATTGAGGTTAAAGTCATTTCAGTGGATTTAGGGGGTTGTGGAGGTTGTCCTCGACCACCACGACGTGCCCTTGGTTGTGGTGGTGGCGGTATTTATTGTTGTTGTTCATCTTCTTCCTCCTCCTCATCTTCACCACCACCATCATCATCATCATCATCATCATCATTAAGATTCATCTGGGTTGGGATTGATTGTTCAAAATAGTCGCCAGAAGCATTACTACCTCCACCATATCCTCGTCCGCCTTGGGATTAGGAGCGGGGGAGAGCTATAGCCTGAGCCATATCTTGTTCTTCTCGATTCTACAAAGCAAGCAATGTTTGTAGTATAAATATCAAATTAAATTATGAGCAATAATTTAATATAATTAGTAGATAGTAAATATTAACCTGCCACATATTTGTCATGACTGCATCTCCCTAGTACTAGTGAGCGTAACTATTTCGTAATTAAAATAATTTCATCAATCATGAACTCATCATAAAGGAGATAATTAATGCAAGGGAAGAGTCTCGAAAGCGAATGGGTACAAAGTGAGATCAAATCAGAGTAACAAAGCAAAATTCGTAAGTTCCTAGAACAAAATTCTAATGCAGCGGAAGAGTTCAAGACAAAATAGTATGTATGAAGATATACTACTTTGGACTATCTAACTACTTATTAATGATCACTTCCCAACACCTTCGTCGCCTCAATCACGTTCAACCTGCACGTTTGATAAGGCCTATTTCATGCATCGATTTAGGGGTAAAATGAAGGCTACTTGATCAGTTTATCGCGCAAAGCGAGTGTTAATTGTGCAGGAATGCCGCTTAACCAAGGGTAACAAGGCCAAGCTGATCAAGCTGTCACAGGAGGCGAAAAGGCCAAATCTGGGTGGGTTGATCAAGGGTGATCAAGCAGTTAGCCGGGGGACCACTGCATTCTAGAAGGAGGACACGTGAGGCTAATGCTTTGAAAAGCGATCCCCAATTAGTTATCAAGAACTACAGCTGTGAAACAGAAAGAGGACCCGTATCGATGGATAAAACGCGCAAGGACGAAGCCGAATCCTCATTCGGTTATTGAAGAACCACTGCATTCTACATATTTGTCCTTGCTGGGATTGCGCGCCTCATCAATTGATATGTTCCCTCCTTCTAGAATGCAGTGGTTCTTCAATAACCGAATGAGGATTCGGCTTCGTCCTTGCGCGTTTTATCCATCGATACGTGTCCCCTTTCTGTTTCACAACTGTAGTTCTTGATAACTAATTGAGGATCGCTTTGCAGCGCATCAGCCTAATGTGTCCTCCTTCTAGAATGCAGTGGTCCCCCAGCTAACTGCTTGATCACCACCTTGATCAACCCACCCAGTTTTGGCCCTTTTCGCCTTCTGTGCCAGCTTGATCAGCTTGGCCTTGTTGCCCTTGGTCAAGCGGCATTCCTGCACAATTAACACTCGATTTGCGCGATAAACTGATCAAGTAGCCTTCATTTTACCCCTAAACTGATGCATGAAATAGGCCTTATCAAACTGCTCATACTTAAAACATACTTGTCCTCAGGTATAAAGAAAAAGAAAAGAAAAAGATAAGGCAAATTTCAGGCATGGTTTACTCGTTTCAAGAAAGTGAAAGAAAACGAAGAAAAACTCAAGACTCAAAATAAAGACACATATTCACATAGATGCATAAAACCGAACAAACTTCCAACAATCATACCTGAAGTCAATGTCAATCCTTTTGCCAGCAGCTTATGTTTCCTCCCTTTCGCGTTCACTTGATCAAGGTGTCAGTTTGTCAAGATAGCTCAATTTAAACCAACTGTTGGATTCATTCAGCCACTCATTTCTCACCAGAGATGTTAGGACTGTTCACTCTGTAATTGCTACACATTTAATACCTCGAATCAGACTGCACAAGATAGTTCCTTAAGGTCTTTGTTTTGGTTGTAATGGGGCTTAGGGGAGTAATGTGTTAGGGTAGGGTCATAGGGGTTCTAAGTTAAAAATTCAAAAATATAAACTGGAAAAAGAAAAATGAACAGCACATGAGTCAAGGAACCATGATCTGAACACTCTTCTAGACCAGGCTGGGTTATTGTTTTGCCACTTGATGTCTCACTTGGTCAAGCTGCGACCTTTATCCTTTTTAACTTTTGGCTTATTTCCTAACTCTCGACTTACTGGGTCAGGTTACTAACTTTTTCCTGCCCCCCCCCCCTTTTTCGACTGAACTGATCAACCTGACTGACTAACTTGCTCAACCCGACTACCCTTTTATTTCGGCTTTTCTATTGCTATCCCCTTTTCTTTTGAAATAATTCATCTTTTGACCCCTTTTTCTCATGTGTTTGTAAAAATGTAAAATTTGGTTCTAAAACTTCAAAATAAGGGTAAAAGTGTATACAGCTGAATTTGGTATACTAAGGGGTGCCTTTGTTTGACGAGGCGGGTTCGTGAAACGAAGGAAGAAATGACTCAATTGGTTATGACCTAATGTCTTTAGTCCTTACTACTTGTGCAATTTTCATCTAAATATTAAAAGTCAGCCTCTTATTTTTTTCTTTGTACAAATAGTAGAAAGTGTTCTACTTTGGCTTATAACTCGCATTTTAGAGAGGCTTCACAGAAGGTTATAAAATTGAGCATTTCCATCATACTTACGTCATTCAAACTGATCAAGTTAGGCAATCAAGTTTCACATGTAAACATACTGTATCCTTTTTCTTACTCTTCCCCATGCATTCATATCTTTCATTCATCCAATTCCATGCATACTATCCTAATTATTTCTATCTGTTTGTTTGGATTTTTTTTATAAGTTGACATGAATGATTTCAATTAGGCCAACCCTCCCACCTCCCACTGCATATTAGCTCGCCCTCGAGTGACTTGATGCGGTGGAAAAAGGATTAGGCAACGGCACAGAGATAACAAATCAAGGAAGACTTCTCACACTTAGACCAGACACTGGGCTAAGTGGGAGATAGTGCCAAAAATCAAAGACATGCCTAAACAAAAATTAAGAACAAAACACTTAGGCAGTTAAAAGAGCAAAATCAAAAACAGACTAAGAAAAAAACACTTAGGCACTTAGGCAGACACTGGACTAAGTGTGAAACGGATAAAAATATATACATATACAGACTAAAAGCTAAATCAAAAACAGAAATTTTGAATTGGAACGAGCTGGGTAAGGATGATATACTAGTTCTCCATGGATTGCTGACCGGGTTGAGAAGAGGGATGCTTGGGTGGGGTGGAGGTACGTCTTCCTTAGGGAGAGCTTGTAGAGGGAGGTGGTGGGTGTCTGATGTTTGGTTGTCTCGCCAGGGCACTGGCTAGATCGCGAACGGCTTCCAGCATCCTTTCCATCACAGTCCCAACCCTAGTCATCAGGACCACGTTGGCGTGAGAGTTTTCCACGAGCTGCGTCATCATTTGCTCCATTCGGAGCTTCCATCCATTGACGCTCTGAGCAGCCTCCTCTTCGTGCTCTGTCCTCTGGGTGGGCACCAATGCCAGCTTGGGGCTCTGCTGCTTGCTAGGGCTGTGGTCGGTAGTGTAGAAGCGAAACTTCCCTTCTCGCGCCTTCTCCAGTACCTGTATTTTGAAAAAGAAGTCCATGTCAAACAGTTCAGGTCTAGGGCAACGGAGGGGGCGTTCCACACTCTCCTGGTTCTCCAGTGTCCAGTTTCTCCTCAAGTAAGCACCCAGGAGGTGGCACACATTCAAAAGGAGAGTGATTAACGAAGCTTCAGGTGTCGTGTAAAGTGAGGATGTATCATACTGATCAGGATAGAAACCCCCGCTAAGCCTAAACCTGGCTATCAAAGAATTTCCTCAACCCACTTCTACTGATCAGTATAGTGGATGTAAGGGTCGAATCCCACAGAGATGATGCGTTTTGGTAATTGTGGTGATATTCTGGAAGGTTTTGGTTAGCTACCACGCTTGGGTTGAGATTCTACCTAGACGGGAATTAAAGGGTGTACTCTACTGGCTGGGTGGCGTGAAAGTGACCGATATGTGGTTTTGTATGTGAGAGTTGGGAACAAAGTGTTTCAGAGACATGTGGAAAGTAGGTGGTTACTATAAAAGGCTAAACGGAATATTAGAGAATAAGTGGTAGTTAGGTGACTAGACTGGTAGATCTGTAGGGTACCAGCATGAAAAGCAAAGGACAAAAGCAAAAAGTAACTAAAAAGTAAAAGTGGTCCCAAACTTGGATGTGGATGTTATCGTCTTCAACAAGTATGCAGAAATCAAACAAACTCTGATTCCATGAATAACATTTGCAGATTAACAACTTCACAATTCAGATCCATAAATTTACACCAGAAAATTCGAAGATGAGACAAGCGAAAACAAGATCTACACACACTGGATAACATGCAAGGTGGCAAAATCACGTAAATCAGGTCTCGCACTTAAACACTTCAGAAATTAGATCTAGGAAGCAACTTAACTAACAAACACAGATCGAACAACTCCAAATAAAATCATGCTTCTAACACTTAGAAATTACCGCAACAACTAGATCTAAGCTACCTAGGCAGAATGAAACAGAATCGAACCGAAAGAAATGCATAAAAACAACTTCATTGCATAAAAGGCGTTTGGATCTAAACGAAACACTTCAAAAGCAAACGGAAACTTAAAGTGCAACAGATCCAACGTAAGGAAACAAGTAAAGATTAACTAAGAAAGCAAATAAAGATTGTTTTTGCCACTCCGGGCGATGAAACTGCTGCTACTACGGAAACAACTGGCTGGAATGATGGAAGGCGAATCTCCGGCAGACTGATGGAACTTCAGGTCATCATGGCTGTGGCGAGGAATGAGAAGATGTAGGACAATGCTGAAGGAAACTGATCTACCGAGAGAAAATATTCTAACTAAGAGTGGAGTGTTGTCGATCATTTTTTTTCTCTTCAAGTGGCTTCCTTTTATAGGGAGGCATGCCCTTGATATTTAGGGTAGACTCTCTTCGTGAAATGACTCTTTTGCCCTTGTTTGTGGTTGATCCTTCCCAGCAATCCTTCTTCTCCATCTCGAGCCTTATTTTTGGCATGCATCCTGATCAGTATTACACCCTTCTGGCGCTCTTTTCACCTGAGTTATCCGAACTTCTTCATACTGACTAGAACCCTTTCCCTGCACACTTTAGCAACTGTTTTGCAGATATAATCCAATTATACACGTATACTGACCAGTAACCAAGGCCTAGAATGCGACTTATCAAACTGCTCACACTTACCACATGATTGTCCTCAAGCGTGAAGAACAAACAAAAAGAAATAAGTCGAATTCTAGCCTGGTTACACCCCTGACCGACTCTATCCTAAACTAGACTCTAAACTTCGATGCAAAGAAAAACACAAACAATGACAACACACATAAACAGACACGAAAACACTTAAACACATTGATCGGGCTATATTTTCAACCATCCCTCCCCTTGGGATCAGGTGTAATCCGGCCTTAGACAGCCTTGAACTTCTGCTGCCACCTTTCCTTCCCAGTCAGTATATCTGCTCGTCAAGATCACCCAAACTCGCGGCCCAACACCGGATTCGCTCAGTCACTCATTCCTCACCGGAGAAGTTAGGACTGTTTTCTCTCAATATGCTGAACCACGGATGCTTCGGACTAAGATCTCACGTGCGGCTCCTGAAGGTCTTTAAGCTTGTAACGGGGCTATTGGTTTGTAGCGTTTGGGGTGGATGTTCCTAAGGCTCTAAGGTTCAAAACTATTACTTTATTTCGATGTGGGGGAACTGTGTGCATTTGGGGCTTTTGGCTGTTGCTTCCTTAGGCTGGGCGTTTCCTGGTTTTGGCCTCCAACTGGTCAGTAGCGTCTTGTGGCTTCGCCACCCTTATTCCTTATTCCTTCTTTCTTCTTTTGTGGTTAAGTATTTTCGACCATTTTCTTCAAAATTCTTTCTGTGGCTTCGCTACCCTTATTGCTTCTTTTTTTTTTATTGGGACCTGGAATTCTTCCTGGTCGTTTTCTTCCTTGCCTCTTGTTTTCTTTCTTCGGTTGGTTTTCTTCTTGTATGTCCTTCTGGCCTGTTGCATTCTTACCTTATGCCTCGCACACACACAATCCCAGCGGCTAGGGGGTTATATATGGGTGTAGATATGGCTAGAAAAAGGGTTCTAAGGGTGGTGGTTTTTTTTTGCATTGGGGAGGGGGTTTTCTACCGCCTTCAGGTCTTGCTACACACGGTCACCTTACCCTAGGCATCATGTGGTAGCCACTCCTTTCTTTTCTAGTTTGGTGGAAAGTGGTTCCACTAGGCTTATAACTCACATTGTAATAGGGCTTTTGTGTCTGGCTCTAAGGATTTCTCTCATACTTGCATCATCTACACTAACTAGGAGATACTAAGGGGGATGTTTCCATTTTCCAACATGTCTTATCTCCCTCAATTCCCTTCACCGCCACTTCGAGGTAGTTGAGTTTTAAGCCCAATCAACACGTATAACAAAAAAAAACTAGACCTAGAAAAACACTAACACAAACAAAAACACAGACTACACATATATATGTCATACTGGCCATTGCATCCCCCTCCCACTTCACAAGTGTCTGCCCTCAGATAAGGTTGTGAAGTGAAAAAAGGAATGACTAGTATGGTTGACACACAAACATACCAAAACATGAACAACACATGCTTATGCTAAAAACTTCTCACACTTAGACTATGCAATAGGCTAAGTGGAAGAGTTTCAAACCTAAAAAGAGCTCAACAAAAACAACACATATATACATAAACTCCTCACACTTAGGCTACTCAGTAGGCTAAGTGTGAGTTAACATGCACACGAAAAGAAAACAACATAAACACACGCGCCAAAGTAGCAAACCCTTTACTTCTCACACTTAGACTATTGAATAGGCTAAGTGTTATGAATGGGGTTTGCACATATACTACACAAATTTACTCTACCTAAAAACAAAAGAACACAAATAAAATAAGAAAAACGAAACTGAAAAGAAAACTAACTGGTCAGTGGGGTGGTCACATGTTTCTCCTGCTCCTCCGCGGGGCAAGACTGGGTGCAGGTTGTTCTTCTGGTTCATCTTCCTCGTTATCGGATTGGTTTTCCTCAGATTCTGCCGGTTCCTTGTCACCTTCCTCTTCCGGCTTTTCTCCTTCTCTATCGGTTACCTGCGGTTCATCATTCCAGCCTCCATGGCCGCTCGTACCATCTCCTCGAACTATCTTTCCTGCCACTAACTCCTTCAGAATATGTTCCATCACATTTGTCAGGCAAGACAACTCCGCCCTGGCTTGCCGGTTCTCATCTGCTAGCTCTGCCACTGCCCTCTCCAAATTCTCCTGCCTCTGCGCTTGAGCTTGCGTGCTCTGGCTTGCTGGAACTCTTCCAGCCGGGATAGCCTCCTCACCCATCGCGTAAAAATGCGGGGCACCTTTCCTGATATAGACAGTGTTCGTGTGGACGAAAAAGGACGTATCAAACGGGCCAGGTGCGTCCACCATGATCAGGGGAGATAAGCCTTCGGCCTCCGAGATAGTGATGTTGTTCCTTACGAATGCTCCCAAGATATGGCAGAGGAAGAGATTTCTCGCGGGATGGGTGGCAATGAGATGGCACTGATAAGCTGTCCAGAAACCCAGATGTACTTTCCTCCCGCACTTGGCGCACCAAAGGAGGTAAAGTTCTGTCATCGATGTCTGAACGACTGAATTTGACTGCCCCAACAAGTTGAAGTCCAAGTAGAGTTGTACCAGACGCAAGATCGGGTTGTTGAAGTGAATGGAGCGGGATATAGTGGATGAAAACTACCCCGATCTCTGTTCCTCCACTCCGGCCCTATCTGACCGTCCATACCTCCTGGGGTTCAAAGTCGACCTGCCTGCGGGGAATTCCCCGATCTCTGTTCCTCCACTCCGGCCCTATGGTTTCCTCTAAACTACACATCCCCAATCTGACCGTCCATTCAATCAAGCTCATGCTCACTTCCCTACCGAATACCCTAAAGGTTATGGACTCTTCATCTAAGTCCGTGGTGACCCTAAATCCGAAGGTAATGAAAAACTCCTTCGCCAACCTTATAGGTATACTCGGATCCTTATTCTCTAACAGCCAATCAAAACCGAAAGCATGCAAATGCAACAAGAAAGGCTCATGGGCATTTAACTCATCAAGGGAAGGGAAATAAAGTACCTTCCCGCCCTTGAATTGCTTGTTGCTGTCGTCCTTCATGTCCGTAATTAGCTCGTCAGTGAGCTCCACCCTCCGACGCCGGTACTTCAATCTCACAGCCGGAGGATGTATTAGCTCCCGATGGTTGTGTGGAAGCTGCTGTTCACCATACTCTTCATCCTCTAGGGAGATGTCGCTGTCGGATCCCGACTCTTCACTGGCCGCATATTCGCTGTCGCTCGACTCCCTTCGGCCCAGTGGGGCTCTCTGGTCTGGTTCCGTGATGACTACACCGGTGTTAACCGTGCGTTGCTTCTTGCTGCTTAGCTTTTTCTTAACAGGGGCTTTCCCCTTCCTTTTTATCTCTTTTTGGTATTTGTCTTCATCTCGGTCTTCATCTCTTTCCGATTTCTTCTCTGCTTGTGTTGAAGGCTTGTCCTGGGCAGTAGGAAGGGTCTCCGCACGCATATGGGTACTGTCATCTCTTGGCTCGCCGTGACCTACTGACTCAGATGCGAGGTCCAGACCCTCTGCCATCTCAACAGTCTTCTCTCCTTGGTCACTCGGCGTTGGTGAGACCACTTCAGTTTCCTTCGGAGGATACTCCAGGTTAGTAGCTGGTAAGGACTCCTTCCCAGGTTTTGTAGGAGTAGTCCTGTCCTCTTCACTTAAAACCTCCACTGGATCTGCTACTGTGTTTTCCTTAGCCTTGCTAGATGCCCATTTCCCTAGGCATCTTTGCGATACCCTCTTCGGCTTTGGCCTTTCTACCCTTGGATCGCGCTTCAACACCAATTTCCTTTTAACTGGTTTCGGTTTCGACACTTGAGGTGCCACTGGTCTTGGTACCTCTGTTCTTACTTCTGTCTCCTCCTTCTCAATGTGCGCATCACTCTCCCCTGCTTCTGGCTGGGGAGTCATTGACTCTGGCTCATCTTCTCTGGTCTGCCCTTCTTCCGCCTCGTCTACTGGCTGGTTGGATAGGCCTTATGAGTCATTCTCTGCACCGGCTTCTTCACTCTCTCCTACTGCCCGTGATGCGAGGTCCAGACCCTCAGCCATTATGGCAGTGCCATCTTCCATCCGGTTTACCTCATTCAAAAGAGCCTCAAATTCTTCATCAGTCATGAGGCCTTGCTTTCTGGCCGTTTCATTCAGATCTATCTCTTCCCTCGCCATTTTTTGAGGAATGGGCTCCGCTGTCGGCATTCTCTCTGGTTCATCTCCTCCCTCCTGGCTCTTCTGCTCCTCGCTCCTTTTTCTTTCACCTTCCCCTGGATCAGAGTCGTAAGAGGCGGAAAGGGGGTCAACATCCATTGGTTCGGTTTCTTGGCGAGTCGGGGAGGGTATCGAGGGTTCCGATGGTGCGGTCGTCGAGGGAGATTCCCTTTCTGGTGGAGTTGTTGAGGAAGTCGGAATGGAAGTGGGTGGTTGTACTGTGGGTTGCACAATCGGTTCTGATGCAGGTACTGCCGGGGTTCCTCCGGTCATGCTCCCTTTGCCACTGATTTGGCTAAAACCCGCCAACGCAGCCGCCCAGTCTCTATTCGGGTCTTGCTGTCTGAGGAACTCCGCCATTAGGTCCAAAGAAACCATCGTCGGAACCTGAGGAATCGGCTCCTGTGGTTGCGGGTTCGGAGGCCGTTCTTTCGTTGGTGGTTGCAATTCTGGGGTTTCTTCCCGACGGATTGAAGGGGGTTTCTCACTGGTTTGTTTCTTTGCCCATTTCTTTTTTCCCATGGCTTGAGTCGGTGATTTCTGGTGGTAAGGTGGTTGTTGATTTCTGGGAGGAATGGTGGGAATTTTCGGAAGAGATGATGGAGGTAAGGGTTTGTGAGTTGAAGGGTGAGAGACAGTTTGGTTATAAGGGTAGAATGGGCAGTTGAGGGTTTGTAACCGGTTATAGGCGGTTTCCAGGTTTGTGCCGATTCGTGTGGGAGACGGTTGGGAGTGCTGCCCCCTGATTGGATGTCACATGTCCTTTCTCTGCACACGCGCCCTCCCAGTCACTGTCCTCCTGCAAAGCTGCACCAAAGCCCAATTCAAATTTCGTCCCTTAATAATTTTCCTTCCTATATTTCCCAGATCAGTAATAAAGTAAAAAAGGACACTTAAATAAAATTGGGAGTTTCACCAAAATGGCATTCTGGTGGTCAGTACGTACTCCAAACTAATATTTGAGGTCCGAAAATATTTTTTTTTGGATTTTAAATTTTAACTTGCATGCAAAGACTTAACTAATTAACTACCTCGTATTTACAATATTTACATTTCCCTTAGGTAATTTGAAATTCAACTTGGCCAGTATATGTAAACTTTGCTAAAAAGAAACTAGCCCAGTAGAACTCCATATTCCTATCCTACCGGTCAGTATGCAACCTTAGTATGTGGTTGTAGTGGAATCTCATCCACTACACCCACATCACTGTTATCCCTAAACACTTTCAGCCTATATCCATTTACGATAAAAGGTTCAGAGTTAGGAAGACTCCCTGAAATCTCCACTGCTCCATTAGAACGGAGTGCGGTTATGACATACGGTCCTGTCCACTTCGACTTGAGCTTCCCAGGCATTAGCTTCAATCTCGACTGAAAGAGTAGTACTTTCTGGCCAACATGGAGGTCTTTGGTCCTTAGATTTTGATCGTGCCATAATTTAGTTCTCTCTTTATACCACATGGCGGAGTCAAAAGACTCCAATCTAAGTTCCTCTAACTCTTGTAGCTGCAGCTTCATTTCCTCCTCACAGGCTTTAGCATCCACATTAACTTGCTGTACTGCCCAGTATGCTCGATGTTCGATCCCTACTGGTAAATGGCACATCTTCCCAAAAATGATTCTGTATGGGGTAGGCTGTCCGATACGCCCACAGAGCATCCTCTAACCTCACACTCCAGTCCTTCCTAGAAGGATTGACGATTTTTTCCAGAATCTTCTTTATCTCTCGGTTAGAGATCTCCGCTTGACCGTTCGCTTGTGGGTGGTAGGGGCTAGATAATCTGTGGTGCACACCGTACTTCTTCATCAAGGCTTCGATAGTGCGGTTACAGAAGTGGGTTCCTAGATCAGATATGATGGTCCTTGGTACTCCGAACCGACTGAAAATATTACTCTTGAGGAACTTGGCCACCTCTTTCGCTTCACACGTACTTGTGGCCTTTGCTTCTAGCCATTTAGAGACGTAGTTTACCTCACACGTAATCGGCAACCAATATTGTTTATTCAGATCTGTATATGCTCTATCATTTATATGTACTGTGTGAATGTATTTGTTATTGCATTCCTTATTTCATCTTCCACCGGCTTTTCTTAGTCCAAAATTGGACCAGTAAGTGGGTCTGCATAATGCTCATCTTGTATATGTTTTATGCAGCGGGCCGGTTTTGGTTGCAGCTATGACAGAATCTCAAATCAGGAGCAATGGCTTTGACGGGAGTCCTGGCACCGACGGTTAGACTACGTTCTACAGTCGTTTAAAAATATGGTTGTATATGTGATACATGTGAACTGTTCTTTGCTTGTGTTTTGCTTGTTGTTGACATCCAGATAGCAGTGATTATCGGCGGAATAGGTCAGCAAGTAACAACAGGTCTCGACGATCCTGGTCTGACACAGAGGAGGCCACACTTGTCATTGCTTTGAAGGATTTGGTCGTCTCTGGGTGGAAATCTGACAATGGATTTAAGGGAGGGTATCTAACCCGGATAGAGGAGGCCATGAAAAGGGATTTTCCAAAAACTGACCTGAAGGCTACTCCACACATAAGCTCCAAGATTTCCACTTAGAAGAAGAACTACAACTCTCTGTGTTCAATCCTTGACCGAAGTGGAATAGGGTTCAATTCTAATGGGAACTACAAGATTGAATGCACTGACGAACAGTGGGCGCAAATAGTCCAGGCATGTAAAACTTCATTTTTTCCCTAGTGTGACTTTACATACATTTTTTGCCTAGTATGTCTCCACTGATTTGTTTTATAATGAAGATAAGTTGTGTTCTGCCTCTGTTGGTTTATTCATTTCTATCTTACTTGCATCTGCTTAACCTAACAGAAGGACAGCAATGTGTGATACATGCGAAACAAGTTTTGGCATCATTGGGAGAGCTGGAAAGAAATATTCGGCAAGGACCGTGCTGCTGGAGTTCGTGCTGCTTGCGCTGGTGAATCTGTGCTTAAGATGAAAGCTGCAATGGGGAACAACAATGATGATCCTGCCAATGATTACCATCCCAGTTTGGACGAGATCTACCCGGATGGAGTCATACCAGATACTGAGATTCCAGCCACGGGTGATGAACAAGTTGCTGAAAGCATGTTTGTTGACACGATCCCCACTCCTAAACTAGTGAAGAAGGCAACTAGGAAGCATAGAGCAGATGATCAGCTGGATGGGGTCCTGGACATGATGAACCGTATGCACGCAGATACCAATGACCGACTGGCAATGTTGTCCAAACGGATTGGTTATGATTTCGATCTAAGCGCAAAGAGAACAGAGGTCTATGACCTAATGGCGATCATCCCTGGGTTAACACTGAAACAGAACTTCTATGCATGTGCTAAGCTGGTCAAAGAACCTGAGCTACTTGATCTCTTCAAGGCTATGCCGGAGGTAGCTCGCCCTGGTTTTGTGATTTTTATCCTGGAAACTGATGGTGTCATATGAAGTATGTAAAGTCTTCGACGCACGTAGATTCAGAGCTCATCCAAACTACTTATGTTATTTTGACTTAAAGGCCAAATGTATGTAGCCTTTTAACCTCGCTATGTTATGGGATCTGTAGTGGCTAGACTATGCAGAACCAAACTACTCTTGCTTCATTTTGATGGAGTTATGTATTAAGACCTTATGCTTTTGTATTTTGGGCTTACTCCTATTCGATTGAATGCGTCGTAGAGGTGACCCATATTTCATATTTCATAACTAAGTCCGTAACAAGGTATCAAGAAAACTAAATGCAATTATAATCACACATTAATTAGGCTGAGAAATTGATAATTCTAAAGGAACTTGATTAAATAAATCGGCAGTTGTAGTGTAGAGAGTTTAGAATTAGTTTATTTTAAAGAATTTACTACTTTTCCTTATATAACTTCTATTAGTTTAATTCCAATCTTTTGTTCAATCCTACCCACGCTATAATTCATATTCCTGATTAGAATGATACTTTAATCCTCTTTCATTATCACTAATCACTTTTAGGGCGTTACAACTTATATAGTATTACATACTTGAAAACATAATTGCATCCACCATTTTGCACAGAGGCAGATAGTCCAGGCATGGTGTATAACATCATTTTTTGACATAAATCACTGAAGAAAAGCAACAAATATCTGGTGCATCCCCGACTCACGAAACGCCAACACTTAAAAATAGTTATCCGGCATGTTTCTAAAATATTAGATAAGCAAATCTAAAACACAATGCTAACATAGAAATACTAATACCATTGTTGTCTAGATTACATAACATCAGTTATATGTGAAAATCGGCCCACATTGCAGCAGCCATATCATCTCTTTTCTTCGTCCAAGCATTTTTCGGTTCAATGTGCCCTACGTACATCACTGCATCCTCGTCGTTGTCATTGCCATTGCCATCGCCGTCGGCACTATCGTAAGCTAGACGCTCCTCAACAGGGTCGACCTCCATTTCGCCGTGAATGAAATTATGGAGCAAGAAGCAAGCATTGATAAGTTGTGTTTGCATGTCAATAGGGTAGAAACATGCACTGCGAAGTATTCCCCATTGCATTTTTATGACTGCAAATGCTCGCTCGATGATGTTCCTCGCCTTAGTGTGTCGCAAATTGAATATTTCAACTGGCGTCTGAGGAGCTTGGCATGAGGGACCCCATTCTTTGAGATGGTAACGAACCCCTTTGTAAGGTGTTATGAAGCCTTCACTATTTGCGTAACCATTGTCACAGAGATAATATTGTCCTGGATGATGGACACAGCTTAGTTAATATTCTATGCACGATCTACTATACAGAGTTGCATAAAAACATAAAATGATGAAGATAGGCTTACCCTTTGGCACTTTCAGGCCGAGTGGCCTACTTATTGCGTCTCGCAATATCCTCGAGCCCCCGGCCGAGCCTTCCCATCCAGGAAGGACATAAACAAAGCGAAGGTAGCGATCACACACAGCTAGGGTGTTCGTTGATATTTGCCCTTTTCTATTGCGATATCTTGGAGCATCCGATTTTGAGACACGTACATTTATGTGGGTACCATCTAAGGCCCCAAGACAGCCCTGTGAGTTAAAACCAAATCAAGAAAAAGCAAATTGAAGTTCATAATCGATGCGTGTATGAGTGAAACTATACACAGGTATAATAGAGACTAAAACCTCGAACCACTTCCACCGTGTGTCCGTGCAGCTTTCGTCAACTGGCTCGGGTTTAACCAACAATCTGTCATGAAGATTGAGAACACCATACAACACCGCGTGTAAATATCGACCCACAGTCTGCGATGAAAGTGTGAAATTGAAGCCCACAATGCGAGTTTTCTTGTGATGGGACAATATAGCCAAGAACATTGCAACCTGCTCTTCCACGGTGACAAACCTTCCATCCTTAAGGCCAGTAGCATCCATCAGCAAACGACACAATCGACCAAATGTGTTTCGATCCATCCGCAAGTTATCCAAGCACGCCCGATCAGTCAATTTCATCAATCTATTGATGAATCGAACTTGGTCGGGCATGCGCTCAATCAAGGAAAACGCATTCCTGCGTTTCAATTTGCGTTTTTCCCTCCTATATTTGAGTAAGATGAGTACAGTGCGTATCATCAACATATTCATTTGGTGATTCCTCATTATCTCTTCAAGCAAAAGCATGAAAGTTGATTTCTTTTGTCGAATGAGTTCAACCTAGGGGTAAAGCAAACAGAAATTAATAATGTGTGGTTAACAAACCCACCAACAAAAATTATAAAGACAAATTCTGGTGTCTTCACATCTGCTAACCAAAAATCTCAACTCACAACGCGGACACATATAATTTGGTAATCCATTACAAATCTTTGTTGACAAATTAATGGTGCGAAAATAGTTACAACACTAGAATTTGCATATCTGTAAAATTCGAGTTACAAATAATCGAAGGGGATCTAAATTACCTGATTTTGAATTACCTGGTCAGCCATGGAGTTCGCACCTATGCCTGCTAATGTGACAATCGTTGTTGTGATATGCAATCAAACCCTTTCCTTGAAACAACTCCAGTCGATCGGTCGGCCGACTCCGTCGTTTGGAGAATTATTTTGGGGTCTTCCTCTAATTTATTTTGAAACACCGAGGTTGGTGTAGAAATGAATTCTGATTAAAATTTAGGTATTTACTGCCATTATTGAAGGGCAAAAATGATAACTTTTGACAATTTTGAATTTAATATTAATTCGTGTTGAGTTGGGAAAAATGTATCTCAGTGGGGAGGAGGGATACTCGAATCACACAAAACGCGGTAACAAACCTTAAAAAAAGTGGGTCAAATAAATAAACTCGGGTCGGCCATGTAGTTTTTAATACATATCAAACACAGGAATAATCCGAGAAAAGAGGCTATATCTGGGTCTTCCCCATGTATCAATCACGCCCCTAATGTAGAGTGCCAATGGCTTCTCAAAATGCTGAATAATCTAGTTGGGGTTCTCCAAATCTACATAGACCACTAAGTTTATTGTTTATCTCTATATTTGCATAGACCGCCAAGTTTATTGTGTATCTCTGATCTCTGTTGAGGATCAAAATTTACTTATTAGCGAGACCCTCCTGATTTCTTACATCTCCGACGGTTAAAGTATCCGCAGCAGTGAGTGGACACCCGTCCGTCTGTGACAGCGGCGCGGCACCGCCTGCTCGCCGCTGCGCTCTTGCCGCTGGCGCGGCGCTGCTCGATGCATCGAGCACGTCCGTACCAGTAAGCAGTTGACGTGGCGCGTTCTGATTGGCCAATGGCATTTCCGTTGGAAATCCATTTTTTTAAATCGAAAAAATAAAAAATAAAAATATTTTCAGATTCTAAAAAATATGGCCGTTTTTTTACTGTTTTTCTGGAATTTTTTTGATTTTTTATAAATTTTTTTATTCCCAAAATCATCTATAAATACACACATTTATCATCCATTTTTCACATCAAATCATCTCCTATTCATATCTCATTCATATTTTTTCATACAACTTATCTACATCTTCCTCTCTCACTCAAACCCTCTCAAATGGATTTCACGAATCTCATTGCGGAAGTGGAGCGCGAAGAACAAGAATACTATGAACAAGGAACACAATACACGATACTCGAGCCCACATTGAGCTACAAGAAGACCTAATCAAACACATTTTGGCGAAATTCGGCTACGAGTAGTGGTTTTTTTTAATTTTATGAATTTAATTATGTAATTTTTAATTTTTAGGATTTTAATTATGTACTTTTTAATTTTTTTTGTAATTTGTAATAGTATTCCGGATATTTTTAATGTATTTTAATTTTGTGGAAATGTTTTTATTTAAATTGAATAATAGAATGGTGGGACCCTTGAGCTTGTCTTTGCAGAAAAGCACGAATGTGAGTGTTGTGCTCCTGCCTAAGAGCAGGGAGTAAAAGTGGGTCTGAGCTCACATCGGTCCTCGTTGGCAAGAGTACGGATGAGGATGCTCTTACGTAGATTGGAGTTGATTTATCGGTGATAATTTGAGATATGGTAACTAAGATGAAAGAGCTCATCAACGTCATGATAACGATGAGTAGGCCCTCATAGGATGAGTATTTTTTTTATTATAGACCAACAGTAATAAATTTAATTATTTTTATTGATTATTCCATTATAGCCGATATTAATCAATAATCGACTTAGGCGAACCTAACTGACTAAACGAACCTAATTAGCACAATGCTGCAATCACTGAAAAATGGAGTTTATAAGAATGGAAAAAGGCTTGATAAATCATAAAATGAATATAATATTCAATCTCTGAGGAAATCATAAAATGGAGTTTATAGGAGGTAACATTTGCTAACACAAAACAACAGTAGGTAAATAGAAAAAAGGAAAGGAAAGTACGAAGATGAATTCAAAAATACAGTAGGCTCCCACATTTCGAACACGCACAAAATAACACTAGTAATACTGCATCTAGGAGTTCTGAAAAATATAGGCGTAGTCTTTGATATATCCAGCCAAGCTTGTTATTGGTCTGCAGCAACGAGCTCAAGTAATTCAAGCTTTAGGCTTGAGGATCTTGACAGTCTCCCAGGTGAAGTCGGGATCATCACGGCCAAAGTGACCGTAAGCAGCAGTCTTCTGGTACCTGAAGTTTCCTCCTCTCAGCAAATCTAGGTTGATGGCCATCATTCCTGGCCTGAAGTCGAAGTTCTCCTTGATAAGAGTCAGAATATCCTTGTCTGGGATCGTCCCCGTCTTGTATGTATCAACAAACACAGACAGTGGCTCTGCTACTCCAATAGCATACGACACTTGCACAATGCATCTACGGGCAAGACCCGATGCCACAATACTCTTTGCTGCCTGCCTCACAATGTATGCCCCACTTCTGTCCACCTTGGTCGGATCTTTGCCAGAGAAAGCACCTCCACCATGAGCACCCCACCCACCGTAGGTGTCAATAATGATCTTCCTACCAGTAAGACCAGCATCTCCATGGGGACCACCAATCACGAACCGGCCAGATGGGTTGAGATGGAAGATGGTCTTGTCATCAAGATACTGTTCAGGAATCACGGGCTTGATGACATGCTCTTTCAAGTCAGCTGCAATCTGATCATTTGTAACAGTCTCATCATGCTGGGTAGAGATGAGGACTGTGTGAACTCTAATAGGAACCATGGCACCTCCTTCGTTTCTGTATTCAACAGTAACTTGTGTCTTGCCATCCGGTCTCAACCAAGCACAAGTTTTGTTCTTCCTCACTTCAGTGAGTTTGGCCCCGAGCTTGGTCGCAAGGACGTGAGTAAGCGGCATCAGCTCTGGTGTTTCATCAGTGGCATAGCCAAACATGTGCCCTTGGTCACCAGCTCCAATCTCTTCAGGTTTCTTGGTAAGGTGACCGTGAACTCCTTGGGCAATATCAGGGCTCTGTTGCTCAATGTTGACAAGGACCTTGCAGTTATCAGCATCAAGGCCAACATCTGATGATGTGAACCCGATGCCTCTGCAGGTATCACGAACTATCTTTTCATAGTCAACCGTAGCCTTGGTTGTGATCTCACCAAAGACCATGACCATGTTAGTTTTCGTGCAAGTTTCACAAGCAACTTTGCTCTCTGGGTCCTGTTCTAAGCAAGCATCAAGAATGGCATCTGAGACTTGATCGCAAAGCTTGTCGGGGTGTCCTTCATTGACAGACTCTGAGGTGAACAGGAAGGTATCCATATCTTAACTGGAAATCACAATCAGCGATGTGTCAGTTCTAGCTACTAGTAGTATGTGCAAAAGATTCATTAATTTAAATGGTAGTTAAGTAACTATATGGGCGCTAACCAAAAAACTATATGTCGGCGCTAACCTACAAACTATTAAGGTGCAATAAATTAAAGTTAACCATCACAACATGGATAAACAGCAGAGTAGCTATAGTAGAATCAACGCATATATTTCATGCAACTGCAAAGATATCGGCACAGACTAATCGATGTATAGGAACATTGTAGAACTTTGAAATGCAGATGCAGCAGATCTAGAAGGTTCTGATCAAATACTGTCACGCTGAAAATTATCGTGGAGTATTGGATGAATAAACAACTATCGAATTGTGCATAGAAAAAAAACACAGATCCTCATCTTATAATCACGGCATTCTCTCAATAATTAACAAGATCTGAATCTAACTTACAATTCAGTACAAATATTATATCCACCACCGACTCAGAAAAAAACACAGATCCTCATCTTATAATCAGGGCATTTTCTCAATAACTAACAAGATCTGAATCTAACTTAAAATACAGTACAAATATTTATCTCCGCCATCACACTTCTAATGAAATTCTTCGATTCAGTAAACAAAGAGGTGTTGCAGCACATTCATCATAAAAAACAATGACTGCCGACACAAAAATGAGAGCGAAACACTAGATCTACGACAATAATAGAGCATGATTAGCAAATCTAACACAGTAATTAGAAAAAATGAGTAATTGCGCATACCTTCTGGCAAAAGAAGAGGCCGAGATCTGCGATCAATATGGAGTAGGATGATAGAAGCAGCGAAGTGAGGGATTGAAATGAAGGCGAAGGGTATTTATAAATCCGGATCCAATGGACTCGCTCTTCACCTAGACAAACTCACATGCCAATTAAAAATAAAAGAATAAAAAATAAACTATCGGCCCACCTACACACTATTTAGATGCTGCCAGCTGGCGGTCAGAAGCTCGATCGACGGTTGTGAGGTACTTGGATCTGTATTCACGCGGTAGGTGAGTTGTAAATTGAAATCAGACGTTATTCGGTTTACAAGTTGTACCCGGTGCATGTTGAATTGTACGTGGGTTGGTGGAATGGGACAAAATTACGCGGTACTGCAACTGCGTCGTAAGGGAGTATAATAGGTTTACCGCTTACCTAAAAATAAATCAAACAAAAATGTTTTACACGATTTTATTTTTTTTAGTTTGTTTTTAGTTTAAAAACTTAATCAAGATCCCCTCTAATTTTAATCAATTCAGGAATTTACTAAAACATATATGTACCACATACTTTGGAATAATTTAAAAAATAAAGTTGAATTGGAAATTATAAATCATAAAAATAGAAAATATTTTGCTCTCTTGAATAATAAAGAGCAATTTATGATGTAGAAAATTTGTATTTTTTCGAGTAAATACATACTAGTACTTTATGATTTATTTATTTTTATTAGTACTACTTTTTCAATGAAGTTGTTTGAGAAATTTTATTTCATGAATTTGATTAAGTAGGTAGAAAGCATATTTCGATTTTGTGATTTTATCAGTCAAATGTTGTCCCTATCCCACCAACTTTAACATTAATTATATTTTTCAATTTTCAATGTTGCCAATATCGCGTCCAATTATTATTGCTACTTACCCAACCCATTTTATCTAATCCAATTACCCGTAGGCTACGTTTGGTACACGAAATTGGAATAAATTGGAATTATATAGAATTGAATTGGAAGGAATTTCAATTCAATTCTAAATCATATGTTTGGTAAAATGAGAATTGATATGAAATTGAATTGACATATTTGATAAATATACACACAGTGCACACACTACACACATTTCTCATATTTCACATATTTCACACACTACACACACTTCACACATTTCACACACTTCACACATTTCACATATTTCACACACTACACACATTTCTCATATTTCACACACTACACACACTTCACACATTTCACACACTACATACACTACACACATTTCACACACTACACACATTTTACACATTTCACACACTACACACATTACACACACTACACACACTTCACACACTTCACACACTACCCACATTTCACACAGTTCATATGTGTGGTGTGTGTAGAGTGTAAAATTTGTGAAGTGTGTGAAATGTGTGAACTATGTGTAGTGTGTGAAATTTGTGAAGTGTGTGTAGTTTGTGAAATATGTGAAATGTATGTAGTGTGTGAAATATGTGAAATGTATGTAGTGTGTGAATATTTGGAATTGTGTAGTGTGTATTGTGTGTAGTGTATGAAATGTGTGTAGTGTGTGAAAAATGTGAAGTGTGTAGTGTGTGAAATTGTGTAGTGTGTGACATGTGTGTAGTGTGTGAAACATGTGTAGTGTGTGTACACGTGTGTGTGTGTTTGAATTAGGGCTGACAATTTTTGACACGACACGATAATCCGACACGAATCCGCACGAAAATATTGGGTTGGGGTCAAGTCTTATTGGGTCCGTGTCCTTATCGGGTTGACCCATTAAGAATCCGATAATTTCGGGTTGGGTGCGGGTCGGATACAGATAACCCATTAAGAAATAATAATATTATTTTTATTATTATTTTAAAAATATGTATATTAATTTAATTTTTTATTTCTTGTAAATTAGGTTTAAATAGTATAAAATGAATTTTAATCGTGTAAATTAGGTTGAAAAATAAGGTTTAATCGTGTAATATCATGTTTTAATCGTTTAATATAGGGTTCGGGTCGTTATCGTGTCGTGTCAACCCATATTATATCGTGTCGATAACGGGTTCGTGTCGGGTGCGGGTCGTGTTCGGATTTGAAGGTAGCAGGTCGGGTTCGTGTTCGGATTTATAGTTTCCTTAACAGGTCGGGTTCGGGTTAGGCCTTATTGGGTTGGGTCGTTATCAGGTTGACCCGATAATGACCCAATCCACACGATTTGCCAGCCCTAGTTTGAATATTTGGAATTCCACTACTTTTCATATGAATTCAAATTGTGGAATTGGAGGATTTGGAATTGGAATTCAATTCCAAACACTAGATTTGGAATTGAAGCCTTCAATTTCAATTCCACACCTCCAATTCCATGTACTAAACATTTAACAATGTTTAAAATGGAATCAGATGAATTGGTTCGGCTGTAAACTAGTAAGCAGTCTTACCCAACCCATTTTTATCAAAACTACATGTTAAGACGTTTTGAATTGGAAATATCGGATGGTCCGACTAGGAACCATAAACCAGTTCAATTGATTTTTACATTATTATGTTTTTATAAAAATTAATTTATTATGTACTCTATTTAATTACTTTTGTTTTGTGACGGGAGCTACTGACTACTTCATCTACGCCTAATCCATCCTGCAATCTTCCCTTCTCCACTCACCACTGGACCTCTCCTATTTTATTTTAGTTTAATTAAGTTTGACGAGAATAATACTCTACGACTAGCAATTCATTTATTTTTAAACCGACCCATTTACTATCTATTATTTGATTAACCAGTCCTTTATATTGGACTGGGTGAAGAGTCAAATGGTTTGGCACTTCCGCCTGAGGGGAAGAGTTTAGAGAATTTTGAATCAGAGTTCTGGATTTTTCTTCATCCTTCGCCATAATAATATCACAAGAAATGATACCTTGGAAGAATCGGTTGGGTCTTCCAATATCAATAGGTTGATTGTTTCGCTCCTGTATCTTCCAAAAGGAAAAAAGATCTCTGAGAGTTGTTTCCTGAATCCGAAAGAGAGTACTTGGGTTCTCCCAATAACTAAAAAGTGTAGCATGCCTGAATCTAATTGGGGTTCGCAGTGGTGGAGGAACTGGATCGGAAAAAAAAGGGAAATCAGTTGTAAGATATCTAATCAAACCGTCGTTGGAATTGAGATCTTATTCAAGGAGAAAGATATCAAATATTTGGACTCTTCACAGCCTTCGATGCCCTTTGCTTTTGATGGAATTTTAGCGGATGACTAGCAAATTAAATAAATTCAGAGTAAAGAATCTATCTAGGTGATTATATGATTAATTCGTTTGTGCATAGGCTTATATATTATTTGTTGAGAAATGATAGAAAAAGTGTAAAAAAATGTCGAATTTAGGAAACGAACCCACTAGAGGAAGTTAACGGTCCACAGAGCCAAAGCCAGTGGTATTTGAGATGGTCAGCAAGACAAAGAAGCCTCAACAGTATGCTTCGGAACGTGCATGGCCAAAGACCTCTCGCCCAGTGGCCGAGTTTCGTGCCAAGAGATCAGCCTACAGCCAATGGTCTGCTGTCTTCGACTCAGTAGTCCACTAAGATTGGTGAGCGAGCCATCTTGATCAAATTCGAAGCGGAAATTGTTACCAAATCAGAGCAAGTTCCTCGAAGTCTATAAATACTCCTGAACATTTATCATGGAAATGAATTCACCTGCTGATACGCTCGGATTTTTCACTATTTTAAGGCCTTTATTTGGTCTGTTTTCAGTGTCAAAATCACAATTCATGTCCATATTTTGCATATTTTCTCTATTTTGGTATTTTGTGAGATTTGTGCATATTTGAGCCTAAAAAGTTAGGAAAAAGTCGAAGTTAGAAATCTGGAGCATTCGAGATGCCCAGCGGTCCGCTGCAACGTGCCCAGCGACCGCCAAACCAGTAGCGGTCCGCTCCGGAGAAAGTTGTGCTGAAAAAAAGAACACGTCCAGCGACCACTGGGGAGTGCGCAACGACCGCTCGAAGAGTTTTCGAAGCTATGGGATTATTCACACCGACCGCTGCAACAAAGTGTAGCGACCGCTATCAAAGAGGCAGAGGCTGCGGATCAATGTGCAGCGACCGCTGGCCAAAGTGCAGTGGCCCGCTGCGAAAACGCGGCCCACGAATTTGACCTACTTTCTTCCCAAGATTTACCAAACTTAGCCACCTTTTACCTTATTTCATGCTGCTCGATTCTTCCTCTATAAATACCCCCTCAAACCTCTTCATTAGTATCTTCTTTTTGACATATAATTCTAGAGCATAAAATTGAGAGAGTTCTTCATTTTGCAAGAGGTTGAAGAAGAAATCAAGAGAAGATCAAGGCTACAAGGATTCAACCTTTTGGTTTTATTACTTTAGTTCTTATGTTCACTTTATTTTCCCTTCATTCTATGTTTTTATCTTATTCAATTATGTGTAACTAAATTCATAGGATTTTAGGGATGTGTTAGTAATGACTTTGGTTATACAATTCCGTTTTGCTAATTAATATCCGTTTTGTTTTTACTTCGTTTCTTCCCTAAGTTGTTCCATAATACTTCACGTTTGAGTGACACATTCGGTGATGATTTAATACAACTTGCTACATAATCGTGAGAGGAGGTTGGCGAGTTAGATCCACTTAGTAGACACTACAATTAGTTTCCCTTAAAACAGCACTGTTAATTGAGAGTGAAGACTTTTTAAGGGTCTTAGGAACTTTTAGGAGTTACAAATCTAGGATTGACAACTCTAGTATTAGTAATCTACGCTTGTACCGCATGGGCAAAACTTATGTGACTCATTCTATCGAACTATATAAACTGTGCTATGGTATTGTAGTTGGAATTTGTATAACCATAACTGTGAACGCACATCCCTGGAATTCTCTTATCTCTCATACTTTTACCTCTTTAATTATTTGCATTAGTTGTTACTTGCTTTCAAACTGTTTTTAGTTTTCAAAATCTCCAAAACTTTCGGTTTTCCAAATAGTGAAAGAAGCTTAGTAGAGGATAGCCAATTTGTGTTTGTTTTCTCTGTGTTCGATATCCGGTACTGACCTTTAGCTATACTATATATACTCTGTATACTTGCAGGTTTATTTAGTGTTAATAAAAAGTGCATCACCTGCTCCACAATCTTAGTCCAATCCATAGTTCTAAAATTCCTTGGCATCCAGCGTCCATATAGAAGTTGCGATCCTAGCAAGAGAAGATTGGGGACTTCAAGATTTAACATTGAGTTTTATCTCATTCATTTATGTCCTGTACTTTAGTTTACTGTTTTTACTACTTGTCTATCAGTAGCTAACGGTAAGAATTCTAGGCTAACGGTAAGAATTCTAGGGATTTGAATGTAATACTTATAATTATTTAACAATGTTATCATCCAAACGGATAATTTACTTTGTTCAATTATATGGGATAATGCTTCTAGTTGCTTGACAAACAACAAATGTACTTCCTCTGTTCCAATCTAAGTGACACATTTTTCTTTTTGGAGTGTCCCACTCTAAATGACACATTTCTTAAAATAGATACATCACTCTTTCTACTTCTGCTCTCTCTTACTTTATTCACTCTCCACTTAACTCACAAAACAAAATTGTATAAAATTTTGTGCAGAATAAGAAATGTTCCACTTCAAAAGGAAAAGAGGGAGTATGATTTAATGGTATGTGGAGGAATCGAGAGAGAATCTATATGCCAGATTAAAATTAATAACACTATAGTCAATATCCCTAAAAGGATAAACTTGAGAGTGATGACTTTTTAACAATATAGTCATTTTTAAGTGAGTTAGGAATTATTCGGAGTCACATGCTTTTGATTGACGACCTTAAGGTATGTAATCTACTTTCCCCAAAATTGGGAATAATCGTGTGGCTCGCTCTAGTAACACTTTTTTTCGTGAGATTGGATGGCAGTTGTTAATCGATAACTAAGTTGTGAAATTAATATGCCTGGAATTTCATTCTTCGCATGTTTTTGTGCTAATATAATGTGCATCAATATAGTATAATTTCATTATACAATTGCTTTCGACTTTTAGTGCTAATAATAAGTACATCAGTTAACAAAGATCAAATATGATCCATCATAATAGAAATTGAACATTAAAAGATTAGATTATTTGAATGTCATTAGAGAGTTATGATCAATGTCGAACCCTTCTTAAAGACCGAACTAGAGACCAAATTTGAGCCATTCATTTTTCTTAATCTTGTGGTTAGGATTAATTTACAATTAATTTAATATTTTATTCAACAAATACTTTTTTTAATTTTAGTTTTTTTAATTTTTTTAAATTCTAATTTTTTAATTTGTTTTTAAAAAAATTTTAAAAAAATTTTAAGTTTTTTTTATTTAATACAAACTTTCCGGAGTAAATAATGAACTATATTCACTAAATAATGAACTAAATGAAGTATGTTATGAAGTAATTTTGACATGTTATTGAAATACATTAATGATACAACAAATTTTAGTGTTAAACGTTAAGCGGTAGTAATGAACTATATTCAATAAATAATGAACCAAATGAACGTTAGTAATGAAGTAAATATGACATTTTATTGAAATACAATGTTAACTGTGTTAAACGTCCAGTAGTAGTAATGAACTTATTACTTCATCCAGTCATGCTATTACTTCATTCCATTAGTTTATTACTTCATTCAATCATGCTATTACTTCATTCCATTAGTTTATTACTTCTTAATGTGTTATGACATAATTATCTTTCAGTTGAAGTAAATTCGGTATGTAATGAATGCGAAAAATTACTTCATAATATACGTTCATTTAGTTCATTATGTAGTTAATATAGTTCATTATTTACTCAAGCAAGTTTTTATTGAATAAAAAAATAAAAAATTTTGAAAATTTAAAATTAAAATAAAAAAGTTTTTATTGAATAAAATATTAAATTAATTGTAAATTAATCCTAACTAAAAGATTAAGAAAAATGAATGGCTCAAATTTGGTCTCTAGTTCGGTCTTTAAGACTGGATTTGTGGATAATGAGACTCTATCATTAGATAATATTTAGGGCAATGAGGGGTAGATTAGTCATTTACGTTTTGAACTTAGTGGTTATATACCACAAATCTAAAAATTAAGGATATTTATAGTATGGATAAGACTTTTTTCTCCAAAATTGCTCTTTCTTCAAAATAAATAATTTTGCAAATTTGAAATACACTTAATTTTAACATTGACTTACTTTACGGTAATATTCAATATACCTTATCACATTGCAAATATATTAATCTCTTGATGATTAAGGAGGTTGACATTTGTAGCATTACAAAATTTGAGAACAATGTTCTTCATAACAATGAATTATTTCATCATATATTAAATTTTTGTCATTATAATATTGAATTTAATTTTTTTCAGTAGATCAAAATACATACAAACATTTTTTTAATGCAAATCTCTTTATTTAAAAATATGTGATTGAACTTTTTTAATAAATTCCATAAAAATAAATTTAGTTAATATAATTTAAAACGTGATAGTTGTACTGAATTGAAAGTTTTTGAAACATTTTAGGTTTGACAATTATAACGGAAAAATAAGTGTCATATAAATTAAAAATTATAACATCATTATAAGTTATAACAATGAATTGCCATAATACTAGGACCTATAAATATTCGACTCTAATATAGTACTCCACAGTTAGCGATTTTTTATTTTGTTTTTTTGAAAATTATCTCCTATTACGCGGCAATTTGTTAACCTTTTGAGTTTTGATTAGAAGATTTTGTGAATTAAATTTTGTTCTAGTTATACAATTTAATTTGGTTCAATTTTGATAACTATACTATGTTTTGGGGAGTGATCAATTACTAACTTTCTTAAGTTGTTAACTCTGGTAACTCATTAACGCAGTGTATTAAAAATGTCAACACACAATTTTGTTGATATTTCAATATATTTGTTGGCATTCTGTGTTGACATTTTAATGTCATCGTAATGACATTTTTAATACACTGCGTTGATCAGTTAGCATCTTCAAAAGTTATCAATATAACGTACCCGCTATGTTTATATACATCTCTCGCTTTCTCTCTCAATTCTTCTGGAAACATGAAAATTACATGTTCGTGTGCATGCTCTATATTGAATTTCATTTAATATAAGTATCTAGATATAAGTCATGCATATAACATCATGTTTCTTAATTAAGCAACATTTTTATAGGCACAATAATATATACGAATAATAGTATGATTATGGCTGTTTTAGGCGTTGCACAAAATTACTTGTAAATAAGGCCACCTGCAATGCGTCACGCGGGTGGCCCGTAATCCGTCACTAAGAGACGAGACGTCGGCGTGACGCGTTGCAGCGCCCCGTCTCGTCCCCAGCCCGCCACACGTTCCATCCCGCCGTGACGGATGGCGAGACGTCTCGCCACGCGCCAGGGCGACGTGGCGCGCTCCGACGCCATGCGTGACGTCCACTCGCCGACCCGCGAGTGGGCATCGTCACGCTGGCGCAATAAATCATTTTTTTTTAAATCCGAATTATAAAAAAAATAATAAAAAACGGTAATATTACCGTTATATTACCATTTTTTCTTATTTATTTATTTATTTATTTACTCTATAAATACTCCTAATTCATCCTCATTTCACACACAAATACACATCTATTCTTCCCAAATCATCTCCTTTTCTTCTCCAATTTTCATCTAACCTCTCATCACAAAATTTCCCGCGACGGAAACTCTGGCGGTGGCGGCTCCGGCGGGTTCGACATCAACGCATTCGGCGACTGGAGGGCATGTACAATGTCCTGGGTGGTGGATCCGGTTCGTCGACGCCGGGGGGTACCAACCACCCCATTTTGATGTGGATGCATACGCCCGTCCCTCCACCCCGAGGTATTCGCAGGGATTATCCCAGATTCGGGAGGATTATTCCGTTGAACCCACTCCGGAAGAAGGCCGAGGAGGAAGCTGAGGCGGTGGAGGAGGCCGAGGCGGGGGAGGAGTCCGAGGCGGTGGAAGCTCCAGGGCGGAGGCGGAGGCGGACGAGGAGGAGGAGGAGGATCTAGGCCGGCATCCGTATAGCCCCAAAAAAACGATGGTGTGTACAACGCCTGGATCAGCGTCTCGTACGATCCCATCATCGGGAATCAACAACCCCGGAAGTGCTTCTGGAAAAAGGTCACCGAGGCCTACCACGAGATTAAGCCGAAGGGGTCCCGCCGCCGCACATATAAGATGCTCCGCGCTCACTTTGACCGAGTCGACAGAGAGGTCAAAAAATTCTGCGCCATCTACAAGAGTGAAGCGGCTCATTACCAAAGCAGAACCACGGGAGCCGACATTCTGAGGTCGGCTTTTCGAGTCTACTACGACGACACCGCCAAACAATTCAAATATGTCGATGTTTGGGAGGTCGTCAAAGACGAGGAAAGGTGGGTCGGCGGTGTCCGGTCCAGCTCGGGCTCGACCTCGAAGCGCACGAAGCACACGGTGGGTGGCCAATACTCGTCTAGTGAGGGCGGTTCGGGCAGCGCCGCACAAGAGTTTGCCTCGCAGGAGGTTGAGGGCACGGCAGACGTGAAGGGGTTGGCAGCGGAAGCGTGTGTTTCTAACGGATCACATAATACTGATCTATTTAGCAGATTATTTAGATAAATTCTATTCACGTAATTATCACATGTATCATGCTCATAACTTGAATTTTAAACATGCTTTAGCACAAACAATTCCTAAAACATGCTTACTACGGACTTAGCCAATTTATCTTTGTTGATTCACTTAAGAATCGAAGATGGCTTGCGTCTTCTCCACGTGAAGATCTTGAGAACTCGACCTCGGATCTTCTGACTGGTGTCATGGACTGTAGACTGATATTTGTATGGGCAAATCTCACCAGTGTACTAGGACTTAAATAATGAAGATAGAAATCTGCTCACGGAAGGAGAGCGATTTTCGGTCCTTTCTCTATTATGAGGGGGACGAAAATTATGATGTGGAAAAAGTGTATTTTCTGTCTCCTTTATTCTCCTATTTATATTAAGTCACATATTGGGCCCAGTCAGGGATCTAAGGAAGAATTTGGACATGACCTCACCCAATTAGCTTTTTACTAATTAAATTGAACCCACAATTTAATACAAGCTTATATTGGAATATTACAAGTAGCCACTACAGAAGTAATATTGCACTGTCTTTCCAAATCCGAAATTACAAGTATTCTGGGTTTCCTTTTGTGTGTGTAATTCATTTCCCGTGCTTAACATAGAAACATCCATTAATTAATCAATGTCTGCTATGGACTTAATTAATTAACATATTTTAATCTTCAAGAGTGGACTTAGCAAGAAACTCTTATTTATTATTCATAGAGTAATCAAACTCCAACTAGCTAGGTTCCGAATAATAAAACCTTGTTTCGAGCTCCTCTTGTGGATGTTATCAAACGAGAATCTCCTTGCACACGATTCAACATAATAGTAATCCTAGCACCGCCAGATAATGATCACCACTACCCAATATACCTGGATCGTTGGGTGACGAAAAACCCGCACCTTTGGTAAGTCAAAGTAGTAGATACTCAATATCGTATGCTCAATGCTAACGTACATTGACTAAAAAATTAATTATCAAGACCTCGTCTTTCAGTAGATAGCATAAAGACTCGTCTTGCTGTTAGATCCATTCCATGCTATACCACACCAACGTCATCTTATTTCAATAAGGCTTAGAAATAATTGGACTGACATTGCAACCTTTCACGATAGGTAGTCTAGGCCTATCTGGGTTGTGAAATTATTATTTTTCTTTGTTTAGGACTGACTGCGTATCTTAAATTTAGCGCAGCCCACAACCGGTCTACTAAAACAAAGACTTAGACTTTGTTATGTTCGCTTGTACATATAAATATGCAATAAACATCCATTAAATGTAAAACATAACAACATCATGACAAAATTAATCTGTTGCATTCATTGGAAAATAATAATTAGAGTATTACAGTATTCAATCACTCGAAAGGTGATTTCTAGTATACAAACCCTAACAAGACGATGCCAGGGGGTCCTCCTGTGGGCGCCGTCGACCGCAAGGGAGAATGCGGCGAAGGCGGCTAGAGGGAGGAGGGGCCGAGCCGAATCAAGCCAGGCGGGCTCGGGCTCGGGGGCACCCTCGAACTCCCTAATGTCCATGTACATGACCGCCACAATGGCAGACACTTCCCGCATGACGCTTCCCCAATACCAAACCTATCTTTCCGGAATAGAGTTTATGGCAAGACAACTTGGTATTCCGCCTCCAGGTGGCTTCAGTGCACCTCCACCGCCTTCGGGAGATGATTCGCCGGCGGAGTAGTTTTTTTATTTTCTATAAAATTTTATTTTAAATTATGTAATTTTTATTTTTTTAGGATTTTAATTATGTATTTTTTTTATTTTTTTTGAATTCTAAGTTGTATTTTTATTTTATGTTGTAATTTTATTTTATTTTTAATGAAGTGTGTTTTTATTAATTGAATTTGTTGGAAATAAAAATAAAAAATAAAATTGAATCAATAGTAATTTAAGGGACGGTTAATGGACGGATAAGAGATGGAGGGTTGCAGGTTCCGTCTCTTAGTTAAGAGATTGAGTAAAAAAGGACAGTGAGGCCCATGAATAGTAATTTAAAGGACGATTAATGGACGGATAAGTGACAGTATTGCGGATGGCCTAACTGTGAGCGGTCGACATGTCATGCATACGTGCACCCAATTAGTATGTAACCACATGAAGTATTACGTGTCATTTATTAAATTAGTAACTTCTATTATTGCCATAACAATTAAATAAAATTAAACGAATCGAAAGAGATAAAAAATATATATATATATTATAAAAAGGTTATCAGTATACGGTCTTGGAATCAAAATAAATGACGCATTTATAAAAAAATGATAGGTTGATGGTGGCCAGCACTTTCTTGAAATTTCGTTTTATTTAATATATCTGGCAATGCGTTTGATCAATTATTTTGAATTACGTCCAAAATATTGATATATTTCAAGCGAACTTCAATAAGGATTGGATTTAGAATTCTTTATGCAAGTCAGTTGTTTTGGGCCGAACCCAGTTTTATGCCAATAAGAGATATTACATGACATTTATGGCTTTCAATATTTTTTCGATTTCATATACTACTATTGTCCAAAACAAAAATAATCTTGATAGGTGACGGCATGAGTTTGAATAACTGGTAAAATGAAAGAGAAATAATGATTGTCGGTAGAAAATGAGATAAAAAGTAAGTATTATCAGTAGAGAATATAGTTCACTGAAAGTTTTGAAAGCAAGTTTTTTTTTAAAAAATGGAAACAGCATAAGCGCAAATAGAATGGGAATGAATTAAAGTGGTAAATTGCATAGAATTACCAAGTTTGATAAATGGCATTCATTTACTCACCACATATATCAAGTATCCCATTTCAAAGAATTGCTAGTAGAAGGAATTAGAAACTCAATCCTAGTTGAAGCCCTAGGGCCGCATGAACCACGAACAATGTCATAATCCCGCTGCCCAAGATTCCATGAATGTTTCGCAACCCGGGATTCCCCTACACCCAACAAATATTCCCAGCTTCGTGAAACAAAACAGGTGCACGCGCGTAGAGAAGACAAGAAGCTCACCTCAAACAGCGTTGGCAGCAGCGTTTGAAAGGTTAAAAGAGCAAGACCGATGAAGCCCGTTACAGCATGAGGACTGCAAGAGAAGAAAGAGAATCAAGGCGTGCAGGGCATCATCGTAAACAGAAATGCAGATATACCTCTCGAAGATGGGCCTATCAGAAGTGAGAAGAGATGTGATGCCACCAGTAGCACCAAGAGCAAAAAAGAAGAACATTCCACCAAGAAGCTTTGGGTGCAAATCTTTGGCCTTGGCCTTTTCCTCCTGCCAAGCCACATCAATCAACATTCAAGACAACTTTTTAGATGCAACCTAACTAAGATACTGCTTATATTTGTCCTTACAATATCATCCGAGAAATGAATACGGAAGCCCAAGTAGGTTCCATAACCACCCATAGCAAACAGCACAACAGCCTGCCGCGGAAGTGAGACACCTTTGTTACTAGATGCGATTGCTCATTCTAAAAGTGTGAGAAGATCAAGATATCTACACATATACCATGTTTCCAGGATGGCCCCAATGCACGAGCCAATCGGGGAGGCTCCATGACTTTACTAGCTCGACAAAAGGGCTCATTAGAGATGTCACAGTTGTAGCTGAATCAAGGGATCAAATCACAATTGTTACAATACAGAGGTCCAGAAATCAGAGATGATTATATATCAGTGCACCAGAACATGAGGATACCCTTGAATTTATAGTGTCATACTCCATCCGTCCCATAGAAATAGACTGAATTTCCTTTTTCGCATGTCCCATAGAAATAGTCCATATACATTTATGGAAACTTTTTCACCTTCACTTTTACTTTATCATTTATGGGTCTAACCTCTACTACATTATTTCAACTATTTTTTCTCGTTCTCTCTTACTTTATAGATTACACCTTAAAACCCGTGTCATCCCTTATTAAATTATTTCTATGATATGTTGAATATAGCTTCATCAAGTGACGTTGAATATATGCAATATTTGCTCATAGTTTTTACCTCGAAATGAGCATAGAATCCATAGAAAGATGGTAAATTAATTTCCATTGCAAACATTGTCTAAGCAGAGGACGAAAAAAAGAATGAAGATGAAGGCATTTAGTACCTCCAGGAAGAGCAGCCAAAAGCAGCAAAGGCAAAGGAGAGAAAGAATACAAGAGAGTTTCAGAGGAGTCTTCCAATAGGGAACCGTTTATCTCTTCATCCACATTAGTTTCACAAAGGTTGGTCTTATTGAGAGCAAATGTGGAGGGAGAGAGAGCCCTTTTCTTTGCTGCGGCGAACATTGGTTGAGAAGAAGGAATGGAGCAGGACCGAGAGGGCGAAATTGAAGGAGATGATTGGGCCCTAAAGCAGCAAGGGAAGCCAATCACAACTGCCATTTTCAAATCTCTAAACTTGGAGGTGGATAGAACTAGAAGAGATGGAGATGGGAGGGAAAGGCAAAGAGATGGACACGATTCGATGTTCCTCGCTTTTAAATTTGCCCTTTCTTTCTTTGGCACGTGTCTCAACACTCCCCCAATCACCAACCACCATTTTCCTTATTTTTTATAGGAGTAAATGCCAAAATTGGTCCTGAACATATAGTCATTTTACGATTTTGGTCTTAAACATTATCTTTTGGATTTTTTGGTCCTGCACATATGGCCATTTGATCATTTTGGTCCTAAACATATGGAAATTTGATCATTTTGGTCCTCCGTCAACATTTTCGTTAAAAACTAACGGTCAACATTATCTTTTGGATTTTTTGGTCCTGCACATATGGACATTTGATCATTTTGGTCCTGCACATATGGAATTTTGATCATTTTGGTCCTCCGTCAACATTTTCGTTAAAAACTAACGGTCAACGGCCGATTTTTGACTAAAACAATGGGTTGGGTCGGGTCGTGTTTGGGTCGGGTCGTGTTTGGGTCGGGTTTGGGTTACACTTTAAGAAAAAAAATAATTATTTTTTATTAATTAAAAAATTATAAAACTTTAATTTTTAGTTATTTTTGTTGATTAAAAATATTATAACGACTAAAACATGATGTTATTATACGATTTAAACATGATATTACACGATAAAATAAAAAATTATCAAATTAAAATAATCATTTTTTAGTCAAAATAATAAAATTAAAGTATACTAATATTAAATCTATATAATAAAATTAAATAATTAAAAAATTATTTTTAATAAAATCTAAGCATAATATTTTCTTCAAATTCATGAAAAAATTAATTAAAAAATACTATACTTTAATTTTATTAATTAAAAAATATTAATTAATTTTTTAAGAATATTATGCTTAGATTTTAACGAAAATATTATGCTTAGATTTTAAGAAAATATTATATTTTTCTTAACGTGTAACCCAAACCCGACCCGACCCAACCCATTGTTTTAGTCAAAAATCGGCCGTTGACCGTTAGTTTTTAACGAAAATGTTGACGGAGGACCAAAATGATCAAAATTTCATATGTGCAGGACCAAAATGATCAAATGTCCATATGTGCAGGACCAAAATGATCAAAAAGATAATGTTGACCGTTAGTTTTTAACGGAAATATTGACGGAGGACCAAAATGATCAAATGTCCATATGTGCAGGACCAAAAAATCCAAAAGATAATGTTTATGACCAAAATCGTAAAATGGCTATATGTTCAGGACCAATTTTGGCATTTACTCTTTTTTATAGTGAACTGAGTATTTAGGACCTATCCTTATCACGATGCACGTTTGCGGTCTCTATACATGCAAGATATTATTTGCGATCCCTATATTTATACTTATGCACGTTTTAAGGTTTTTTTTCACTTTTTGACATTTTTTAGGACGAAAATACCCCAAATGAATGAAGGGCAAATTTATATACTATTTTGTGTCCTTTTTCTTTCTTCTTCCTCTTTCCTCTTTGTGTAAATGACTTGTATAATTACAAGAAAATTTGAGATGGGACATATTTTTACAAGGAAATAAAACAAATCAATTGTAACTAAGAAGTTTATTTTACATTATTTTGTTAGAATTGCAAAGAGAAGTTTCTGATATGAGAACCCACATAAGTCGCCGAGCGCCAGGCTCCGCCCACTTGCTAAATACACACAACCAAAATTACCATAATTTCATCCATTTCATTTATCACTTATTATTCCTCACTTTACAATTGATTAGATTCAGATATTCACTTGTTGAAATTCGTCATTCAAATTTTTAATCTTTTATTTACGGAATCATTAATTATAATACTACAATATTCCAAGCATAATCACAAATTCTCTAGTGTGATCAAGGAAAAATACGTGAAAATATAAAATTTATCATCATATGATTAAATTGATAAAAAAATTTAACAGAATACATGGAAATAAGATTAAGAAATCCATAATTTCAGTTCTAATTTTGTTATAGACAATCCATAATTTCAGTTCTAATTTTGTTATAGACAGAGGAAAAAGGAAGGAGTAAAGAGAGAAAATAGCGTACAAATTTGCCCTTTACCCTTTGGGGTATTTTCGTCCAAAAAAGGTCAAAAGTGAAAAGAACCTTAAAACGTGCATAAATACAAGTATAGAGACTGCAAATGATATTTTGCAAGTATAGAGACCGCAAACGTGCGTCGTGATAAGTATAGGTCCTAAAATATGCAGTTCACTCTATTTTTTATTGAGTGAACTAAAAAATTGGTTCCTGGATTATGGGTTTATCTCGCCCATAGTCCCTGGACTTTAAAAATATCATCAGACATCCCTGGACTAAGGGTTTATCTCAAATTTGGTCCTTTTACACTTTTAACATTTTAAATCTGATATTATTTCAGTGATGTACTAAATCTGATATTATTTCAAAATTATCATTCTCCTTCCCTTTTGCCACCCTTCACTTTGTTTCTTTATTTCAATATAAGATTTAATTTTATAAAATTAAATTTAGATTTTTAAATATCAATAAATTTTTTTAATTAAAACTATTAATTCATAGACACTGTAAATATTGATTAAAATTATTAATTCAGCTGAATTGAAGAAGTACAGAAAAATAATATTAATCATGATGGAAAAATAAGATCTATTCTATCTAGCCTTCGTTCGGTTGTTATAATTACTTGTGATTAAATATTATGAAGTTGAGTAAAAATTTGATACTACTAAAAATTTTATATATAAGTATTTTTGTTGAAATTTTCTAGTTAGTTTTATTGTTTTCAAATAAATAAACAAAAATTATATTAGTCTTACATCATATTCATATTTATTTCAGAACAAATCATGTTATATATGATCTATTTATCATTAAAACTATTAAATATTGATTAAAACTAAGTTGGCGTCGGCATACCTTATTGATTAAATATTAGACACTAATCAAATATTGATTAAAAATATTAATTTTTGTTATTTAATAATTTTAATAATTAATAAAAATTTATTGATATTTAAAAATTAAAATTTAAAATTTAATTTTATAAAATTAAATCTAATATTGAAATAAAGAAACAAAGTGAAGGATGACAAAAGGAAAGAAGAATGATAAACTTGGACTAAACTTGGTCATTTAAATAGAACTAATCAATCAATAATTATTCCCTCCATCCGCCATTAGGGGTCTCATTTGAGTTCGGCACGGATTTTATGAAAATAAAAAAAAATAGGTGAGAAAAGATAATGAAATGTTGGACCTATTTTTATATATTAATTTTATAATAGAATGTGAGTGGAATGTGTTAGTAGAAAGTGAGGTGTACCTCCCATTTATAGTAAAAGTAAACCGGGACTCCTAATGGCGGACGGACTAAAACCCATATCGTTTCAAATGTTTCTATTTTTTGAGAGGGAGTACTAGTATTTATTTATTTTTTACCTTTATATATACTACTGTCATTCTGCACTCAATCCAATTAAATTCATTAAAAGGTGACATGTGGAGCTCGAGTTTTACAAAAAAATATAATTACAACTTTGTAACAAAAAATCTGAAGCTAATAAAAACCGTAGCATGGGCAAATTCTGGGAAGAGTACAAAAAAGCTACTACTGACTATGGCCTCAAAATGCAGTATCGGTAAAAAAAAACTGATAAAAAAGCTAGTAGTAATAAATACCCTAAACTTTAGTAAACTTCTAACACCTAAATCCAAATCTAAACTCATTCACGGAACAGATAGCAAAGCAAACACATCCACATTCGCAGAGTAGAAATCAAGAAGTGGAGAGTGTCAAGACTAGGCGCTTCTGTTGCTACTACACACCCCTCTCGTGTGCGAGGCGATATTCTTCCATGTGCAGAGTGCAGTTCAAGGGAATATGATTATACGTAGAGTGATGCTTGTATATGAAAAAAATCATTAACAGATATTCATGAAGGGAAGACATCTCTCCTACCTGCCTACTCATTTTTTTCTCAAGATATGAATATAGTCCCAACTTCACACAGTAGCAGGATCATCTACACTATCTACCCGAAGAATGTTGTTATGTACACCATTACGGCTTACTGTCTCCCTTTCAGGATCAATTTTCCAATCACCATCCACAACAAACTTTATCTGCACGAAAACAAGGTATAAGACCAAATAAGGATGAAGCTGTGGAGCCTATAATTTGACCTCTTAACACTTCGGCTAAATGTCCAAATTTTACCAAGACGAAAAGCTGACATTCATAAAACCAAGATCTGGGTACATTCATAAAACAGGATATGCAATTTATTGTGGTTATCGTACCTCATAAACTCCATGATACAGCCACAACAACACTCGCCAATCTTGAGATGTCCTGACAAATTTTGCAATCTAAGTTTTATTTCTTTTTACTTGCACCAAATATAAAGTATACCCCAAGATGATTTTCCAAGAGTTAATGGATAAGTTGAAGACATTATTAAATATCAGGCCACACAAACAAACCATGATCGTGGATAAAAGCCAAATTGTTACAGAATGCAGCCTCCGACTTGTATTTATTTTCATAATACAAGTAAAATATAAGCTCCAATAAGATATAAAGAGACGCAAAAAACCTGGATTCAGTAGGGTAAGTGACACTTGATGATGTTGATTGCGATTCCATTGGAATTTTTTGATGCCAGCCATTGAAGCTGCCTGCTAGCTCCACAGTCTTAGCTTCCCCTGAATACTGGATCTCAACCTAACAAGGAAAACAACTTCACCTTGTTCAGAAAATGCTAATATAGTCAACACAAAACATGTGTAGACACTGTCATGTTAATATCTTCATTGTCCCCAATGTAAATCATCTCAACCTAACAAGGAAAACAACTTCACTTTGTTCAGAAAATGCTAATATAGTCAACACAAAACATGTGTAGACACTGTCATGTTAATATCTTCATTGTCCCCAATCTAAATCATGGCACACAATTGGAAGCTTAAACTTTAACGAATATATATTGCCAAATAAATGAGATTTTGTTTCCAGCATGTCACATACTTCCCAGATCACTTTGTGTTTGTAATCTAATAATTCATGATTGAAATATTTGAGCTGAGTCTTACACAGTTAAGTATGTCACTTTTCAGCTACAGAAAACAGGGTGTGATAAGAGACTCAATTTCCTTGCGCTGTATCTATAGGCAAATGAGATAAACTGTTCCATTCCAAAGACAAACCTATCACTGAAGAGTAAAAGAATGCATGAAGTACCTCTGTTAGTCCAGAAAATATTTCTTCTGCTTCATGTAATTCATTCTCTTTCTCAGAAATAAGTTCGTGGGCGTTGCTTATTTCCTCTTCTGCTTTACTATGCAAAAGAGATAGAGCAAGCTGCAATGTAGAAATGAAATCAGGAATGTAACTTTATTTTCTAGCTGTATAAAACTCATATTCTCTAATAAGTGAAATGGATTAGGCAGAACTACCCCTATATGATGATCTAGAAATGAGCATGTAAGAGAAAAAACATCACAGAGAAAAATATAGCCAAAACTAAAGCTAATTGTTCAGTGCCCCACATCATCAAAAGCAATAACTTTTGATTGACGGCATAACACCACTAAGAAGCCGATGCCTAAAGACAATACTGCTGACATATATTCGCATTCATTTTGAAAAATGCTTTTCTCAGAACACCAAAGTAAAAAATCCCATGGCTTGAAGATTGTGTTCCTGAGCCTATAAGATTATCTAATATCTACCACTAACCCACTAACCTTTTCTTCACATAATTAAAGAACACAATATGATCTTTACATCATCAACAACTGAAGCAACAGTTCATGTATCTCAATCTCTAAGTTTCATACCTGCATTGTTATCCAAAGTTTCAGACTGTAAGCATATATGATTTTCTGAATGTGAACTTGCCATTAATGTTACATGAAATATTTGATGAGATGTCAGACATCTTGATGTTTAGCTCTCAGTTCATCTCCACAAGGAACTTGAGTAAGTTCCATTGTAAAGCTATTGTACAAGTTGATATTTAGAAAGACATATAGCTACAAACCCATGAGAACAAATGCAGACATGCACACGCACAGATCGCATTGCACCATCATCAGAGAGCAGACAAATGGTTCTTTAAAGTAGTTAGAGAAGATAGCATGTTTCTATCTTGATATAGTGGTTAACATAATTACCTTTTCCTTTTCAATCTGCTCCTTCAATTGGGCCAGTTCCCTTTCTTTTTCATACTAAGCACAGGAAACAACAGTACCATTAGCTATGACTTCAGAAGTACCTGAGGGGCAGAGTCAGACACTGCTCTCAAAGTAGCATGCCAATAAAGTTAGTATTACCAGCAAGAACCTAAGATGGTTGATATATGATTGATTCTCCGCTTTCTGTTTCTTCCATAGGCAGCCAAAAAATACATTTATCAGTCATTGTAAAGAACAGATGAGCCTTGGTAATCTTCAACAAAATATATTAATTTACACTTACCTCATCATCCATATCCTCACCACTAGTATTTGTTTGTTCTTCTGTTGAAATAGAACTATTTCTACATAGAAGAGACGAAAACAATATCAAAGAAAGAGAATTGCCACAACCTTTTGGAAGTTTGTTCGCATTTATATGTAATGCTAATCCCTGGAAGTCAGCAGTATGCTCATGCATAGCCTTTCAGGTTTTGCCCGATAATAAGTACAGTACTGGGAGCAAAAAACAATAATCGACTCACATACCTTCTGGTTAGAAAGGGAACTAAACTGACCTGGAGGTGATAGTTTCTAATGCTGGTTCTTCAACCTTCAATGCCGATGCAGTGGAAATTCCATTTAACATACTCAGTGCAAATTCAGGTTCATTAGAATTTTCAGATTCAATTGTTTTCCCTTCTTCGTCACCCTTTTCTTCACTGGTACTTCCTTCACCATCTGAGGATCAAGAACATATTTCATATCGATATCGTTTAAGTACCATATAAATGAGGATTAATTTCATGCGCTGATGAGCGAAATTGATGCAATATCAATGATAAGAAAATGTATATGGTACGTGAAAGAATACTACTCCCTCTGTCCTATAAAAATAAACAGTCTTTCCATTTTAGACCATCCTATAAAAGTAGTCCATTTCTATTTTTGGTAACTTTTTTTTCCCTCTAGTGAGGTGAGCCTCATTCCCCACTAACAATACTCCAATCATTTTTTTTTCTCTCTCTCTCTCTCTCTCTCTCCTACTTTACAAATTGCGCATTAAATACATGTCATCCCAAAAGTGTCTATTTATGGGACAGAGGGAGTATAATATATTGCACAATTGCCCTAATATTAAGTACTCCCTCCGTCCCACTCTAAGTGACACATTTTCCTTTTTGGATGTTGCACTCAAAATGACACATTTCTAAAAATGAAAACATTACTCTCTCTACTTTTTTCCTCTCTTTTACTTTATTTCTCAACTTAACTCACAAGTCACAAGAAACACTACATAAAATCCCGTGCCGAAAAAGAAACACTCCACTTATAGTGGGACGGAGGGAGTATGTAAACGGGTAAATAGGCTAGAAAACTGAAAAAAACAGTCTCGTTTATAAAATAATTGATTCCTTTGTGCAACTATACTTACCTTCACTAGCATCCAGTTCCCCGAGCTGAATAAACCTGGCCACCTTTTCCTGCAAGGATAAGGAATCAGCAGCAGGAGAGCTTTGATCGTTTATCTGGAGTCCTTCATCTTCCCCTATGAAACTATTAGTGTCTTCCTCTATAGTCAGATCTGACGGTACTCCCACAAACAACACATTCTGCTTGTCATTTTCACCTTTTCAGGTAAAACATAAAACACAAAACAAAAAACAAAAAACAAAAAACTTTCATGTAAAGCTTGAACAGTATATTTGCAAATGAGAAAAGTACACGTTTCCTCAATCCAGGGTTGATCATAGACACACCAAGTATCTCAGGATTCCCAATCTGACTTGTTTCTGTATCTGATCCAATGAAGTTTTCTGTAGATGAAGTCTCTAACAGCTGTCGAATATACTTATATCCTCTACGCCTGACTATGTTTGCAAGATCTTGCCTGCAAAATTCTGAACTTCAAATCACACTAAGTAAAGTAAATGTACAAGGTAGGTTCCTTGAAGGCTTGAAATATATGTACTTCTATGTTATTCTCGCTTCACATTTTGCAAGATGTTTCAATGATCATGAATCAACTTTATACCAAATTATAATATTCTACACATAGAATTAGGTCTTCAGTTAGACAGGCAATTCCCATGTCACATTTAAAATCTCAAATCCAGACACAATAGAGACTATATAACCATAAGTCTGTCCCAGTCTCCACGATTCATAACTAGTTCACTTTTTTAATGCATTTTGGGCAAACAAGAAAACTATGCGCTCTATTTTATTCTTGGATGTACCTAGCTCTGATATGGGAATCCAAAACAACAGTTTTCTATACACCAGGGGCATGTACACATCGAGCGAAGGTCTCAAAATAATCTTTGGCTTCTACATCTTCTCATGTTAGATAAGAGTCAACTCTTGCAGCATACAAATAGCTGCGCCTTGCCTCTTTCTATATTATTATATGCACCTTGGTTGCTAGTCATTAGTGAAGCAGGTAATCCTAGTTAGATTCGAGTCCAAAGACTTACATCCATTGCAATCAATAGCTCGATTGCAACAAATACTCCATGTTAATGATCACAAACTTCAATCCAAATTTCAATATCTAGTAATGTCAATTGGCAAACACTTGCTTATCTTACTACAAAAGATGTACAACTTGGCCAATACTTGCGTTGCATATAAAATTAAAATCACTTTAAACAGATTACACACATCATTAATATGTTCCGATCCGAGGCATTGGCACTTCACCACAACAACAAAAAAATCCATGAGAATCAGACCTTCCATAGAGCGACAGCTCCTTCATCGTAGGCACATGATTTTGAGGAAGTCCAACGCTGGATAAGAAACATTTGATATCATTGCAAAGCTCTTCATCGCTCTTTGGCTTCCTACTAGCTCTGGGAAAACGAAAAGAGAAATAAATTAGCTCCAGCTTTGACAGCACATCCGATATTGAAGAAACGTAAGAGGGGGCAATAACCTGGGGGATTTCTTAACGACGGAAGCGGAAATTGTAGAGTAATGAGAGTTGTGGCGGCGGTTGGGGGCGGAGTAGGATGGCGTAGGATGGAAAGAGGATGTTATTTTAGGAGGGGAAAGAGAGTGAAAAGAGGGTAATAAGTGATGATAAAGGGTGGCCATGGCCGTGAGATAAACCAATGAGAGATGGGCAACGAAGCATTGAAGTTACAGAGCTTCAATTCCCCCTTCTTCCTCTATAAATCTTGCTCTTATTCTGAAACACGGATGCCGATTACTACTTCCTCAATCCACAATCCATACCAATTTTTTCTGTCCATAACTAAATGGGGAATATTTTCCATTTTAATCTATATAAAAAACTAGAACTATTTATTCATTACTCAAGAGTTTTTTTTAATTATTCAGTAGAGTAAACTACTCACTCGTTGCAATTAATATAACAACCTTTTTCTTTTTAATTTATCATAACCAAGATAATAGTCTATTTCTATATTTGACAGCTTTCTATCTCCAATTATTACACTAGCAACTCTTTTTCTCTCTAATTTATATTCAATTCTCTTTCTTGCTCAATTTAATATTTATATTCAATCTTTCTCGCTCCAATTAACTACATTAACCAAATACTCTTAAAATCTCGTGCTGACTAAGAAATATGTCATCTTAACCGAGATGATGTATGGTGGTTTGAACGCTACATACATCTAAGTTTAAAAAATAATATCCTCACAAAAAAATCTATTTATTAATATAATCATACTTTTTCACTAATTGGAGTCTTTTATACCCTTTTGCGCTACTCCATAATGGTTAAAAGAGAAAAACAAAAAGCATAAAATACTCGAAATAGTTTAAAAGTATCTGAAATGTGATTATATGCTTAGTGTAACATCACAAAAAATTGGATTAGACAAATTTACTATGGTAAGAAGAAGAGAGTCATCAAATTGGAATTAATCCAAAAAAAATGGTTTGAAATTGATAATTGATTAATATTTCTATGGAATGCTAAAATTAGTATTAGTACATTTAAGAATAATTAGAGAATTAAATAGATAACTTTTACTAAATTCTGACAACTTTCATGTGCTATTAAGGATTTAAAAAGAGAATGATTTTAAAAACTATTATAGAAAATTCAAAAGAGTTCAATTTCATGTATTTCCTATTTTATAGTGCAATAACTATGTTGAATAAATATTTCTCCCTAATCTGCAGTTGCCGAGAAATATATTGAGTTTGGTGATGGAGATAATTTTATCTCCACAATCATGAAGGGATGGAATACTCTAGATTTAAATAAATAAATATAGAAATTTCTAATGGTGTCATATATTAAAGAAATGGATATTAAAATAAATAGATACAAGCAATACTTTGCTCTGTAAATGGTGGTGACGTGTGAAATTTGAAGTAAAGTAAATGGTAATAGAATAATCTAGAATATTTTAGAAAAGTAATTAACTAATAAAATCAAAACAATGCGGATGATTCTGGAGATTTATTCCTATTTATTCCTCATTTTGGACAACAATTGGGGGAAGATCTACCGTCTTCTTCCAAATTTCACCTTAACCAATTTTCTTCAAGATTTAACACCTTAAATGTCAGATAGTCGACCCAATTCCTAATTTCTGATAACTTGAGGTACTCCTTTATCCTAAACTATTGTGCTTTATTTGAAAATTTATAAATGCCTAGTTTGATAAATCCATGTTGGATCGTGAGAATGAATTAGCATACGATTAATTCTTAATTATTGACTAGTATGTGATTATAGAATAATAATAAGAATGTTTCATAAAGCTCCAAAAATAAAAATGCTATAGTTGAATGACAAAGAAATGATCGAACGTACATTGATGACTGAATCTAAGAAATTTGATGTTTATAGGAAAGGGTTATAGGAAATGGGTGTGTGAGATGGATTAATATGATTTACGTGATAATTGTTTGGAGAATGAAATATGTTGAAAGTTAATGTGATCCAAATATACATGTGGAAGTTTGATGCTATGAATTTTTTAATTGATTGATCGGAATACATGCGTAGTCTTGAAATGATAAAATGCATATTGTAACTGTGGGATGATAATACTATTATAGTGTGAGCTTAATTGTGTCTGTGATTATAGAATTGATTTTATTTGAATATATTTGGCCTACTAAATGATTGTAGTATTGTTTGGGAGTATGTGATGATTAAGCAGCCCTATGTGGGTTACTGGCATTGGCACCCTATATAGGTTATCGTTACCCCGATATGGGTTATTGGCACCCTATATGGGTTATCATCACCCTCTGTGGGTTATCGGCACCCTATATGGGTTATCGTCACCCCTTTGTGGGTTATCAACACCCTATGCGGGTTATCGTCCCCTATGTGGGTTAGTGGCACCGTCATATGGGTTTATCACTACTAGATTGTTTAAGTACTTATGATCTGAGACCGAGCAATATGGTTGTTTATGATAAACATGTGATGGTTCATGATAATGTTGATTATAATAAAATTATTGATGATAAATATTATTAAACTATTGATGTTAGAAACTACTACTGAGGTTACTATGAATATTTGTCAATATTACATGAAAATAATTGAGGCTCTGTGTTGTGTGATATTTCCTATTCGATTGATTGCTGATCTTGGTTGGGGTGTTACACGTAGATCCTTGTGAGGATATTTTAAAAACTTAGGTGCATGGCATTCGAACTACCGTACTAGATCCTTACTTTGTAGTTCAATCATAAATCTGTCCGAAAAAATAATCTTATTTTTAGCAATCCATCAAAATTAGTGTTTTTCTATTTATTATAAATATTTTGTCTATATCAATAAATTTTATTTCCACTAATAATATTTCAATCACTTTTTCTCTATATCTCTCAAACTTTACCAATTTTACATTAAAACTCGTCATTCACGATGAACCCTACTATCATTATTGTTCCTTTGTTTATTATCAGGGGCGTTACAATTAAACCTTAGCAGTATAAAATTTTAAACTTTAGTAATTAACAATGCAAGTAATTTAATTCTGTAAAATGTCAACATTTGCCTTACTTTGTCATAGTGAAGTAGTAATTAACTTAGTCGTAGGATTTGAAAACTATTGCTCCATCAGTTTCAAATTACTTGAGTCCAGTGACGGATCCATGGCGCGGGGGCTTACCCGACACCGGACCTCGAACCCCCTTATACCGCCGTGCTCCGACCGTCTCCGCCCCGGAGCGAGCTGACGAGCCCTAACTCTGTCTCCCCTGTACATGCTGTACTCCAATCGTCCGCCTCAATTTTAATTTCTGAAATTGAAAATTGAGGAAGAAGAAGAAGAAAAGTGAGCTTATTTGTTTGGGGCTATTTAATTCATTATTGGACTGCTTTTTTATTTTGAGCCTTTTAACTTAATAAACTAAGTACCCAACAAACAATGCCAACCCTAAGCCCTCCCAAACCTTCAAAGAAAGAGACTTCACGCCTGGAGTTGGAGGCTGGAGATTTTCGAATTGCTAGATTTTCGCCCGCCGCTGCCGGAGTTCCTCAGCGTGCCTTTCGCGATTTAGATAAGAATTGATGTAAATAGGTGATATATCATACTGGGTATGTAATTTAGGGCTTAGTGCAACACATCCCATTTATCAAATCTCAAGGCTCAATTTCAATTTCTCATGTTTAATGTTTTATTTGCCTCAATGATTTTTAAATTTAATTTGTACAGTATGCTTCAATGTTCAATCTTCATAACTAATTAATTGGCTTGGATTTGATAGTTCGGTAAAAATAGAATTAGTATAAAATCATTTACATTGTCCAAATAGTATGTTTGTAAAGTTGTTATTGTGTGAATGTGTATCATCTAGCACTAAGAAATTTTATTGTTATTGATTGTAGTTATGCATCAGCATTTTTCCAAAATACCAAGGAATGATTCAACTACTACAAGTGCTTCAAATGAAAGTAGCATTCCAATTCTGAATCCGATCATGAACCAAGAAAGAATTAATGTTGCAAGTGTTGAATCTATTGCGGAAAACATAGATTGTGACCCGGGAAAACGGAGACCTATTGTTGAGTATGAAGTCCAAGATAGGGATCGCATTCGAAGAGAATACATCTCGAGGGCACCTTTCCAACCTAAAGGTCATGTGTTTAAGAAAAGCTCATTTGTCAAGGAGAAAAGGAGTTTCCAATATAAATGGTTTGAAAGACATGCTTGGTTAGAGTATAGTGTGGATAAAGATGCAGCATTTTGTTTGTGGTGTTATCTTTTTAGGCCTATTAATGACAATCGGTTTGGTGATGATGTCTTTATGAGTACAGGGTGTAAAAATTGGAAAAGGCTCTTGCTATTTTTAGAGAACATGAGGGTTCAGCTAATAGCATAAATGATCAGGCAAGAATACTTTTTGAAGGATTTAAAAATCAAAGACAAAGTGTTGAATTCAATTTGATGAAATTTGATAAGGAAGACAAAGTCAACTATCGGATTCGTTTGACTGCTTCTTTAAATGTGACTCGATTATTGTTGAAACAAGGGTTGGCTTTTCGGGGAAGTGATGAATCATTGGAGTCTGAAAATAGGGGAAACTTTTTCTAGAGATACTTGATTGGTTGCGTGAGCAAAAACTTGAGGTAGCAGCGGTGACATTGGAGAATGCTCCTCGCAATAATCAGATGGTTAGTCCTTCAGTTCAAAAGGAATTGACAAATTATTGTGCTGTTGAAACTATAAACGTTATTTTGGAAGATATTAAAAATCACAATTTCTCTCTTTTAGTTGATGAAGCGCGCGATGCATCGATAAAAGAACTAATGGCATTGGTTCTGAGGTATGTTAACAATGGTGGAGAGATTGTAGAAATATTCTTGGCTTTGGTTCATGTCACTGATACCACGGCAAAATCTTTGAAAAAAGGGATTGGCTTTGTATTTGCTAAGCATGGTTTATCTTTGTCACGCTTAAGAGGTCAAGGTTATGATGGTGCATCAAATATGCAAGGTGAGTACAATGGTTTGAAATCACTTATATTGAATGAAAATCCATATGCCAAGTACGTTCATTGTTTTGCCCATCAGCTCCAATTAGTTGTGATAAATGTTACAAAAGCACATGGTGCTATAAGTGATTTTTTTACCATTGCCACTATGATTATCAACACATGTGGTTCATCTTGTAAAATAAAGGACAAACTACGGCAGATTGAGCATGAAAAGCTTGTCGAAGCTATAGAAAGTGGAGAAATTGAAAGTGGAAGAGGTTTAAATCAAGAGATGAGTTTAAAGCGACCGGGCGACACTCGATGGGGGTCACACTTTACTACTTTGATACGTTTAAAAAGAATGTGGTCATCGATAATTGAAGTGCTTGAACATGTATTTGAAGATGGTTGTAATCTTGATAATAGAGGTATATCAAAAATATTGGTCATGAGGATGGTGAGCTATGACTTTGTTTTTATTTTACACTTGATGATAGAGTTGCTTGGGACAACGAATGATTTGTCAACAATTCTATAACTTGGATATCAAAATATCGTTCAAGCTACATCTTTGATTGATACAACCAAAAGGACTTTGCGAGATTTGAGAGAGAATAGGTGGAATGAATTCTTGGGACAAGTCGAAGAGTTTTGTGTGGCTAATTCCATTGATGTCATTAGTATGAATGATACCATCAATCATCGTGTGCGTATGAAGCGGGATGGGCGTGTTACTAATTATCATCATTACAAAGTGGAGATTTATTGTCATGTAAGATTCACATTTTATTTCTCAGTTATGATTACAATTAATTATCTATTTAATACTTAACTCACATTTTTATATTGTTAGGTTCTTGATTTACTTACTCAAGAGATGGAGAATCGTTTCCCAGAAGTGAATACGAAATTGCTTACTTGCATGAATTGCTTTAGTACAAAAAAACTCACTTGCTAACTTCAATGTTGACAAGTTGGTTCGTCTTGCAGAACTTTATCCGGATGACTTAAAACTTAAAACTTATATCAATGATATGGTTGATAAAGTTGAGTTCTTCAACATTGAAGATTTGGGAAATTTAGTAAAGATTTTGGTTTCTACCGCAAGAGATAAAGCTTTCCCCTTGGTGTACCATTTGATTGAGTTGACATTGATCCTCCCGGTTGCAATAGCTTCTGTCGAGAGAGTATTTTCTTCCATGAAAATTATTAAGACAGATTTGCGCAATAGAATGAGAGACGAATGAATGAATGATATCTTAGTTGTATACATTGAGAGGGGAATTTTCAAAAAAATTGGAAATGAGACTATTCTTCGGCGATTTCAGGACATGGCGACTCGCCGGAAACAGTTATCATCTAATGTGTCGTAAAAGCTGAGCAGACATGAAAAGCTGCGTTTCCCTTCTCTTCCTTTTCCTCTTTTTGTCATTGTGGATTGCTCAAGTTGGATTGTCAAACTGATCCAGCTGGTCTATTTGTGCCCTTTTTTCTTGCGAATATTGGTGAGTGGGTCCAGTGGAGATTCAGACTGATCAACTCGACTTAATTCAACTTGAGTGAGGTGAAGGGATGGACTCAAGAGTGTTTTCAAAAACTTAACTCACAATACTATTAACTAGTATAGGGAAGTAAGGATCGATCCCACAGAGACGATGTGTTTTACATTTGTTGCGGACACGATTGAGAATGGTTGCGGCCACACTTTCCAGGGGTGGGTTAAGTTAACTACATAACTTGAGAAACTAAACTACTAAACTGATCCACATGCTAAAGCTTAACCAAAATCTACTTGATCAATTCATACTAAAACTTTCCTGAAATAGACAAACAGAATAAAGTGAACAACTGTCAGTCGCCTGCAAAGCGTATGATAAAGTAAAGCTTTTCTAACAACTTCATCTTCTTCACAAAATCAACATGAAAAACAGAGCAAAATCAGATCTGAACAATTACGAACAACGAAATTATCACGACAACTTGTAAATTTAAATCTACCCCTAAGAACTAAACTATACCTACGTGATTTAGAAACTAAACCATACTCATGCAGAAGTCGCAAATTGACCTAGATCTAAACATCCTAAAACAACTTATCTATGATTTTCTTCGCAACTAGACAAAAACATAAGTCGAAAACTCAGATCCAATCAAATCAAACCATAACAAAACAATTTGAGCTACGATATGCATCATAAAACTGAAATCGAAAGTAGATCAGAGAATTTATGCATGGTAAACAGAACATTTCAACTAGAATCGAAATCATGACACTAAATTTACTGAATCAAAACATCCATAGTCTGCAACATCAAGCGTAAATAGAAAATAGACAAAACAAAACAGAAATTGTTTCATCGCCCCTTCTCGAAGCGTAATAGCTAAACAAAATGATTAAAGTGATAAAAACCAACACCAAACTACTTCTAAACTAAACTAAAATAGGAACCAAGTGTTCATGCAATATAATGTAGTAGTTTGGAGTGTTGGGAGCTCTATTTCAGCTCTGGAAGAGAGCTGAAAACTACTGAGCGTCAAGGGTTGGAAGCTAAAGGCGCTACCTCCTTCCTCTTTCTTTATTTCCATTTATAGGAAGGCGTGAGGTCTTGATCCTTAGAGCATCTATTCTCAGAAAAGTCATCCTTACCCTTTGCCCTTGGGGATTTTTCTTGTGTGACGCTCAATCTTTTAATCGGGTACTCCTGGTGCATGCCATTTGACCTGACTTGAACCGTTTGCGCAGCGAGTTGACTCATTTTCCTTGATCCATTTGTCCGCCCAGTTGATCCACTTGTTTTCTGAATATGACGGATTTTTACACACACTTGGCTCAAAATTAGATGTTAGATCACAGATTTGAGTGTAGTTTTACCACAGAGCACATGCATGAAACGAGCCTCATCAAGACATTACATGTAGAATTATACTATTTTAATATTTATATATATATTTTTTAAATTTCAGCCCCAGTTTGCTCAATTTTCTGGATCCGTCACTGCTTGAGTCGTATTCCATTTTGGGTTGTCCTAAGTTACTTGAGTCATTTCTTTTTTTTTTTGGCTAAAAATAAAACATTTAATCTCACCTACTTTATTCTTTCTTTTACTTTTACTTTTACTCTCTTTTTCTTTCTCTTACTTTATTCTCTCCTCTACTTTATTTAACTCACAAAACACAACTTTCTTAAATCCCATGCAGAAAAGAACACCTCAAGTAACATGGGACGAAGGGAGTATGTACTATCTTCGTCTCTGAAAAATAGAAAGTTTTGAAACATCACGGATTTTAATGCACAATTGATAAAATAAGATAAAGGGAAAGAAAATGAGTAAAGTAAGTGAGATGAAAGGAAAATTAGTGAAAATAGAGTTAGTAAATTATGGGGTCCACTTCCTAAAATAGCAAGTTTAGAAAGTTTTCATTTTCAAAGAACGGCCTAAGAAACAAGAAACAGAGGTAGTATCAGCATAAGAACATCTGAATTCATTTTGCCTATAATTTTTTAGAAAATTCAAAATATATTCAAAATAATTTTTATAGTTTACACAATTTTAAAAAAAAAGTAAGGTCGTATTGTGGAATGAAATAAGGAAGAAATGAACGAAAATAAGAATAATGAGATTATTTTTTCTTGATTGATTTTATTTCACATGATTGGTAACTACAAATAATAAATAATATAGGAATGAAATAAAATATGAATAATTAAGTTTAATTAATTGTTAATTACTAGAATCAATTTTTCAGATATATGATATTGTTTGATATAGAATTAGAATTTTATGGAATTGAATTCCAAATTTGTTGTTTGGTAAATAACCGATACTCCATGAAATTGATTTTTAAAAAACTATACTTACACACAATAACTAAATACATACATTGCACACACACACATAACATACACTCACTAGATACACACACTGCGCACACAAACAAACACACACTTACATAACTCAGTTATACATATACATACACATGCACATTTAGTAGCGGACGGAGGATTTTAACGCTGGGGGGTCCAATATATTGGTAACACTTGTAAGGTATTTATTTTAAGTCGGTTTAGCTGAAAATTGCGACAAAAATGCGCATGAGATGAGTAATGAGATAGAAATACTTAGTAAATGATATGAAAACTCGAGTTATATATATAGGGTTATTTTTTTAAGCCAAACAAAACTAGATCTAGATAAAAAAACACAGAACAAAATCATACGAAGAGCATTTTTAGTCATTGTTAGTTCATTTTTAGGTTTAAAGACCTAAAATGATTTCAAAATGACATCAAACCCAGATTTTAAAAAATGACCTAAAACTAATTAATAAGGACCTTCCATGTTTTTGGTTGATTATTGATGCACTTTTTATTAGCACTAAATAAACCTGCAAGTATACAGAGTATATATAGTATAGCTAAATGTCAGTACCGGATATTGAATATGGGGAATAAAGTAACAGACTGGCTACGTTCTACTAAGATTTGTTCACTGTTTGGAAAACCAAGAATTTTGGGGATTTTGAAAACTAAAAACAGTTTGAAAGCAATAAACAACTAAACGCAAATAATTAAAGAGGTAAAACTATGAGAGATAATATAATTGCAGGGATGTGCGTTCACAGTTATGGTTATATAAATTCCAACCACAATACCCTAGCACAGTTTATACTTCGATAGAACGAGTCACATAAGTTTTGCCCATGCGGTACAAGCGTAGATTACTAACACTAGGGTTGTCAATCCTATATCCGTAACTCCTAAAAGCTCCTAAGACCCTTATAAAGTCCTCACTCTCAATTAACAGTGCCGTTTTAAGGGAAGCTAATTGTAGTGTCTACTAAGTGGATCTAACTCGCCAACCTCCTCTCATGATTATGTAGCAAGTTATATTAAATCATCACCGAATGTGTCACTCAAACGTGAAGTATTATAGAACGACTTAGGGAAGAAACGAAGTAAAAACAAAATGGATATTAAATAGCAAAACGGAGTTGTATAACCAAAGTCGTTACTAACACATCCCTAGAATCCTATGAATTTAGTTACACATAATTGAATAAGCTAAAAAACATAGAATGAAGGTAAAACAAAGTGAACATAAGAACTAAAGTAATAAAACCAAAGGTTGAATCCTTATAGCCTTGATCTTCTCTTGATTCCTTCTTCAACCTCTTGCACAATGAAGAACTCTCTCAATTATATGCTCTAGAATTATAAGGCAAAAAGAAGATACTAACGAAGAGGTTTGAGGGGCTATTTATAGAGGGAAAATCGAGCTCCGTCAAATAAGGCAAAAAGTGGCTAAGTTTGGTAAATATTGGGGAGAAAGTAGGTCAATTTCGTGCGCCGCATTTTCGCAGTGGGCCACTGCACCTTGGCCAGCGGTCGCTGCACAATGATCTGTAGCCTCTGCCTCTTGGATAGCGATCGCTACACTGTGTTGCAGCGGTCGCTATGAATATTCCAATAGCTTCGGAAACTCTTCGAGCGGTCGCTGCGCACTCCCCAGCGGTCGCTGGGTGTGTTCTTCGTTTCAGCACAACTTTCTCCGGAGAGAACCGCTACTGGTTCGGTGGTCGCTGTGCATGTTGCAGCGGACTGCTGGGCATCTTGAATGCTCCAGATATCCAACTTCGACCTTTTGCTCTCTTTTAGGCTCAAATATGCATAAATCTCAGAAAACACGTCAAAAATACCAAAATAGAGAAAATATGCAAAATATGGACATGAATTGTGGTTTTGACATTAAAAACGGATCAAATAAAGGCATTAAAACAGTGCAAAATCCGAGCGTATCAATTATTGACCATTTGATCACCAAATCCTAGGGCAATAATTTGGGCTGCATTTCTGAAGTATTATTAATTATGAATAAATTTTGAAATGAATTAATTAATGAATTACTACAAACATAAAATAATTTAATCAATAATAGCTGTAAACATAAAATGTTTTACGAATAATAGTTGCAAGACATCAAAAAAATTGTAGTTTAAAAAATAGAGGAGACTAACTGAGCTTGATGGGACTTAACCACATGCTATGAAGTTGTTAGGCCTACCTGCTTACCACTTGCATAACTGAGTGAATAAGTAATTGGAATTAATGTATAATACTCCCTCCGTCCCATTAAATATGCAACATTTGCTTTTCGGCACGAGATTTTATGTAGTGTTGTTTTGTGAGTTAATGAAGAGAGAGTAAAGTAAGAGAGAAGAAAAGTAGAGAGAGTATTGTTTCCATTTTTAGAAACGTTTCATTTTTAATGGGACAGAACAAAAAGGAAAACGTTTCATTTCTAATGGGACAGAGGGAGTATATAGTGTTATTCGAAAATTTTGGGGTTCCATGGGTCCCCTAAGACCGTTAGTAGGTCCGCCTAAGTTTAATTAATTATTAATTTCTAGAATTAATTTTTTTTTCAGACATATGATATTGTCTAATATTGAATTGGAATTCTATGGAATTGAATCCCAAATTTGTTGTTTGGTAAATAACCGTTACTCCATGAAATTATATACACATTGCGCACACACACATAACATACACTCACTAGATACACACACTGCGCACACAAACACACACATACATACATAACTCGTTATACATTACATACACATGCATATTACACCACGCATAATACACACACTACATGTAGAGAGAGAGAGAGAGAGAGAGAGAATATCTGTGTGTATTCTTGTAACGTGTGTATTGCGAGTGTGCTGTGTGGGAAGTATGTGTATATGTGAGAATCATTGTGTGCAATGTGTGACTGTGTGTGTATTGTATGGAATTTTGTTCAATTATTAAAAATTTTAAAATATTATTTTTTATTATAAAATTTAAAATTATAAAATTGAGATGATATTGAATTGAAATATAAGTATAATATAATATGTTGTGTAATTTTATTGAAAACTAAAATCAGAAGAAAAGAGAATGGAATGGAATGTTCATTCCTTATCTAAATGGATGGAATGGATATTCACATGGGGATGAAATAATGATTCATAATGGCAAAATATATCAAGTAAAGGAATAGAATGAAAGTAGGAATTGTTAGAGTTTGTATACTAGAAATCATCTTTCGAGTGATTGAATACTATAAAAACTCTTATTTTATTTTCCAAGGAATAAAACAAATTATTTTTGTCGTAACGTTGTTATGTTTTACATTTAATGGATGTTTATTGCATATTTAAATGTATAAGCAACTTAACAAAGTCTAAGTCTTTATTTTAGTAAACCGGTTATGGGCGGCGTCCACTTTAAGGTAACACGGTCAGTTCTGAACAAAGAAAAAGAAGAATTTCTCAACCCAGATAGGCCTAGACTGCCTATCGTGAAAGGTTGCAATGTCAGTCCGTATATTTCTAAGCCTTACTGAAATAAGATGACATTGGTGTGGTAGAGCACTGAATGGATCTAACAGCGAGACGAGTCTTTATGCTATCTAATGAAAGATGAGGTCTTGATAAATGTTTACTTCTAAATCAATGTACGTTAGCATTTAGCGTACGGTATTGATTATGCACTACTGTGACTTATCAAATGGCGTGTGTTTTTCGCAATCCAATAATCCTGATATATTGGGTAGTGGTAATTAATATCTAGCGGTGCGAAGATTGCTATTATGTTGAGTCGTGCACGAGGTGAGTCTTGTTTGATAATGTCCTCAAGAGGAGCGCGAAACAATGTTTTATTATTCAGAACGTAGCTAGTTGGAGTTTGATTACTATATGAATAATAAATAAGTGTTCCATGCTAAGTCCACTCTTGGAATTAATAAGATGTTAATTAATTAAGTTCATAGCAAACATTTATTAATTAATGGACATTTATATCTTAAACGTGGGAAATGAACAACAACACGGAAACCCGGATACTTGTAATTTTGGATTTGGATGTGCAGCGCAATATTATTTCTGTAGTGGCTGCTGATACGCTTGGATTTTGCACTGTTTTAAGGCTTTTATTTGGTCTGTTTTTAATGTCAAAACCACAATTCATGTCCATATATTTCATATCATCTCTATTTTGGTATTTTGACGTGTTTTGTGAGATTTGTGCATATTTGAGCCTAAAAGACAGTAAAAGGTCGAAGTTGGAAATCTGGAGCTTTCAAGACGCCCAGCGGCCCGCTGCAACACACAAAGCGACCGTGTAACATCTCAAATTTTGTGACATTTATTTAATATATGTCGATTGGAAATTTCATTTATGAAATTTAAATTGTTGCTACGTGATTGAGTTTGATTATGTGGAATAAATCGTCATGGGGAAATTGGAACGAAGTGCGAGTTATATTTAATATGGGGAATCAATTTAAATAAAGATCATGCATCTTGTTCTAGCCAAATAAAGTGGCTATTGTCGGCCTCTCCAATTATTGGAAATTTTATTCTTTCTTGGATTTAATTAATTGTTTTGGGATATTCATCCAAATTAAATCCAAATCAAATTATCCCTAAATTATGCTACATGAAACTCGAACTCTAACCTATTATTTTTGTGAGTTTCGGATATCCTCTACTTTAATTAAGAGGATGAATTAGTTTCTTTGATAAACTTTGTACCTTGTTGATTCCTTCATTTATTTTAAATCCAATTAAATCTTGCCACATTTTATTCTCTCGCCCCAATTAAATTAAGATTTGCATTATTTCCTTGTGGCTAATTAAGCCAATTTTCGGCCCCCTATTTGTAGAGGAGAATATATTTGTTTCCTATTTTGTGGAATTCCCTTTATTCAATACCAAATTAATACCTAAGCCAAATTAATTGGGGATGTGAATATTTTCCTTCTATTGTGTCTCCATCCCACACTTTTTTTTAGCTTAATTTCCTTGGGGGAAATCTATTTTATTGCTGCCTATTTTATGGGAGTCTTTTCCTATAAAGAAATTACCAAATATAAATCATATTCTATTTAATTGAGGATTTAAATAATTTCCTTGTGCACACCATCAAGATTTTCGTCCCTTCCCTCATTATTTCCTACTTGGAGATTTAATTTATTTTGTTCCCTTGTTTATGGAATATTCATTGACTTATTTCCTAAATTGTGAATCTATTTCTCTCCAAGTAAATACCAAATAAATTCCTTATTGAAATTATTAACCTAATTTTCAAAATTTTGCCTTCTTTTTAATTGTGGAATTATATTTATTGGCCTCTATTTTATTCCTCCACGATTAATTAATTAATTAATTAATTTATGGGATTAAACCTAGGACTATATAATCACCTAAACTAAACCCTAGCCTCCATTCTCCCTCATAATTTTCGTGCCTCACCTCTCCTCCCTCTCTTCAACCTCTCCAAAATTTCTTCCATCCTTGTTCTTGCATCCATTGAAGTTTTATTTTTAAGAGTTCCCGACGAATCGCATCAATCTTTGCTTCTACCGTTTGGTTTTCGATTCAAGAAGGTATAACTAAATATTTTCCCCATCTTCTCCATTGAAACCTTGTTCTTGATTCATTCATGCATATAGTGAGTGTAGGAATCACAGATCGCAAAATTAATCGGTGGGAATTTGTGTTTGTATGAGAAAAACTGTGAATTTGCGATTGTGAATGAATATGTGTAAAGTTTGAATGATTCATTGGTGAATGATGTGTGGTTATATGAGAACATGATTGTGAGAACCTTTTGAAGCATGTTTGTGTGTGGGAAGCATGAAAAATTGTGTTTGGTTGAATGAGGAAGGAACCCTAATTTCGAAATTTTGAGACCTGAAAACTGTGGTGTTCGGACAGTGGATTCCAACGTGTGTTTGACTGACCAAAGGATCTTATTTTGGTTCGAATTTTTAACTGAGTAAACTTCAAGGTGTTTTCTGTGTGGTTTGTAAATTTTAGCCTCTTTTGACGAAAGATGAAATTTTAATAAATTTTTGAAGTCGACTGCGCAATTCTGCCAGAAACTTGTATTCTCGCCCAGAAAGTTTCGTTTTCTATTTGACCGACCAAATTAAATCATTTTGATGTGAATTTTAAACTGGATGCAATTTGAAGTGTCTTCTGTATTTTGTGAAAATTTCAGCCTCATTGGACATCGGATGAAGTTTTGGTAAATTTTTCAATTGAACTGCGCAGTGCTGCCAGAATTTTTGTGTTCCGACCAGAGAGTTTCATTGTTGTTTTGACTGACCAAATGACATGATTTTGGTGTGAAATTTTACATGGATGAACTTGAATGTGTCTACTGTGTTGTGACCAAATTTTAGCTTCATATGAGGTCGGATGGAGTTTTGGTGATTTTTACAAACCAACTGCACAGTTTTGCCAGATTTGTTGATACGTTAAAATATCATATGTTGCCATGTTGGGTGAATTCTATGATGCACGTATGATTAAGGAATGTATCCTATGACGTGATTATGTGTGATACGTTGAGAAATATTATGGCATGTTTTCCTTATGTTGATGAATGTTGGGATGGGTAAATTGAGAGAACGATGAAAGGAACGATAGGACATGCATGGTAATGTAAATTTATGGAAGGCTGATTTGTGTTGTGATGATTGGCAAGGGTTATTGTGTGTACGTGAGCACAAGGAACGAGGGTTGCCTTAAGTGGATATTGAATTGATTAAGCCAACGAGGTGGGCTTTCTTTACAAATCTTTTTATTTTCCGAAAATATGATGTGGTGTTATAAGGGTGGTTTAACTTGTTATGTCATGCCATGGATTGTTTTGATTGAGATTGTGTGCCTGATGCCTAGTTCGTCTGAGTTCACTCCGTTAGGCTATATGGCTGTGTTGTGAAACGAATTCGGGTCTGAGTAGGGCCGCAAACCCTATCAGGCTGTGTACACTGGTGAGATCGGGAGCCGTCCTTGCTAGTCGGCCGGTCTCGTGGGCGAATAGTGTGGCCACACTTTCGTCGCACTGTGGATTGATGATTGTGATTGATGGATTGTTGAGAAAATGGGGAGATTATTTGACTGGCCAGTCTATGAAACGTTTTTGTGTTCTTGATGATATTTCTTTACTACGTATAAAACTCGAGTTCACTGGTATGGATGACATAACTGTATAAATGTTTTCGGCATGAGCCCATTGAGTACAACAAGTACTCAGTTCTGCATATGTTTTTCCCTATGTGCAGGTTGAACGGGATGTTCCGGTGGATGTTGAGTTGGCCTAGGAACTTTGGATGCGTTGTGTCTTCATACATAGACGTCATCCTTGACTCTCTTTAAACCTTATTTCCACTGCTATAGTTTTGAACTATGCCTCAAGACTTTATTTTGTTTCGTACTGTGTTTGAGTAGGTTTGGTTGTGATAGGTTTTAACCGAGTATTTACTTTTGTTATCTGAAAATGGTGTTTTCGTAAATTAAACTAAATGTTTTCTTCTTTAGAAGTTAATTGGGTTTTTTTTTTTTTTTTTAAAGTTTATTTTCTCCGCTATTTCTTTTAAAAGTATTTATCATAAGTCATTTCTAATTAATAGTAAAATTATAACCTTAAACTTCTTTAAACTAAAATGTTTTTCTTCCTTTGAGCTAATTGAGTTTTCGTAAACTGTTATCCTTGTAAGTTGTCATTTTTGTCGTCCCTTGGTCACGATCGCCGCGTTTGTAGTACCCCTAGTATGGGCGGTCGTGACAGACCGCTGGGGCCCAACGACCACTGAACCAGTAGCGGCCCGCTCTGGAGAAAGTTGTGCTGAAAAGAATAAGATGCCCAGCGACCGCTCGCAGAGTTTCCGAAGCTACGGGATTATTCACAACGACCGCTGCAACATAGTGTAGCCACCGCGATCCAAGAGGCAGAAGCTACGGATCAACATGTAGCGACCGCTGGCCAAGGCGCAGCGGCCCACTGGGAAAACGCGGCGCACAAATTTGACCTACTTTCTCTCCAAGATTTATCAAATTTAGCCACCTTTTACCTTATTTGTAGCTGCTCGAAATTTCCTCTATAAATATCCCCTTAAACCTCTTCATTAGGATCTTCTTTTTGCCTTATAATTCTAGAGCATAAAATTTTAGTGAGTTCTTCATTGTGCAAGAGGTTGAAGAAGGAATCAAAAGAAGATCAAGGCTACAAGGATTCAACCTTTGCGTTTTATTGCTTTAGTTCTTATGTTCTTTTTTTCCCCTTCATTGTATGTTTTTAGAGTATTCAATTATGTGTAACTAAATTCATAGGATTCTAGGGATGTGTTAGTAACGACTTTGGTTATACAATTCCGTTTTCTATTTAATATCCGTTTTGTTTTTACTTCGATTCTTCCCTAAGTTGTTCCATAGTACTTCACGTTTGAGTGACACATTCGGTGATGATTTAATATAACTTGCTACATAATCGTGAGAGGCGGTTGGCGAGTTAGATCCACTTAGTAGACATTGCAATTAGCTTCCCTTAAAACGGCATTGCAATTAGCTTCCCTTAAAACGGCACTGTTAATTGAGAGTGAGAACTTTTCAGGGGTCTTAGGGGCTTTTAGGAGTTACGAATCTAGGATTGACAACCCTAGTGTTAGTAATCTACGCTTGTACCGCATGGGCAAAACTTATGTGACTCGTTCTACGGAAGTATAAACTGTGCTAGGGTATTGTAGTTGAAATATGTATAACCATAACTGTGAACGCACATCCCTGGAATTCTCTTATCTCTCATATTTACCTCTTTAATTATATGCAATTAGTTGTTTTCTTGTTTTCAAATTGTTTTTAGTTTTCAAAATTCTCAAAACTTTCGGTTTTCCAAATAATGAATGAAGCTTAGTAGAAGGTAGACAGTCTGTGATTGTTTTCCCGTGATCGATATCCGGTACTGATGTTTAGCTATACTATTCCTACTCTGTGTACATGCATGTATTTATAGGGCTAATAAAAAGTGCATCAAGTTTTTGGCGCCGTTGCCGGGGAAGACATTCACTTTGTGATTGATATCTTCAAACGCACGAATTTGCTAATTTAGATTTTAATTGCTTTATGTTTTTAATTTTAATTTTATTTTTGTCTTTTTCAGGTAGTGTATGCGAACGCGTTTTGGGAAGGACATCTTAGAGTCGCTCGATCTCGAACTTGAAAGGACACGTAGGAGAATAAGAAGTGATCGAAACACAGTGGAGGACGAGACTAGAGTTGAATTCGAAAGGCTACAGAGCCAAGTAAAGCAGTTGATTGATGAAAAGATTGCCTGAGAGGCCCAAGAAAAGAAAAACAGGGAGATAGTTCCTGTTATGCATATATTTAATCACGGGAACATGGTCATATTTCCTGAAGGCCCTCGTGTAGATGCTAATAATTTTGAGCTACCCCTTATACAAAGGGTTGAGCAGCATCCTTTTGCAAGTAGGGCTACAAAAGATGCAAACCGTCACCTCTCAAAGTTCGTGGAGATTGCAAACACTCTGAAACTTAATGGTGCCGACGACGACCCATGACTCTTTCCCTTCTCATTAATTGATTCTTCTAAAGAGTGGTTTTAGTGTCTACCTACAGAGCAAGTCTCCACGTGGAAGGATATAGTGGCAGCATTCTTCGGTAAGTATTATCCGCCGGGCACCATTCTGAAATTGAAGAGCGAGATCTTCCAGTTCATTCAAGGCCCCGACGAGCCTCTTTACGAGGCCGTCGCTCGTTTTAAAGGCCTCCTCCGCAAGTGCCCGAACCACGGTTTCATCGTGGACCATCAGGTATGCATACTTTACAATGGTTTCACTGAACAAATCTGTGCTATGTTGGATTCAGGGGCCAACGGAGGATTTCTGCGGAAGAGTGGACCAGAAGCCATGGCGGTGATCGAGGAGTTTGCCACCAACAGCAGAGGGTGGTCAAAGGAGAGACATAGCTCGTGAAGAGTGGCAGCCATCAACGAAACCGAGGATATCCCTTTAGCTAAGGAATTGGCCAAGCTTAGAGTGAGGGTTGATCAAATAGACACATCGAGGAGAGAGGATTCAGCCCAACCGACTTCCGTCATCGCAGTCACCAAACCCGACGCTCCCCCCGCTCCTTCCGAGGATGTCAACTATGTGCAACAAGGAGGCGGTCCCAATAGGCCCTATAATAACAACAATTAACGCACTGGCCAGGGGGGCGGTAATTTCAATAATTATAATGGGAACCGTCCTCATCCCAACCTTTCCTATTCTAACAACAATTTCTTGCAACCTCCTGCAGATTTAATGTGAGCAAAGGTGGGGTAGTTGGGCCCGTGAAGAAGAAGGAGATGTATGACCAAGGGATCATGAAGATCTTGGAGGTGCTAGTGCAATATAGAAAGACCAATGACACCAAGATCGGGGTCGTTGAAGCAAGGTTGAACAACCTCGAGGCTAGAATTAAGACCATTGTCACCGCCGTCACCAACATCAAGAATCAAGTGGACCAAGTCCAACAAAAGATAGAGGAGGACAAGGCGAAGGCAGCAGCACGAGTGGCCGACATCAACAAAAAGTGTTTGCAAAGCAGAAAACGGGCGAAGTCAGCAACCCCGGGACAAATTCTGGGGTCTACCCGACGCCCAGCGGACCGCTGCACTGGCCGCAGCGGGCAGCTACCGAACAGGCAGAAGCACCTGCGAATGATGGACTAGTGCGACACAATGGGATCATACTCCCTTATCAGCCAAAAAGGAAGTTTAAGCTTGAAGAACAGTTCAAACACTTTTTAAACATGTTTTGTAAGGTCATACTAATATTCCTCTTGTTGAATCGTTGTAGGAAATACCTAGGTATGAATAGCTACTAAGGGAGGCCGTGTTAAAGAAGAAGAAGCCTACAAAAGCTGACCTCATCACTGCAGCAAAATCATTCAAAGGGAGAAGGCCGTAAAGCAAAGGGATCCCGATCAGTTCATCATTAGGTGCTCGATTGGGCAAGGAAAGGTGGACAAGGCTCTTTGCGATCTTGGAGCGAGCATAAACATCATGTCATTGAAGTACTATGAAAAGCTCAACATCGGACCACTCAGAACATCGGATGTGATCATAAGGTTTGCCGATAACTCTGCAATCAATGCGGTGGGCATGATCGAGGATGTGTTGGTAAAGGTAGATGATTTTATTTTCCCTGCCGATTTCATTGTTCTTGATATGAAAGTAGATAAGAATGTACATCTAATCTTAGGTAGAGATTTTCTAGCCGCAAGCAAAGCTCTTATTGAAGTAGCTAGGGGGAGATCACAATTAGTGACAATGTTAGCAAGTCCACCTACAAGATAGAGAGCGTGATGCTTAAGTATGAAGAGGCGCAACGAGCTAAGATAGAGTATGAATGCAGGGTGGTCATGATGACCGACACAACCAAGCTTCGTGGACCACTAGAAGGGGAAGATCTTTCTAACCCTTTTATTTTTGTTGTTAATGCTTTGCCTCAAGCTCCTAAAAAGGGCAAGCCTAAGCTTCCTAAGGTTCCGTCGCAGGAAAAACCAAAGAGGAAGAAGAAGAAAACTCAACCGCAAGTCGACCCCGAAATCTATGTGATCAAGACCGCTAAAGGGAAATACAAATGGTGGAAAAAGTTGGGCACTAAATTGGTCCAATTCGTGGTTTTAAGCACAAGGGTCGTTAATCCGCCCACCTAGTTAGGTCACTTCAAGTCGAGCCAACGACTTAAAAATAAAAGCGCTTTTTGGGAGGTAACCCAATTTGTTCTTTTCTCTAATTTTTGGTTATTTTTGTTTTTTCTGCAATTTTCGTGCATTCTGCACATAAAAAAATGTATATATATTTAACTTGTAGCGGCCGCTGCACAATCCACAGCGGTCGCTACCCTTTTACACGTGTGTAGGTACTGGTCGGGCCCTAGGGCGGCCCGCAGCTGTTGCTATGTGGGCCGCAGCGGCCCGAAAAAGCGCACCATTTTTAGAAGACCTGCAGCGGTCGCTGCGCGAGAGTCAGTGACGCGAAAACTGCCTATAAAGCTATGTTTTCTCATTCCATTCTTCATCTTTTCTCTCCATTCTCTCTTGCACACGACCTTAACCACAAAACATCATAAAATTACACACACCCACACTCTCATTCTTCCATTCCATTCTGAATTTAAAGTTTTCATCGTCCAATTCACTCCAACACAAGGTATGAATCCTACCTTTACTTTCTGAGTTTAGTTTCAATTCTTTCATGGATTTTTCTCTCTATTGTTGAATTGTTCGGATGAAAAGCATGTTTTAGTATGGGAGATGAGTGTGATGATGTTTTTACTTGTTTTTTATGGTTAGATTTTTACGTAGGGTGGTGAATTGTTGGTTTTTGTTGGTGAATTCCCTCTTGTTCTTTATTGTTTATAAATTGCAATCATGTTCATAGCATTGTGAGGCTATTATTACTTCCATGAATTGCAATACATGTGCAGATTATAGAGATTGTTGTTTAGTGATATCTATGTTGATGCGTCTCTGCATGGGGGATTAATTCACGTTGGTGATGGATTGTTATAGTTCTTTTGTGTTGGTAGTGATTTACATGTTCACATGCTAAACTTTAGAACACTTACTTCTACAAACTTGCACTTCTTTGTTGATTTTTGATTTATGTTTGGTTGAATGCAAGTTTGGGGAAACCCTTGTTGTCTATTTGTTTGGTGCTCTTCTAAGAGCTTGATTTTCTTTGTGGATTATTGAAGATACCAACAAGAGGCAAGCCCAAAAACGCGAAGAGCTATGGGATTAGCCTTCCGTTGGATGACCACAAGGTAATGTGGAAGAAGGTCTCGACTAGAGATACGATGCCTTCTCGGTACCCTCACGAGCTTCCCCTCGCCACCTTGGGGATTATTGAAGATTTTTGGGCGTTGTGCAACGTCGAGGACGGGAATGGCTTGAGCCACATGTTCCAAGGGTGGTGGCCGTCCTATAGGAGGCTCACCCTCGAGTTTCTTAGCACCCTCAAGGTGCACAAAAACTGCCGTTCCCGCATCATCGAGATGATAGACTTTCGCCTCGGCAACCGCAACCATTCCTTCTCCATGGAGGCTCTTTGCGAGGTGTTTCAATGCTACAACCTCAACCTTGGCGAAGAAGTGGAGTACGACTACTCCGATGTTTGGGGTGCCATGACTATCGAGGGGGAGGACTTTATCCCGGCTTATTCCAAGTCTTCCTCCATCCGCAACCCCGTCCTTAGGCACCGAGCTACGACTCAATTGATGTTTGCTCGGTCCGACGGTTGAGGCGTCTCCCAAACCGAGTTGGATGTGATGTGGAGTCTCCTTAACAAGAAGGAGATCAACTTTGGAATCCTCTTCACCATTTACGTCGACCGCATCTCGAAGAAGGACGGGAACACTATTTCTTACGGGGGCTTGATCACGGTGATTTCCGAACACCTCGGCATCCCAACCACGGACTTCACTCCGGACATGGGTGAGATGAACATCACCTATGAAGTGCTCTTTGCGGTTGGACTTTTGAAGACCGACATGAGTGGGCAAGCTTTATTTCTTCAAGTGGAGCAAGATCACTTTCCCGTTCCAATCCCATATTTGACTAAGGTCGACACGTGGGACAACAAGGCTAATTGGAAGCTCGACACCACCGCCCACCGGAGAGCCATTGAGGCTAACCCCATTGAAGGGGAGTTTAAGAAGAGAAACATGCCGTTACGCAACCCGTCTTCGACCCCGAATAGGATTCCGCCTTTAACGCCATTAATCAATACCGCTCTCGTAGAATCCAGCATGACCCAAAAATCCCCTTATTTCCTTCTGATTCGTAGGGTACGAAAGTTTTGAGATCACATCCACCTTTGCCTTATCCACTTGAATCCCCTTTTCCGAGACCACGTGTCTCAGAACAATTCCTTCCTGTACTATGAAATGGCACTTTTCGAAATTCAGCACCAGATTTTTCTCTCTGCATCTCTGTAATACTAGGTCCAAATTGGCTAGGCAAGCTTCGAAAGAATTCCCGTAGACCGTGAAGTCATCCATAAAAATCTCGATACACTCCTCCAACAGGTCTGAGAAAATACTCATCATGCACCTCTGAAAAGTGTCTGGCGCATTGCATAATCCAAAGGGCATCCTTCTGTATGCGTATGTCCCACGGCATGTGAAGGTTGTTTTTTCCTAGTCTTCTGGATCAACGTAAATTTGGAAGTATCCACTGTATCCGTCCAGAAAGCAGAAAAACTTCTTGCCTGCCAATCTTTCCAGCATTTGATCTATGAATGGTAACGGAAAATGGTCCTTCCGCGTAGCCTCATTTAGTTTCCGGTAGTCTATGCACATCCGCCACCCGGTCACTAATCTTATGGGTACCAACTCGTTCTTCTCATTTGTAATCACTTGGATGCCTGACTTCTTAGGTACCATATGGACCGGGCTTACCCACTTGCTCTCTGGAATGGAATATATGATACCCAATGAAAGTAGCTTGAGTACTTCCTTTAAAACTTCCTCTCTCATATTCGGGTTCAACTTCCTCTGTGGGTCTCTGTGAGGTTTGGCTCCATCCTCCAGGCGAATATGGTGCATGCAGAGATCGGGACTGATCCCCACCAGGTCTGATAGAGTCCATCCTATGGCTGTCTTATTCCTTCTAAGCACTTCCTGTAACTCTTCGTCCTACTTCTGAGTCAGATTGTTGTTGGCGATTACCGGAAACATCTCGTTCTCTTCCAAATAAGCATATCTGAGGCCTGGGGTAATGTCTTCAGTTCCTTCTTTGTCGCACTTGTCTCCTGGGGTAATGGATTCTTCTTTGGCTCCATGGTAATTAATCCTTCAGGTGCTTGTAAATGTTTCCCATTAGCGACACAGGCTAGTTCCTTAGACCTGGTAACTTCAGGACTTTTGCAAAACCCCAGAATTGCTTCTGCTAACTCTTCATCCGTCATTCCCAGTGTGTTGACTGCCTCACACCAGCTAGCCACTTCCTTGTCAATGGAGTGACTCAATTCTGAATTTTCCACCTGTTCCTGCATCAATTCTGTCTCAAGAAATTATTGGACCAGAGGGTTAATCACATCCACAACATGCATATTCTCTATATCCAATGGTTTTTCATAGCCTCATCAATGTTAAAGGTAAACTTCTCCCCATGGTAATCTAGACAAATGGTTTCATCAAACACATCAATGATTGTCTTGGCGGTGAGTAGAAATGGTCTTCCTAAAAGCACTCTGCTAGACTTAGCAGACTGGTACTCACTCATCTTAATAACATGGAAATCAGCAGGATACAGAAAATCATGCACCTTAACTATCACGTTTTCTAAAACACCTTCAGTACTGATGCATGACCTATCATCTAATTGATTACCACCTTCGTATCAACCATTCTGACTCTCTCCAGTTTCTTATAAAGTGAAAGCGGTAAAACATTTATTGAAGCACCTAGGTCACACATGGCATGCTCAACATTAATGTTCCCAATTGAGATGGGGAGAGTGAACATACCTAGGTCAGTACGCTTAGAAGGCATTCTCCTCTTCTGAATCACTGCAGACATAGTTTCTCCAATCACAATCTTACCGGTGGGTTTGGTCTTCCCAGCGATGAACTCCTTGATAAACTTACTGAAGATGGGCAACTTTAGACCTTGTTGAAACGGTAGGTTAATTTCCAGCTTCCTGAAAATTTCCATGAAGTCCGCTGGATCTTCCCTTTTCTTCCTGGGTTCACCTCTGTGGGGAAAGGGTTTCACTTGCCTCTCACTGTTGCTAACGTTTCCCTTGGAAGATTTTCCCATGTCTCTCCTGATTTCTTCCACTTCCGTCTCTACTCTTAGACCTGGGAGATGTTGATCAGCTGCTCGAGGTATTGCTTTCTCACTGTTCGTACTCTGGTCATCGTCCTCTGTTCTGACCTCCCCTGTTTCAGCTCCCCCTGTTCCGGTCTCATCTGTTCAGGTTTCCTTTTCCAATGGAGTTAGAGTGGACTTCCCATCTTTCTTCATATTTGGACCATCATACTCTCGCCCCGACCTCAGGGTTATCTGGCTGATGTTCGCCCTTTCTGGTGGTTTAACTGAGGCAGGAATTCTTCCTTCGTTCCCACGCATCTCGCTCAAAGATGTCGCGATCTGAGAGAGTTGTTTCGCTAACAAGTCCATGGCTGCTTTCTGCTCAGTCTGTGAATCTTGAAGCTTATGCACCACGTCATTGTTGGACTGCATATTGTTCTGAATGTGTTGTTGTGAGTTCACCAAATCGCTCACCATCTCGTCAATGCTTTTCGGACTGCCTGGAATTCTGCTGGCTGGTGTTTGTCCCTTGAGGGTGGTTTGAGCCTTGTCCCTGATGCGGCTGGAAGTTCCATGGACCTCCCATGTTGTGATATTGATTCTGCCCCTGTTGACCTTGATGGTTGGGCTTAGAGCTCTGAGTGTTACCTTGGTAATTCCTCTGGTGTGGTGGCACATATGAACTTGCTGGATTGTTCTGATTCCTGTTTGCCCAGTTGGGATGGTCATTTTGTTGCCGATTGCTCCAATTGTTTCCCTCCTGATTTCTGTTTACTCAATTCGGTTGTCGCTCTGTTGCTGGGGTGGCAGATTCGGATCATTGTCAGACCATCTGAAGTTTGGGTGATCCCTCCAGGGAGCATCCCTTTGTCTTCCTGGGTTCCAACTTCCGTTAGGATTCCAACTTCCCATGGTGTTTGCTTGAGCTTGGCCATCACCCTCGTTCTGCTGACCATGGCATTGGTACACTTTCTCTGGACCTGGCAGTTGTTTAACCTTCTCTCCTGGTTCTGGGGAATTGTTCTTCCCTAAGGCAATCGGAATTGCTTTCTCCAGCTTATCTATCCTTGCATCTATTCGGTCTTCACCTTCCACGTTCACCGCCTCTTTACTCCTCCTCGTTAGGATGGTGCGAGAAGAGTCGTAAGCCTTCTTAGCATCGATTAGCTAGCCCAAAATCTCTCGGGCCTCACTTACTCATTTCTTGGTAAAATTTCCCCCGCTTGAAGAGTTTAGTAAATCCTTGGACTCCGGATTTGCCCGTTCATAGAAGATGTTGTATACCTCTGCTTCGCACATTCGGTTGTTAGGGCATGAATCGAGCAATACCTTGAAACGCGACCAATACTGACTCAACGCCTCATCATAATCTTGTCGGCATGCCAGAATCTCCTTCTTGATTGCATTCGTCTTGTTCGATGGAAAGAAGTAATCTAAGAACATTAGCCTGAAATCCGCCCACGAGCTTATAGAATTTGCCGTCAACCGCAGTAACCATGTGTTCGCCTCTCCCTTCAGTGTGAAAGGTAGAGCACGTAACCTATAATCCTCCTCAGTCAACTTAGGTGGCCTCTTCTGAATGATACAGAGCTTGCAAAACAAATGTAGAAACTCGTAGGGACATTCTATCTTACGGCCATAGAAGTGTGGCATGACCGCCAGTACGTTGGTCTTGATGTCTATCAATCTCTGAGCTTGGGTGATCACTATTGCCTGTGCCGGCTCGCCGTTCAAATGAGCATTAAGCGAGCCGATCTCTGGATCGTTGTCCGGTTCAGCTGCCATTCTGACGGTTCCTTCGTCTGAGTCTGCAGTTGACTCAGCTTCCTCCTTAACGGGTGAGACTAGATCGTCGTCACTTTCCGAACTCAGCTAGACTGGATCTCCTATTGTCAACCCAGACCGGGTAGTAAAAGGGGAGACTGTCTTCTTAATCTGCCAACTAGGTTGAGCTTCCCTCCAACCAAATGAGTTACTCCAGTGTCCTGACCTTGAGCTCTTGCTCATAAACTGAAAAGAAAATGAAAAAACAACGAATGAAAACTATGTACGCCAAAAATCTCTAGATGCAAACATAAATAACGCCATCCATCCCCAGCAACGGCGCCATTTGAGGAATGCGAAATGATGTTATTCTTTTGTGTTTGTGCTTAATTCTTAGGTCCAAAGGATTCGCTAGAGCACAGGGTTTAGGAGATCGTGAACTTTCCGAATGCAGTCGTTGTTGCAACAATCTCGCCTCAAAACCTCAACCCTCTACACTATTGGTTAGTGTAGTTGTAATAGCCGAGACTTAGATTCTCGAGAGTTATGAAATAAATGCTAGAATTTTATTTAAGAATGAATGAGTATTTTATTTCATGAAAGGGGTACAAATACAATTTCCAGAATTTCAAGCTAAGCTTTAAATTACAAATGTGGACAAAAGAAAAATATTAGAAATAAACTTTCCCTACACTGTTACAGCCGAGAACTACAAATTTCGGGCCTCTCTAACAAGGGGTTTCGGCCCAGATTCTTGATAGTCGTTGTGCCGAATTAGAAGACGTACAACCAGCGGAAATAGGCCTCTCGCGTGCCTGCCGAACACACATAAATGAGACTTAGATTCATGGGATAAAAGATGAACTAATACCAGGTTCTAGAAAAAAAGGGGAAGGGGAAACCTTACCTTTCGAAAAGGGGAGGCTGAGCTAGGCCGAAAGAGGCAAACTCCAGCCAGCACCATTCCACCCCAGAAACTACACTCTGCAAGGCTGAGATTTTTAGATTTGTACCCATTACCCATCCGTTGCTGCCAAGGATATCAACAGCAAGATCCTATTGTAGTGCACCTGCCATAAACTAACAAAAGCAATGAATAAACCCCATATTCCACCAAAATCAGTTAGAAAAGGGCCAAGAGAGCAGTCAACTGCTCAGCCTGAGATTTCCCCCTTTTTCAGCCAAGTACATCAGCCATTGTGCAGCTTTCAGTTACAAGCTGTGCATAAATAGGCCAACCTCCCCCTCGGTTCCACCCTCTATCGCATAACATATTCACTAAACGGAGCAGCAAGTGGAGGAGCAAGGGAGATCAAGACCGAGGAGGGGAGCAGCTTAGCAAGTTCAGTGGAGGTGCAAGGGAAAGGTAACACCCATCAGCTCAAACCTCAAGTCTAATAGCATCATTCGAGCATGATAGAAACAAAGCATGGAAACGATTTATGATAACATGAGAATCTGAGAAAAATCAGTAAGCCTCCCTTTCACATACCTCAGCCTCATTAGAGTGCATGTTTAGAGCAATAGTTTAGCACATTGTTGAGACTGGAGGAAAGAAACCATGGAATGGTGTCTTCCACACAGAATCAGTCACATAGAAGCACAACCACAATGTTGTTAAACATGAACTAAGACTAGACAATGACAAGAGAAAGAAGATAACTAGTAGGAACTTAGCTTCGGCAAGGTGACTGCCTGATTAAACGGCGAACTGCTACGGGGTCTCTGCAGCGGCAGAACCGCCGTCTGCGTGTCACTCCTAAGCCGAGAGATCCAGCGTCGTCGAAGGGAGAAAGATGGAGGCGACGGTAGCGGTGGACCGAGGGACGCCGCTGAAAGACGTAGGATACGACGTCTTCCCTCCGTGGGTGACTCCTCCGCGAACGAAACGTCGTCGAAATTGCACGTACAAGGTTAAGCCTCAAAGGGAGAAAAGACGGTGAGTGGTGGATCGCCGGTTAGACAGCGACGAGTCCTCCACCTCCCCAGGGTTCAAAATTTAGATCCCTATTTGTCGAGCAGAAGACAGAGGGTGGGAGTGGTCGTGCGATGCGGAGGTGAAGGAGATGAACGGAGGAAAAAGGAGCTGACCCCGATTCCTCACACGCCGGCGAGGAGCGCCGAAGATGGTGGGGTGCGCAATCGCCGAGAGGAAGGAGAGAAAGGGGGCTAGGGTTCCTCATTCTCAATTTTTGGGAATTTGGGGGAGAAAGAGAGATCGGTCGATGCAGAAGGGGGAGAAATTGGGCCATGCCTAAATTTATTTTCCATTGCGCCTGATTTAATTAAGAAAGGAGTAAGGAGAAAAGAGCTGGGCCGAAAATCTAATAGTCTGGGCCTAAGAATTTATTTCTTGGATTTATATTCTTTGGTGAGAACTTTTTTTCATTAAATTAGTTCCACAGTATAATGGGATTTATTTTTCTAGCCACGGGAGAAAAGAATTGATTAAGCCGTATTGAAATAGTTTTCGATAAAATAACTAAAGCGGACTTTAATAGTCACAGTTTTAATTAAAGAATTTAGATCTCTAATTTTTGAAAGAAAGAGATAAAATAAAAGAGCACACGCTTAGGCATGCATTCATGCAAGATAAGCATTTTTTTTAAAAGCCTAATTTAAGTATATTAAATTTTGTAAAGGAACGTCGTCGCACGACGTGTAATCTCAAGACAGGAAAGCACCCGTTTGCAAGAGTTTAAACAATTGAGGTGGGCTTTCTCTTCTTTCTTTTAAAGCTTGTTTTATGTGAAAACGTGATTATTTGAATGAGTTGTCATGCCATATTTTGTTTTATGATTGCTTATCTGTTAAATCGAATTCGGGTCCCAGTAGGTCAGTAAATCCTACTCGGACTAGTGTACACATAGGGACCGTGATCTAGCGCCAGGTTGGCCGGTTCGTGGGTCGTGAGCTAGCGCCAGGTTGGCCGGCCCAGTGGTCGTGGAATGTGGCCACATTCCCGATTCACGCAGCTGATATGGCATATCATCAAAAGTTTAAATGACTGCAGTCTATTTCAGAAAGAAGTAACAGATTTTAGTGGCCGGGACTTGTTTTCAGAAAAACCCCGCGTTCACTCAGCTTGGCTGACAACTAAAAGAAAATAGTTTTCGGCATGAGCCCACTGAGTGCATTAAGTACTCAGCCCTGCATATTGTTTTCCTTAATGTGCAGGTTGATCGTTGTCGAAGCCGAGGAGGTGTTGGGACAGAAGACAAAATAAGTAGAAGGATAGCTGGTGTAGTATGTCTTCATACATATTGCATCTGTCTTGGTACTCTTCCGTTGCGCAAATTTAGAACTTTCATTTAGCAAAGACAGTTTCCCATAACTACTCTGATTCAGCATGATTTGTACCCTCAACACATTTCAGACAATGTTTCTTTTGATTTAAGCATCTTATGACGAGTCGAGACAGTTTCAGTATGTTTTAGTCGCGGTAAAGCTACACTTTCTTTGACTAGGGAGATGTGGTCGTGACAATAGTGATAAGGCTCATTTCATGCATCGGTTTAAGGGTAAAATGTACGCTGCTTGATCGGTTTATTGAGCAAAACAAGTGTTAAATGTGCAGGAATGCCGCTTGACCAAGGCAGCAAGGCATAACTAATCAAGCAAGTACAAAAGGCGATAAAAGGCCAAGAATCGGGGGAGTTGATCAAGGGGGAGTGATCAAGCAGTTAGGCGGGGACCGCTGGCTTCTAGAAGAAGAACACGTAAGGAAATGAGCTGGATGTGGCTCACCATTCTGTTATCAAGGACGACGTTCTAGAAGGGGACACGTGCTAGCTCATTGGAGAGTCCAGGAAGCCGGCGTTGTCACCACTCGTTACAGAGCAGCATTAGAAGCCGCAGCAACCGCTGAACAGAACACACAACCACCACCAGAACGAACAGAAGCAGAGATGACCCTTGTCGCTGACGACTCCGGGATGGGCTCTCTGCACGCTCATGATGAGAAAGAGCCCACACATGCCATTGCCGCTACTCCTGGGATGCGGACCATCGCGATCAAATCGGGAGTACTGGCCGTTTTATCCCACTTCTACAGTCTTTCGAAGGAGTGTCCGTACGCCTTCCTAGAGTAGTTCTACCGGTACTGTGATATTCAGCCCGTGCCGGCTGGATCCACATCCGAAGATTACAGGCTCAAAGTTATTCCCTTCGTTTTGAAGGGCGATGCAGGTGTCTGGCTGTCGAGGCTGCCGGAAGGATCCATCAGAACCTGGGCTGAATTCCGCATGAAATTCCTAGATCGCTTTTTCCCAGCATCGAAGACTAGTGCCCTGAAAATGGAGATTACAGAGGCTAGGCAGGAGTACGATGAACCCCTTGGCCAGTACTGGGATAGATTCCAAGGTTTGCTTCAAGCATGCCCCAACCACAAGATGGAGGAGAAGGAAATCTACTCTGTTTTCTACAGTGGACTTACTGTGGATAGCAAGAACGACCTCAACCTCGCAGCTCAAGGGGACTTCTCGAAGACTGCATTTAGTCAAGCCAAAAATATCCTGGAGAGGCTTATTGAGGCCAAGCGGTCATACGAGACATCTCGAGGGCAGTATAGGAGAGGAGCAGTGTTAGGGTTTGTATATTAGAAATCACCTTTCGAGTGATTGAATATTGTAAAACTCTAATAATTATCTTCCAATGAATGCAACAGATTATTTTTGTCATAATGTTGTTATGTTTTACATTTAATGGATGTTTATTACATATTTAAATGTATAAGCGAACATAACATAAGTCTTTGTTCTAGTAGACCGGTTGTGGGCTGCGCTCAATTTAAGGTACGCGGTCAGTTCTGAACAAAGAAAAATAAGAATTTCACAACCCAGATAGACCTAGACTACCTATCGTGAAAGGTTGCAATGTCAGTCCGATTATTTCTAAGCCTTATTGAAATATGATGACGTTGGTGTGGTATAGCACTGAATGGATCTAACAACAAGACGAGTCTTTATGCTATCTATTGAAAGACGAGGTCTTGATAATTAATTTCTTAATCAATGTAAATTAGCATTGAGCATACGATATTGAGTATCTACTACTTTGACTTACCAAAGGTGCGGGTTTTTCGTCACCCAACGATCCAGGTATATTGGGTAGTGGTGATCGTTGTCTAGCAGTGCTAGGATTGCTATTATGTTGAATCGTGCGCGAGGAGAGTCTCGTTTTATAACATCCACAAGAGGAGCTCGAAACGAGGTTTTATTTTTCGGAACCTAGCTAGTTGGAGTTTAATTACTCTATGAATAATAAATAAGAGTTTCTTGCTATGTCCACTCTTGGAGAATAAAATATGTTAATTAATTAAGTCCATAGCAGACATTAATTAATTAATGGATGTTTCTATCTTAAGCGCGAGAAATGAATTAAACAAATAAAAGGAAACCCAGAATACTTGTAATTTCGGATTTGGAAAGGCAGTGCAATATTACTTCTGTAGTGGCTGCTTGTAATATTCCAATATAAGCTTATATTAAATTGTGGGTTCAATTTAATTAGTAAAAAGCTAATTGGGTGAGGCCATGTCCAAATTCTTCATTAGATCCCTGACTGGACCCAATATGTGACTTTATAAATAGGAGAATAAAGGAGACAGAAAAGATAATTATTATTTGCTAGAATTTTCGTCCCCCTCTAGAAAGAGAGAGAATTCAAAAATTGCTCCCTCTGTGAGCTGAGTTCTGTCTTCGTTATTCGAGTCCTAGTATTCTGGTGAGATTTGCCCACACAAATATCAGCATACAGTCCGGGACACCAGTCAGAAGATCAGAGGTCGAGTACTGAAGATCTTCACGTGGAGACGGAGCAAGCCATCATCGATTCTTGATTGAATCAACGAGGTAAATTGGCTAATTCCGTAGTGAGCATATTTTAGGGATTTTATATGCTAAAGCATGTTTTAATTCAAGTTATGAGCATGATACATGTGATAATTACGCGAATAGAATTTGTCTAAATAATCTGCTAAATAGATCAAATTTATGTGATCGGATCGCGTGCACGCTTCCGCTGCCAACCCCTTCAATTGGTATCAGAGCCAGTCTTTGGCTCTGATTATTTGGATTTAAATTTTGTGAAATTCATGTATGCATGTATTATTTGATTCTGAAGCATGTTCTTGGTGTTTTGTTTAATTTATTATGCATGATGAACTCAAAAACTATCGAATCAAAAAACTTGAATTACTCGATCGTACGAGACGTGCGATCCGTCGGCACTCGCACCGAGACGGATTGCACCGCGCGCGATTGTGAAACAGGGTTGTCGATTGAGTGGGAGTCGAGGGATGGCGATCACGGGGCGACGCGCAGTCGAGCGTGGGCTGGAGCACGACGCTTGCCGAGACCACAAACCCCAGGCTGCCCCCGCACCAAGGCCGACGTAAAGGCTGGCACGGAGTGGTTGTTCGTCCGAGAACCACCGAGACACCAGGCGCCGAGAGCTGGAACCCTAGGCGGAAGGAAGAGTGGTCGGAGCTGGCCGAGAGCGGGTGCGCCACCGTGCGCGCCTCTGGCCGTGAGCTCGCGCCATCCCGACGGCTCGAATGGCCGAGACGGGCGTCGAGACGCTGGCCGAATGGCGCGCCGCCGCGTGCGCGCCTGGCCGAGAAGCGTCGACACCCGACGGATCGACACGCCGAGACGGGCGGGGCGCACCTGGCCGAGTGGAGCGACACCGACGTGCGCGCTCCTAGCCGAGAGGATGCGACACCCGATGAGCCAGGCGGCCGAGACACTGGCACGCCACCTGCGCTCCACGGCCGAGACGCTTCATGCGTCGTGATCTGACGACAAACTCTTCGGATTTTGGTCGTTCATCGTTCGTGCGAATCTCGTGCGATGAGATAACGATGAAGGATTATTTTAACTATTATTTAATTATTTTATTAAAAGATATCATTAAAATATTATTATTTAATGGAAATAAAATCTTTTTTTGAAGATTTACCTAGATTTTAGGAATATTTTTATTATTATCTATATCTATGGAAATAAATAATTTTATTTTATTCCAAGATGATATGGATGAGAATAATTTAATAGTTTCCTAATATTTATCTAGATTTTAGGAATATTTTTATTATTATCTATATCTATGGAAATAAATAATATTATTTTATTCCTAGATGATATGGATGAGAATAATTTAATAGTTTTCTAATACTTATATATCTAGAATCCTAATTAGGATAGATATGTATGAATACATTAAATAATAAATCTTCTCTTCCTAATCTTAAACACGGAAATAATTTGAATTTAATTTTTCATGTCTTATTAAGAATTAAATAATTTAATTATTTTAGATATATCTTATAGTAGACATGAATAAGAATTAAATACTTGAACATTATTTTCTTAATGGAAGACGTCAACTATAAATGAAGGATTCAATTATCCATCATATTAAATACCAACAGAATTTAATTAAGCCTTAATCTGCCTCAAGGCTAAGGATAATTGAATAAAAACCATAACCCAAAATATCTAAGCTGTAATTACGAACTCAACGTTTGTATATGGTCTCCACCAATTGGTCTGCAATTTATGAAGCTGTTTCCAATATTATCTCCATCTGCACTGTGAGGACAATAATCCTAGGAAATAGCGAGTTCATAAGGCGGACTTCTCAAATATAAATAGTATGAACTAGAATGTGGTTTCCAATATTATCGCCACCTGCTCTGTGGGGACAATAATCCTAAGAAACTGCGAGATTCAGAAGTTCACACAGGATTTATGGGATAGCTTGATCTTGTTAGCAGCACATAAGCATTGTTATGGGAGTGTGTTGTAGAAATGAGACTCTGTAATGCTAAATAGGTGGTCTTGCTTAGGCATTGTGACCAGTAAAAATTGTGACCAGTAAAAATTGTAAGATTTTAATGCGTATTAACTTCCTCTGGAGGATACAAAATTTTAATTTCACTGTTGTAAGATTTTGAAAAGTTTTATGGTTAATCTAATCAAACTTCTTACATAAGTTTATGACAAATGGTAAATATTCTGTGTTGGAGTGCAAATCAAATCGTCAATATGTTGTTCAATCCTCTTTCTGCAATACTTAAAGAAAACAAACTCGAGGGCCAAAATTACATAGAATGGAAATAAAATTTGGACATCGTTCTCACAGTAGATGAGTACATCTTTGTACTCACAACCCCGCGACCTCCAGTGCCACCAGCTAACTCTGCGGCAGGAGTTGGAGATGCACACAGACGGTGGCATAAGGCAAATGAGATGGCTAAGTGCTATATGTTGGCATCTATGTCATCAGTACTCAAGCATCAGCATTCAGCCATGGAAACTGCCGCCGAGATCATGCAGAATCTCAAGAATCTTTTTGGTACTCAGAATCGAACGGCTAAGTCTCAAGCCTTTCGGAGTATCATGTCGAAGACTATGAAGGAAGGCTCGTCTGTGAGGGACCATGTCCTCGAGATGATGGGCCACCTCAACCAAATTGAGGTCTTGGAAGGGACGATCGATCCCGAGTCCTAGGTGACTATTATCCTTCAAAGTCTTCCCCCTAGCTTCCAGCAGTTCAAGCTCAACTTCGAGATGAACAAAAGGAACTACACCTTGGCAGAGCTGTTGACTGAACTTCAGTCGGCAGAGAACCTTATGGTCCAGGCTAAGGCGGCCATGATGACTTCGGCGCCTCGTTCCTCTGGCTTCAAGCCTAGCGCAAGAAAAAGGTAGGCACCGAACTCAGAACCGGCCAAGATAGCTAAGGGAAAGAAGAAGAAGAGGGCAAACAAGAAGCCCACGGGGAAGTGTTTCAAGTGCGGAGAGAAGGGGCATTGGAAGCCAGATTGTCCTAAAAAGGGCAAGGCTACAGGTATGCACCAAGCTTTAGTAGTCGAGTCATGTTTGGCTTCGAAGTCTACTTGCACTTGGGTTATTGACACTGGAGCCACTGATCATATTTGTTTTGATCCTGACTTAATGCAGGTGACAAGACGGCTACGTGATCGTGAGATCGAGGTCCAGCTGGGCGACGCTACAAAAGTGGCGGCCGTAGCAGTGGGAGACATTTATTTGGGTTTCAGTAGTGATAGATTTTTGATTTTGAAGAATGTTTTGTTGATACCTTCTTTTAGAAGAAATTTAATTTCAGTTTCCAAATTAGTTTTTGATGGATATTCGATTTCTTTTAATGGCAATTGCGTTATTAAGAAAGATGGTTCTTATATCTCTCGTGGTATCATGGAAAAACAATCTGTACACAATCACATCTACATAGTTTAATAATCGCAAATCAGAACTCAATACAACATCGAAAATTTCAAAGAAACGAAAGGAACCTTCAACTTCAATGAACGAAACGTACTTATGGCACCTTAGACTTGGTCATGCCAATGAAAGGAGGATCCATTCTCTTGTTAAACAAGACCTTATTAAAGGTCTAGAGGAGGAAGCTTTTCATAAGTGTGAGTCATGCTTAGAAGGCAAGATGACCAAGAGGCCTTTTCAGGCTAAGGGCAATAGGGCCAAGGAAGTACTTGAGCTCATTCATTCTGATGTATGTGGACCAATGTCTACTGAGGCAAGCGGTGGTTTTCGATACTTCATCACATTTATTGATGACTTCTTGAAAATTGGATACGTTTATTTGATGCGCCACAAGTCAGAGTCTTTTGGTAAGTTCAAGGATTTTAAGACTCTTGTGGAGAAGTATCATGGCAAGAGAATTAAAAGCCTACGATCTGATCGTGGAGGCGAGTACCTTAGTGCTGAGTTTTTGGACTACTTGTCGGAGTCGGGAATTGAATCCCAACTGACTGCGCCGGGCACGCCCCAGCAGAACGGCGTGGCTGAAAGAAGGAACAGGACCTTATTGAACATGGTCCGATCGATGATGAGTTATGCACGGCTACCTACTTCGTTTTGGGGACATGCCTTGCTTTCTGCAAGCCATATTTTAGACAATTTACCATCAAAATCCGTACCTACTACTCCTTATGAGTTGTGGACTGGGCGCAAGCCCAATCTAGCACATCTCAAGATTTGGGGTTGCCCGGCTCATGTATTGGAAAAGGATCCAACTAAGCTAGGATCAAGGACGGAGGTATGTTTGTTTATAGGGTACGCCAGAGGAACGAAAGCTTATAAATTCTTTAGTCTCCGAGATAAGAAAGTTATTGTGAGCACTCACGCCACATTCTTAGAGGAAGACTATGTAATGAATCATAAACCCAGCAGTGAGGTGACTCTTGATGAGCTAACTTCTGTCACAAATTCCATTAACCAAGAACGAGTACCAAGTGTACAAAGAATTCCAGAAACTTCAACTTCTATTCCAAGTATTGTAGTGCCGCGCCGCAGTGGGAGGGTCTCACATGAGCCCGAAAGATACATTGGTTTGGGGGAATCTATGGATCACTCCTCAGACAGCAATGTATTAGATCCCTGGAACTTTGCGAAAGCGCAGGCAGATGTCGATCATTGCGAATGGGTGAAAGCAATGGATTCGGAACTACAATCTATGATAGACAAAGAAGTCTACGATTTGTCCGTCCTACCCGAAGGCTGTACTGCCATTGGGAGCAAGTGGATATATAAACGTAAACGTGGACCCGATGGACGAGTTAAAGTCTTCAAGGCAAGACTAGTGACTAAGGGGTATACCCAAAAGGAAGGTGTCTATTACGACGAGACTTTCTCCCCAGTGGCCATGCTCAAATCGATCCGGATACTATTGTCTATAGCAGCTTATATGGATTGCGATGTATGGCAGATGGACATTAAGACTGCGTTTCTAAATTGTGGTCTTGAGGAGATCATCTACATGGAACAACCCGAAGGTTATGCCATAAAGGGCAAGGAACACATGGTTTGGAAGCTTAAGAAGGTCATTTGTGGCCTTAAGCAAGCATCTAGATCATGGAACCAGTGTTTCAATCAAACTGTTTACAAGTTTGGATTCGAAAAAGCCCAAGTGAAAGTTGTGTGTACAAGAAGGTTGAAAAGGGGAATGTAGTATTCTTAGTTTTATATGTAGATGACATTCTTCTAATTGGAAACAATAAAAAGTTGTTGTCATCAGTACGAACATGGTTGTCAAACCAGTTCGAGATGAAGGATATGGGAGACGCGGGACACATCCTCGGGATCAAGGTTCTTAGGAATCAAGAAAAGAAGATGTTGTGCTTATCTCAAGAACCTTACATCGAAACAGTGCTTAGTCGCTTTAGCATGCAGGACGCCAAGAAAGGTTTCTTACCTTTTAGACAAGACATCCATCTATCTCAAGCGATGTGCCCCAAAACGCCGTCTGAGATACAAGCAATGAGAAGGATTTCATATGCTTTGGCAGTTGGAAGTCTCATGTATGCTATGCTTTGTACGAGGCCTGATATTTGCTTTGCTGTTGGCATGGTTGCAAGATATCAGTCGAATCCGGGCCAAGGACATTGGACTGCCGTAAAGAACATAATCAAGTACCTTAAACGGACTAAGGACTATGCTCTAGTTTACAATGCAGTCGAGCTCTGTCCTTTGGGATATTCTGACTCAGACTTTCAAGCTGATCAGGACTCGAGAAAATCTACTTCAGGATATGTGTTCACCTTCGGAGGTGGAGCCGTAATTTGGAAGAGTGTGAAGCAGAAATGCATCGCGGACTCGACCATAGAAGCCGAGTATGTGGCCGCTTCGGAGGCTGCAAAAGAGGCAGTATGGTTCAAGAACTTCCTTATGTATTTAGGTATGGTTGCGAATCTGCCCAAGAGCATCACGGTTTATTGTGACAATTCTGGTGCTGTGGCAAATTCGAAAGAACCAAGAGCTCCCAAAGCGAGCAAACACATAGAGCGGAAGTATCATATCATAAGGGAAATAGTGCAGAGAGGAGACATACAAGTGGTCAAGATTGCATCAGAGAACAACCTGGCAGATCCTTTTACAAAGGCATTGGCGGTAAAACCGTTCGAGGGCCACATTGAAGGGATGGGAGTTCGACTCATTCAAGACCTCAACTCGCTTTCAGTATAAGTGGGAGAAATTTGACATGTGCAAACTATTTTGTATACTCGAAAGCTGTTTTGAGTATAAGTGGGAGATTGTTAGGGTTTGTATACTAGAAATCACCTTTCGAGTGATTGAATACTGTAAAACTCTAATAATTATCTTCCAATGAATGCAACAGATTATTTTTGTCATAATGTTGTTATGTTTTACATTTAATGGATGTTTACTACATATTTAAATGTATAAGCGAACATAACATAAGTCTAAGTCTTTGTTCTAGTAGACCGTTTGTGGGCTGCGCTCAATTTAAGGTACGCGGTCAGTTCTGAACAAAGAAAAATAAGAATTTCACAACCCAGATAGAAATATGATGACGTTGGTATGGTATAGCACTGAATGGGTCTAACAGCAAGACGAGTCTTTATGCTATCTACTAAAAGACGAGGTCTTGATAATTAATTTCTTAATCAATGTACATTAGCATTGAGCATACGATATTGAGTATCTACTACTTTGACTTACCAAAGGTGCGGGTTTTTCATCGCCCAACGATCCAGGTATATTGGGTAGTGGTGATCATTGTCTAGCGGTGCTAGGATTGCTATTATGTTGAATCGTGCGCGAGGAGAGTCTCGTTTGATAACATTCACAAGAGGAGCTCGAAACGAGGTTTTATTTTTCGGAACCTAGCTAGTTGGAGTTTAATTACTCTATGAATAATAAATAAGAGTTTCTTGCTATGTCCACTCTTGGAGAATAAAATATGTTAATTAATTAAGTCCATAGCAGACATTAATTAATTAATGGATGTTTCTATCTTAAGAGCGTGAAATGAATTAAACAAATAAAAGGAAACCCAGAATACTTGTAATTTTGGATTTAGAAAGACAGTGCAATATTACTTCTGTAGTGGCTGCTTGTAATATTCCAATATAAGCTTATATTAAATTGTGGGTTCAATTTAATTAGTAAAAAGCTAATTGGGTGAGGCCATGTCCAAATTTTTCCTTAGATCCCTGACTGGGCCCAATATGTGACTTTATAAATAGGATAATAAAGGAGACAAAAAAGATAATTATTATTTGCTAGAATTTTCGTCCCCCTCTAGAAAGAGAGAGAATTCTAAAATTGTTCCCTCTGTGAGCTGAGTTCTGTCTTCGTTATTCGAGTCCTAGTATTCTGGTGAGATTTGCCCATACAAATATCAGCATACAGTCCGGGACACCAGTCACAAGATCAGAGGTCGAGTACTGAAGATCTTCATGTGGAGACGGAGCAAGCCATCATCGATTCTTGATTGAATCAACGAGGTAAATTGGCTAATTCCGTAGTAAGCATGTTTTAGGGATTTTATATGCTAAAGCATGTTTTAATTCAAGTTATGAGCATGATAGATGTGATAATTACGCGAATAGAATTTGTCTAAATAATCTGCTAAATAGATCAAATTTATGTGATCGGATCGCGTGCACGCTTCCGCTGCCAACCCCTTCAATTGGTATCAGAGTCAGTCTTTGGCTCTGATTATTTGGATTTAAATTTTGCAAAATTCATGTATGCATGTATTATTTGATTCTGAAGCATGTTCTTGGTGTTTTGTTTAATTTATTATGCATGATTATTTGGATTTAAATTTCGCAAAATTCACGGATTGCACCGTGCGCGATCGTGAAACAGGGTTGTTGATTGAGTGGGAACCGAGGGATCGCGATCACGGGGCGACGCACAGTCGAGCTTGGGCTCGAGCGCGACGCCGGCCGAGACCGCAAACCTCAGGCGACCCCCGCACCAAGGCCGACGTGAAGGCTGGCACGGAGTGGTGGAGAACCACCGAGACACCAGGCGCCGAGAGCTGGATCCCTAGGCGGAAGGAAGGGTGGTCGGAGCTGGCCGAGAGCGGGCGCGCCACCGTGCGCGCCGCTGGCCGAGAGCTCGCGCCACCCCGACATCTCGGATGGCCGAAACGGGCGTCGAGAAGCTGGCCAAGAGGCGCGCGCCGCCGCGTGCGCTCCTGGCCAAGAAGCGTCGACACCCGACGGATCGACGCGCCGAGACGGACGGGGCGTACCTGGCCGAGAGGAGCGGCACCGACGTGCACACTCCTGGCTGAGAGGATGCGACACCCGACGAGCCAGGCGGCCGAGACACTGGCGCGCCCCCTGCGCGCCACGGCCGAGACGCTTCATGCGTCGTGATCCGACGACGAACTCATCGGATTTTCATCGTTCATCGTTCGTGCGAATCTCGTGCGATGAGATAACGATGAAGGATTATTTTAATGATTATTTAATTATTTTATTAAAAGATATCATTAAAATATTATTATTTAATGGAAATAAAATCTGTTTTTTTGAAGATTTACCTAGATTTTAGGAATATTTTTATTATTATCTATATCTATGGAAATAAATAGTTTTATTTTATTCCTAGATGACATGGATGAGAATAATTTAATAGTTTCCTACTCCCTCCGTCCCGCTTTAGGAGTCCCGGTTGAGTCGGGCACATGTTTTAAGAAAATGTTTGAGTGTAATAAATAAATGTTGTAGTGGATTGTGGCCCACTTTTAATTGAGTGTCTAATAAATAAATGTTATAGTGGATGTTGGGACCCACTTTTAACACTTTTTTACTTACTTTGTAGGTTTTTTTTATTAGTTTATCCCAACCGGGACTCCTAAAGTGGGACGCACAAAATTAATCAACCGGGACTCCTAAAGTGGGACGGAGGGAGTAATATTTATCTATGGAAATAAATAATATTATTTTATTTCTAGATGATATGGATGAGAATAATTTAATAGTTTCCTAATACTTATATATCTAGAATCCTAATTAGGATAAATATGTATGAATACATTAAATAATAAATCTTCTCTTCCTAATCTTAAACATGGAAATAATTTGAATTAAATTTTTCGTGTCTTATTAAGAATTAAATAATTTAATTATTTTAGATATATCTTATAGTAGACATGAATAAGAATTAAATACTGGAACATTATTTTCTTAATGGAAGACGCCAACTATAAATAAAGGAAATTATCCAGCATATTAAATACCAACAGAATTTAATTAAGCTTTAATCTGCCTCAAGGCTAAGGATAATTGAATAAAAACCATAACCCAAAATATATAAGCTGTAATTACGAATTCAACGTTTGTATATGGTCTCCACCAATTGGTCTGCAATTTATGAAGTTGTTTCCAATATTATCGCCACCTGCACTGTGGGGACAATAATCCTAGGAAATAGCGAGTTCATAAGGCGGACTTCTCAAATATAAATAGTATGAACTAGAATGTGGACCAATATTATCGCCACCTGCTCTGTGGGGATAATAATCCTAAGAAACTGCGAGATTCAGAAGTTCACACATGATTTATGGGATAGCTTGATCTTGTTAGTAGCACATAAGCATTGTTATGGGAGTGTGTTGTAGAAATGAGACTCTGTAATGCTAAAGAGGTGGTCTTGCTTAGGCAACATTAGGCGGCCATGCCACTCTGTGGTCTCTGGACTATTCGTCGGTGTTGTGACCAGTAAAAATTGTAAGATTTTAATGCGTATTAACTTCCTCTAGAGAAAGCCAGGCCACCTCCACCACCTGCACCAAAAGAAACGCAGTATGTGCCGCAACCGTCCCCATCAGAAGAGCATCACTACTACTATTGTGAGTTCCCCCCCTGAGGCCGAACCTTAGGCCCAAGTAAATGCCGTGGGCCACTGGAACGCAAATGGCAACTGGATCCAGGAGAAGTAGAGAGATGCTCTATGGAGGGATCACCCAAATTTCAGGTGGACTGATCAGAATCAGAGCCAACCATCGCAACCTTCTGGAGGGCAACCCAACTGGCCTGCACGAATCTAGGAAAGGCCAAACACTGGAGGGAACAGAATGCAGGGAGGTCAGGCAGGATGGTCAAATGGACCTCAAGGGAACTGGTCAAGTGGAGGACAGTCTAACTGGTCAAGTCGACAACAGGAAGGAAAATGGGGGGTACCAACACCAAGGCAACCAAGGAAGGCAGTCAAATAATCAAATTGTGAACTATGTCCCGCAGTACCAAAGAGGGAACTAACAGAATCATTTTCCCCAGAACCAGCCAGAGCAGTATGGACCTTCAGGTTACTACCAGCAAGGCTATGGAGGAGGTCGATTTAATCAGAGATATAACAAACAGCAATTTGGAGGTCCAGGAGATGTGATGATCTCGCATCAACCCCAAGATGCAATGCGAGAAATACAAGAGACTCAGAAAGAGCAGAGGGCTGCACTCTAGATGCTTACAAAGCAATTATCTCAGGTAGCCATGTCTTTGGGCGAGCTGAGAGGGAATGAAGGAAAGCTTCCGGCCACAGTGCAGCAACCTACAGGACGAGAGATTGTCAATACAGTCTCTCTGAAATTGGAAACAGTTTGTCAAAGTTCATCTGCGAGTTTTCCAGCACCTAGACTCAATCATAACGGAAACTTAGCCCATCGCCTTTAATCAAGTCGTAAAAGAAGAAGAGTCTAGCACCCGTGAACAGGTTGTTGGGAAGGGGAGGATGGTCGAAGCAGAAAATGAGACCGGTGTAATACAACCTAGAGATCTTCCACCCAAGAAAGCTGACCTAGGGGTGTTTACGCTTCCAATCTCCATCAGAGACGTTCTAATGGAGCAAGCAATGTGCGACCTAGGGGCTTCCATCAATATTATACCGTATTCTATATACGAGAAGCTGGAAGATGCTAAGCTTATCAAAACCGATATGGAGATACAGCTAGCAGGCGGGTCTTGCATCTACCCTGAAGGAGTTCTGGAAGATGAACTTGTCAAAGTGAACAAATTCATGTACCCCCCCGACTTCTTCGTCATAAAGACGACAGAGCCGGGAGCGGAGGAGTCATTTAGCATCCTTTTGGGAAGGCCATTCTTATCCACAGTCAGCACAGTTATCGACGTCCGCCAAGGGATGATGAAGCTGAGTTTTAATGGAGAACAACTTACATTTGAAATTGATAAAGCTGTGAGAAAGCCACAGGACAGCGAGAGCATTCAAACAGTAGACGCTATCATCCCTTGGAAACAAAAGTCTCCAGAAAAGAAATCCTTCAATGAACCACCCTCTGGTTCCACTGAAGGTGAACAGCTCAAGAGAGAGGCAGCGGAATGGTTTGATACGGCAATAACTGGAGGAATGGACGATCAAGCCATTAGAAGGTCAATTATGGAATTTTGCCAGCCGTCACAACCAGCCGAGTCAAGAGAGATTACCCAACTAAGAAGGGTCGAGAAACCACCTGACCAAGCCGCCCCATTGAAAGGAATGCTGAAGGAAGATCCCTCGCCTACAAGGCAACTATTTTCCGTACCAGCATCGCCGATGACTCTCAAGAACCTTACCAACCAGGCCAGTCAAAAACCAGTCAAATCAAACCTGCAAGAACAAGGAGGACAGATGATAGAAGAACTGAGGCTGAGTCAAGGGGTAGTTAAGTGGAAAACGCATGCCTTGATAGAAATTTACTCGGAGCTGTACATGCATCCCATGATAAAAAAGGGAGGGACGCCCCACTTTGATCGACAATGCAGATTTAGCCCCGCCCTGAGATTGGAAGAGTTCATGGCGGGGGAGGAAGAGTTACTCTTCCAGTGTCAACCGAAACTGACACCCAAAAGGCGGAATTCGAACTGGGCAGACCCTCGAATAATCAAGGCAATGCACACGCAGGCAGTAAAACTCCCATGCTCTACCGACCAGGAGGAGGTCAGAACCTTTTTGGGACGCGCCGGGATCTATAGGAGATTCATCAAGAATTTCGCAAAAATAGCCCACCCTCTGACGAAGCTTTTCCAGAACGACATGAAGATTGAATTTCTGATGCCTGCAAGGACGCGTTCATATTACTGAAGTACCGATTTGTAAGTTCTCCGATTATACGCGTCCCCGACTGGAATCACCCCTTTAAGTTGATGTGCAATGCTAGCGACTATGCTGTGAGGGCAGTGTTTTGTCAGAAAATCAAAGGAAAGAGTTACGTCGTCTTCTACGCGTCAAAAACATTGAACCAAGCACAAAGGAGCTATGATGTGACCGAAAGGGAAATGCTATCGGTAGTCCTCACCTTTGAGAAGTTCAGACCATACCTGCTTGGGTCCAAGGTGATAGTTTATACAGACCATGCAGCCGTCAAACACATCTTAGCAAAAAAGGAATCAAAGCCGCGGAAGATCAGATGGGCACTCCTTCTACAGAAGTTTGATTGGGAAGCAGTGGCTAAGAAAGGATGTAAGGACAGAGTGGCTGATCACCTTAGCCGGGTTTTGCGAGAAGATAACGGTGAAGACATTGCAGACATTTTTCCTGAAAAGTACCTGCACCTGATCAAGTCAACATCCGAAAAACAGTGGATCTACCAGGCAGGGAGAATTGCTCAACCCGAACAAGAAATTAAGGGACAACATAAGCGGGAAGCGCCATGGTTCGCGGACAGGGCCGACTCATGCCTAACTCGCACAAGTGAACATGTAAAAGGAGTGATCGGGAGTTCATGGGTAGTCTGCTTGATCAAACAACAAATTCTGAATCTCTTAAACTGATCAAGTGACATCCAAGGGGGACCGGGTCAAGTCCTAGTTAGTGTCAATAGTTTTTCGTATGTTGATTTTTTTTAGAAAATTAAAAGTCGGAAGTAGAGGAAGGAACTGATCACGTAGAATTATGAGAATTTTATCTGGATTTAAGTGCCCACTTGGTCAGTACGATTTAAATTTAATTGGTGGTACAGTGATTGAGTTGATAAGAGCAGGTGATGATAAGACGTGTGCAGTAATTAGAGAGGTGTCATGCGGCGCCAACTGTCAAAATGAAGGGACGTCTTGGAGAGAAGGAGGAAGCGTATCGGAGAAGCTTTGCCACCTGGCACTCTGAAAAGGCGCGCATGTGCGCAGAGAGTCGCAAAGATCTCAACAGACGGGGATCTCAACAGTTGGAACTTCAGTATAAAAGGGATCTCTCTGATCCCCCTTTTCATCGACCGCTGCCAGAACATTTGTGCTATCTTCATCTAATTCTCTCCAAATTCAAATCACCTCCAAGGAATCACCGGAAGGAGATGCAGAACATTCAACTCAATACTTCCCTTTCTTCCTCAGGAGCCGGTATCAACAGTGATAATCGGAGATCCTTGTCACCACTCGGCCCAGGAAGCTCTAACCTTTCCCCACCAACCACCAGAACCCCATTATCGCCTCCTAGATTCATCGGTCCACTCCAATGTGTAGACCCAGCTTACATAAGGCGTGTGGACTCCGTACTCTGAAATTATCCCACCAGCACTGACCCCGCGAGGGTACGCCCACTCAAGACACCTAGTCACCACCTAATGGCGGGAACCTTACACACCTTCCCAAAGGGCTGCCTCTTCCCAGTGATCTCCTACTACGACGAAGGGAGGCAGAATGGAACCTTTCTTCGACAATAGAGGATGACTCCATCCCGAGAAGGACGCGCCGCCGGACGATGGACCAACTGCTTATTGAAGCTGAGGGTTCAAGGCAGCAAGTGGATGATAAGAGACAGGCGAACCAAGGGACCGGAGCAGTCATAGAAGCAAGCAAGACTGTGTAGGGCAACCAGGTGAGAACAGAGGAAGAGAGCAAGAGGAAGGGGGAAGAAAGTATCCTTCCTCCCCCTAATATGGGCCACCGTACCAGTCGAAGTATGGGGCTTACCAACGCTGCCCAAGCATACCCCTCCCCGCGAAGGAGACAGAGGAAAAGATACCAAGGAGGAGAAGCTCCGATAAATGTGAACGCCTTAGAGGCAATAAGGAAGGCCTGTGTAATGTAGGCAATAAGGAAGGCGTACAACATCCCCTGATTCAACCATCTAGAAGGCAGTAGTATCACCCTTAACTCTGTTTCTTTGTGTAAATTGTGTTTTTGACTCCGTTTTCACACTTAGTCCTGTGTATGGACTAAGTGTGAGAAGTTTATGGAAGTTGTTGTCTGTTTTGCCTATGTGTTATGTTTTTCTATATTTGTTAACATGCGTTGATCGCTGGCACTGTCTCACACTTAGCCCAGTGTCTGGTCTAAGTGTGAGAAGTTTCCCTTGTTTGTTGTTGTGCCGTTGCCTGTGCTTAACCCTTTTTTCCACTGCATCTAGTCCCTTGAGGACGAGTTCATATGCAGTGGGGAGGGGTGACGGGTTAGTTACAGTAGAATCATACATGCTAAAAATTTTTACAAAAATAACAAATTCCAGTTAGTAATAAAATAGGCAATATGCATGAAATTGGATAAATGGAAGACTTGATTACTTTTTGGAAGAGTTAGAAAAAGGATTCAGTATGCTCACATGTAAAAACTTGATTGCAAAAACTTGACCAATTTGAACGACGCAAGTATGATGGAAATGCTCAATTTCTAAACCAACTTTGAAGCCTCTCTATATGTGAGTTATAAGCCAAAAGTAGAACACTTTTTACTATTTTTACAAAAGAAAATTTTACGAGAGGCTGACTTTTAATATTGAGATGAAAATTGCACAAGTAGTAAGGACTAAAGGCACTAGAACTTAGCCTTTTGAGCTGTTTTTCTTCCTTTGTTCTGCAAACCCGCCTCATTAATCAAGGCTTCTCTTAGTTAACCACTTTTGAGCCCATACACTCTTACCCATCCTTTGAAGCCTTAAAACTAAATTCAAAGTTTCATATCACATGAGGAAAAAGGGTCAAAGAGATGAAGTTTGTCAAGGGAAACAAAAGGGGATAGCAATAGAATGGTCGAAATAAAGAATAGACGGGTTGATCAAGTTAGACAATCGGGTTGATCATATTAATATATATATATATATAATGAATGAATGAAGAAAAGGTTTGAGAAAAAGAAAGGGCAGGAAATAGTTGTAACCTTGACCCAGGAAATCAAAAGTCAGAAAATAAGCCGAAAAGTTATAAGGCTAAAGGCCGAAATTTGACCGAGAAGGAGCATCAAGCAGAGGAAGAAATAAGTATCTCAAATATGATCCAGCGAGTTTAGTCAAATCTTTGGCTTTTTTACTCTTGTGATTTTTCTTTTTATAATTTAAAGTTTTATTTTGAACTTAGAACCCCTAGGACCCTTCCCTAATATGTTACTACCCTTGAGCCCCGTTACAACCAAAAACAAAGACCATAAGGAACTATCTTGTGCAGTCCGATTCAAGATATTAAATTTGTGGCAATACCGAGTGAACAGTCCTAACATCTCTTGTGAGAAATGAGTGACTGAGTGAATCCAACAGTGGTTTTTAAATTGAGCAATCCTGACAAGCTGACACCTTGATCAAGCAAAAGCGAAAGAGAATGAACACAAGCTACTGGAAAATGGATTGACCTCGACCTCGGGTATGATTATTGGAAAATTATTCGGTCTAATGCATACATGTGAATATGTGTTTTTGTTTCGAGTCCTGTTTTTCCTTTTCGTCATCTTTTAATTATGAAATAAGTAAACCATGCCTGAAATTTGCCTTATCTTTTTCTTTTCTGTTTTCTTATACTTGAGGACAAGTATGTTCTAAGTGTGAGCAGTTTGATAAGGCTTATTTCATGCATCGGTTTAAGGGTAAAATGTACGCTGCTTGATCGGTTTATCGTTCAAAACAAGTGTTAAATGTGCAGGAATGCCGCTTGACCAAGGAAGCAAGGCCGAACTGATCAAGTAAGTACAAAAGGCGATAAAAGGCCAAGAATCGGGGGAGTTGATCAAGGGGGAGTGATCAAGCAGTTAGGCGGGGACCGCTGGCTTCTAGAAGAAGAACACGTGAGGAAATGAGCTAGATGTGGCGCACCATTCTGTTATCAAGGACGACGTTCTAGAAGGGGACACGTGCTAGCTTATGAGACGCAAGGACGGAGCTGAGTCACGAATCTGTTACTCAAAAGCGTCGTCATTCTAGAAGAAGGGCACGTAGCAATCAATGAGTCGCTCATTCTCAGCATGAGTGAATATTCCCGGTCAAGATCGTTATCCAGCTGGAGGCCGAATCGAGCTTATAAATAGAGGGTGTGCCATCATAAGAAAACAGGGGATCTTTTACTTTCCATCTAGTTTAGCTCAGTTTAGTTCTCTAGCTTAGTCCAGTTCTCTAGAATAGCTTAGCTTAGGTAAAGTAATGCATAGTTAGAAAGGGGAATTAAAGAAGCGCTGCAGAATACTTGTTATCTGTCGGCGTATTCCTAAATTACCCGCCGAGATTCTTCTCGGTTTTACTTGCTTTCTTATTTTCTGAAGTATTAGCTTAGTTTCAATTTCACGTTGTACTGCTCTCAGTTTAGTTTAATCAAAGTTGTTACGTTTTCATCCTCGCATTTACTGTTACGTTTTCACCTGCAATTCACTTGACCCAGTAGTTAAATTTATCTTGATCAAGTTAGCAAGTTTAATTCTGCCTAGAGTAAAAACAGTAGTTAAAGACTCCCAAGTTAAAGCGTGGCAGCAGTCAACCCCCTGTTCACTACACACACTCTCGACACACCAACTTGTCTGTGGGATCGACCCCGAACATGCCGCTTTACTGTTAAAGTAGTGCAAAATTGGGAGTTTACAAATTACATTGGTAGGAAACGAGCGAGAGCTAGTTTGAATCGATCAAGTGGCAAAGACATTTGCTTACTGATCCAATCGGTTCAGTTATTTTCAATATAACTTGGTCCGAATTCGCGCGCCCATCTCGAGGCCTTCCATATAGAGAAGTCGGGATCGAATCCACGAGGATGGAAGGGTCGGAATGCATCGAGAGAACTTTTGGAGGGGTTTTGCTGCTGCCATGCAACATGAGGGTCGAGTTTTAAGTACTAGGCTTGGGAAATGAAATCTAGTCTATTCTAACTACCAGATCTGGAGAATTGAAAGTACGTAAACATAATTGAATGCATGATTCGTATCCGAAAGTAACTTGAGAGCATTCACAAACTTCCTGGGTCAAGTAAAAGAGTTTCCTAAATTAACCAAACACAAGGTAAACAAAAGTAAACAGCAAAACAGATTACTTTAATTAGCTACTGACAAAAGCTGCATCTAACAAACTAAAGTAAAGCGACTACAACTACCGAATGATTTCATCTTCTCCAACAAACAACCACGAAATGAACAAAACAGAGCACACTTCAGATCGAACGATGAACACTTCAATTAAACTAACAGCTATCAGATCTAAACTACTGAGCTAAGTAAACAAGCAGTAACAAGGTTTTCCATGCAGATCCGAACACACGTATTCTAGATTCAAACGATTAACAGAAATCTAAGCTAGATCTACCAGAATCATCACCAAACAAACTAGATCCACCATTTCCAACATCATTTCAACTCCGATTCAATATCAATTCAGAAAACTAACTCCGATCAACACCGATCTCAACTCCAATCGACAAATCAATTGCGAAAAGCATCCAACTCAATAAACAGAGCAGTAAACATTAAGATCAAATGAAAACAGAAATCAGAAGTAGATCAAGCATAAGCTGAAACGAGTCACAAAGCAATCGGCGAGATAAAAGTATGTGCGAGAAATTAAAATTGTTTCTTCACTCATTCTCGGAGTGGTGTTACACCTTCAACTGAACAAAACGAACCATCAACTAACTACCCCAGATCTCCAATGAACCAAGTGCGTGAGTGAGTGAGTGAGTAAGTGAAAAGTGAGCCAAAAATACCAAGGAAATTCTCTAACTAAAAAATTCTCCCTTTTCTTCGTAAGCTTCCTGGTATTTATAGGCGTGGCTCTAATCCCTAGGGCAACGGTATTCCTGATTTGACGATTGTGCCCTTGCGAATTTCATTCTTTTTCTTCACTTTTCTCCTTTATTCCTTCTGCCCTGGTAATTGTCTTTCATTCCTGGGTCTGGCAAATTTTTTTACGCACCTGGACTTATAAAAGCATGTTAGCACCGTAGAAATCACAGAATTTATATATAAAATAGATGCATGAAACGAGCCTTATCATCTTTGTAAGGTGCATTCAAGCACTACGGTATCTGGTCTTTTGTAAAGGATAGGCCAAGTTCCAAGGAGGGATAACGCTCGCGTGCCCTGTGTTAAAGAGTATGAAGAACACTGCTAGTGGCGACTACGCGAGTAGCGACGGCGAACCACCTTCAATGGACCTCAATGAGACTTTATACGAAGATGAGAGTTCTAGTATACCAATGTCCACTGCTAGGCACCCCATTGGCAATAAATCTGCCAAGAACAAGGGGAAGGGGAAGGCGACGAAGTCACAAGACCTGGTCCGGTCCCGACCCCGGCCTCGGCTTTGGCGCAGGCCATGGGGACTTGGTCATGGTCGCCCAGCAGAGGACGTTTTGGACACGCGCAAGACCCCTATGGAATGCCAGCACCCAAATATAGCCTGGTACCTCGAGAAGATGATCCATCATCTCTAGCACCAGTTTGGAATGGACTAGAATATGTCTCCCGCCTTATCCGTAGTGCACTTGTTTTTATTTGCTCTCTTCCTATGTTTGTAACATTTTTTTAATTAAGTAAATGTAGGTTTTACCTTTAATTTGTGATTTTTGATATTTTATTTTGTTAATTTAGATATTTGCAAACATAAAATATTAAAAATGAATATAAAATAGTTGTTAAAAAGGTAAGACGGGCAATAAGGCGCCCCACTGCGGTGAATGAGTAGGACTATAAAATGCTGACGTGCTATAAATTGTTATAGTCTACCCCATTGTGGATGCAATTAGTGTTCATACCGCTTTTGTTCTCATCTTCCGAGGTAATTCTCTGATTTTTGAATTATGTTAGTTGCTTATTCGGATTTTGATTTTTAATGGATGTTTTTCATTTTTAGTGTTTTTATTTTTAATATATATTCGATGATTGCTACATATATACGTTTGATCAACATAAAGGCCTTTTGCTTTTGTGGGATGTTCGATTATCTTTTGGTGGATTTGGAACTTACCAGAGTTGACCTTGAAAATATTGTGATACGAATATATTCGTAAGCATAGATTTAGTTAATACTATTTCCGTCCAAAAAAAAATAGATAAAATTATAGATGACACGAGGTTTAGTGTGTACTTAGTAAAGTAAGAGAGAGGGGAAAGGTGGTGGAACGTGGAAGTAGTGTTAGTGGATTGTGAGATCCGCATTATTAATAGTGTTTAAAACTTTTCAATTTTAGAATTGGTCAAATTTTGGTGGATGACCAAAAATGATAAAACTAGTCTATTTTTTGTGAAGGGATGTTCATATTCATATATTAGTAACCTATAGGATGATACTAAAATGACCACCCAGATTAAAATGACAACCTAGGTGAGGACCCTTAGATTTAGGAGCAGATTTAACCTTAGTCTGCCACATGTCAGGCTTGCTTGTCTATGTATCGCATATTGCTTGATTATATCTTATTTCGTATTGCGGATTGCTTGGAACCATATGCCGAGTTGCTTGCCTATGTATCACGAGATTGTTTGTCTATGTATCGCAGGATTGCTTGTCCATGTATAGCAGATTGCTTGCCTAGGTTGTCATTTTAACTATTTGTGCTTTGATTTCGTATCGCAGATTGTTTGGAACTATATATTGAGTTGTTTGTCTATGTATCACAGATTGCTCGGTGGGGAGACTCCTGCGACGGACGCCCACCAAATCGCCGAGCCTCGCGCCGCCGATCACCCTATGATAAGGAACTTCATCCTATCGTGTTGGCGGAATTAACTTATTTTTATTTAACCTCGATCACCCTGTGATAAGGAACCTCATCCTATCGTGTTGGTGGAATGAACTTATTGTCATTTAACCTTTGTTTGGATGACTTACAAAATGTAGCACACCAAAATACAAAACAACATCCAATTCGACCTAAATCATGCTCTTCTAATTAGTACTACTTCAGAAATGCATTAAATTAAAGAAAGTATAATTATTTATGTACAGATCCTCTGAAAGGATAAACTACCAAAACTTGATAAATTTGGTATATAAAAGGGAACAATACATTGTACAATCAATCACTGGAGCATGATTTTTTTGAACGAAGAAATGCATCTTTTGCTCCATCCATGCCTAGGTAAACACTTGTTTCCATTCTTCTCCTTCTCACTACCCTCCACCCATCTCTTGAACTTTGCAATCAGCCTTCGCCTCTTTGAATGAGCATGACCGCGATTTCTCAAGCCAAAATAAGACTCCCCTTTCTCCACAATGCACTCGTTCATCTCATTATCCGATCCAAACTCTTGATTCTCTCCATAACCATTATCCATCTTATTTTCTTTGGTATGTTCTTGGCTTCTCATCCTCATCAGCTCGAGCTTCAAACATGCACTGCTCCACTTTAGTTGTGTCAATTCTCCAACTTCTGACCCCTTTTGCTCTTCAAGTCGATCAAGCTCGCATGCTAACAGATTGTAGTTCTCTACGGTTACTTCCAACCCTTCTCCCTGCAGTACTTGCAATTGATCAACATAATCAAATAAACTGGTACGGAATCGGGGTCACCGATGATAGGAACGACGACCGGAATTGCACCAACACGAAAGGAACTATGAGAAGGAGACGAGATTGAAGAAGAAGTAGCAACTTGCATTAATATCAATGAATGAGAGTTACAAAACAAGGAGCTACAGCTTATATAGCTGTGAGCTACTAACTAACTACGTAACTAACTTGAAATGGAAGTTATAACTAACTCCTAACTAACTAAGCTTCACGCCACGTGTCCATTTCCCCAAGCTTCTCTTGCGTCCATGCACACGTGTTATTCCAGTGTTTATTTTTTATCCTAGTATTTCCATTTCCATGCATCAAATCTCCCTCCCTTCAATTAACCTTGTCCTCAAGGTTTAAAATGCGGAAAGCGTTCTTGAATATCATGAAGGAATTCCCATGTAGCATCCTCTGGGAAAGAGTTGGCCCAATGGATTAAGACTTGAGTGGCTGGCTTGTTGCCTCTTTTAACCAAGCGTCGCTCAAGGATTTGCACTGGTTCAAGGAAGGTGGAGTTACCCACGGCAGGTAGCGTGCCGTGGAGCTGTGATAGAGGGCCCATTTTCTTCTTTAATTGAGACACATGAAACACGGGATGGATCTTAGAGTCAGCTGGTAGGGAGAGCTTGTATGCCACTTCACCAAACTTATCAATAACCTTGAAGGGACCGAAGTATCTGGGGCTGAGCTTATGAAATTGTCGATCGCGGAGTGTATTCTGTCGGTATGGCTGTAATTTCAAATAGACCCAATCTCCCAAGGTAAATTTGCGATCAGATCGATGTTTGTCGTGCTGTTGTTTCATGCACTTCTGAGCACGGCCTAAATGATGTTTAAGAACCTCCAACATTGCTTCCCGAGCCATCAGACTCTCATTCACATCGTGCACCGCGGAATCCCCTTTGAAGTAAGGAATGTGAAGAGGTGGAGGGTAGCCATATAATGCCTCAAAAGGGGTCGTTTCAATAGCTGAATGGAAGGAAGTGTTGTACCAGAATTCAGCTAAACTAAGCTAGTTACTCCAATGGGTTGGTTGATCTCCACACATACAGCTAAGGTAAGTTTCAAGGCAGCGATTAACCACCTCGGTTTGGCCATCCGATTGTGGATGATAGGCTGTTGACATATGTAATTCCACACCTTGAAGCTTAAAAAAATCAGACCAGAAGTTGCTCATGAACACTTTATCACGGTCACTGATCAGTATGCTCGGTAAGCCATGAAGTTTGAAGACATAATCCAGAAAAGCTTGAGCTACCATGAGGGCCGAATAAGGATGTGTAAGAGCCATGAAATGTGCATACTTTGTAAGGCGGTCCACAACCACTAAAATAGTAGACTTCCCATGAGAGAGGGGGAGTCCTTCAATGAAATCCAAACTAACTAGAGACCATGCTTCCTCTGGAATAGGTAGCGGTTGAAGAAGGCCCGGAGAAGCACTGTTATCATATTTGTAGCGTTGACATATATCACATTCTCTAATAAAGTTCCTGATTTGCTTCTCCATATTGATCCAGTAGAATAATGAAGAGAGACGTTTGTAAGTGGCCAAGACTCCCGAGTGACCCCCAGCACTTGAATTATGAAACAATTGAATGATTTTAAGTCTTAAGTCCTGATCATTACCCACAACTAGTCTCTCTTTTCTTCTCAGTTGATTGCCAATCCAAGAGAATTTAGAAGATGCCTCAGGATCGTGCTGCAGTTCAGAGATCACCTTCTTCAATTGTGGATCCGAGTCCCATGTGGCTTGTATCAGAGGATAGATGTCTGTTGATATTATTGTTAAAGCCATACAGAATATTTCAGAAGAGTGTACACGGGAGAGTGCATCAGCAACCATGTTTTCAGCTCCCTTTTTGTATGTGATTTCAAAATCAAAGGCCATAAGCTTTGACAACCAGCTGAGTTGAGCAGGAGTTGAAAGCTTCTGTTTCAATAAATGGCTCAAGGTCTTATGATCTGTTCTGACTTCAAAAGGCTGAATACTCAGGTAGTGAAACCAATGGGTGACTGCAAAGACAATAGCCAGCAGCTCCTTATCATAAACTGACAGAGCTCTATTCTTTGGGGAAAGTGTCTTGCTAATGAAAGCAATGGGGTGGTTGTTTTGCATCAAAACAGCTCCTATTCCATATCTAGATGCATCAGTCTCTACTATAAAAGGTATTGAGAAATCAGGTAGAGCTAACACATGGGGAGATAGCATAGCTTCTTTCAATGCCGCAAAGGCTGCTTCAGCAGTAGCATCCCAACAAAAAGCATCCTTCTTGAGGAGATCGGTTAGGGGCCTGCAAATGATGCCATATCCCTTGATAAACTTTCTGTAGTAGCCCGTGAGTCCAAGGAAACCTCTGAGTTTGGACACATCCGTAGGTGTAGGCCAATCCTTCATAACTTGAATTTTCTTAGGATCGGTTGAAACCCCCTCCTTAGAAATAATGTGGCCTAGGTATTTCACCTTACTTTTAGCAAATTCGCATTTGCTTTCTTTAGCAAAAAGGGAGTACTCGTGTAATTTCTGAAAGACCAGCTTCAAATGATTCAAATGAGCAGGAAAGTCCTTGCTATATATCAATATATCATCAAAAAAGACAAGCACAAACTTCCGCAAGAAAGGTCGAAATATATCATTCATTAAACTTTGAAATGTGGCTGGCGCGTTGGTGAGTCCAAAAGGCATCACCGCAAATTCGTAGTGGCCATCGTGAGTACGAAAAGCCGTCTTGGGAATGTCCTCTGCTTCCATTCTGATCTGGTGATACCCCGCTCTCAAATCTATTTTAGAAAAAACCGTAGCTCCCTTCAATTCTTCAAGGAGTTCATCAATAAGAGGAATGGGGTATTTATCTTTAATAGTGATCTTGTTCAAGTGTCTATAGTCCACGCACATTCTCCACGTTCCATCTTTCTTTTTCACTAAGACCACAGGAGATGAAAACGGACTAGAACTTGGTTGAATAAAGCCTTGCTTAAGGAGGTCGGACACTTGTTTTTCAATGACATTTTTCTGGATTGCTGAATGTCTGTAGGATCTAGAGTTTACTGGTGAAGAACCTGGAAACAGAGTGATTTTATGATTATGAGATCTCAAAGGAGGCAAAGAAGTAGGCTCAGTAAAAATAGCCTTCTGCTCCTCTAGAAGCATTTTGAGACTAATAGGAACTGAGAGCTCGTGTTCTTCAGTTTGTTCAACAGACAGTAGTGTAGAGTTTCCTTCATCATTCACTTGAATGCAGCATAGGTGTATTCCATCAGTATGAGTGAGTAGCTTATTCATTTCCTTCTCTGAAACCGTGTGGACTTTCAGCTCATTGTGGCTTCCTCTCGCCAAGTGTCTTCGGCCATTGAGGGTAAAATCCATTGTTAAATTCTTGAAGTCCCACTGAATGACTCCCAATGTTTCTAACCATTGTATGCATAACACCATATCACAGCTACCCAAAGGAAGGAGAAGGACATCTGTTGTAAATGAAGTACCCCTCAGTAACCAACTCATACCTTTGCACATAGAGTTGCACTCCAAGTGATTCCCATCCGCAACATCTACCATTACTGGAGTTACTGGAGTAAGGTGAAGTCCTAATTTCTTAGCCAAGTGCACATCCAAGAAGTTGTGAGTGCTGCCTGAATCAATAAGGATATGTATAGCCTTCTTACCAATTCGTCCTGTGACTCTCATAGTGCAAAAACCTCTCGAGGGAGAGCCGTTTATAGCATGGATAGAGATCAGAGGATTATCATCCTCAACAGTTTCATCATCATGGAACTCATCAGTAACATTCAAGTCACCCCTTCCATCTTCTATTTCTAGTAGATACAATTGTTTCCTAGCACAACGATGACCTCTCTCAAATTTTTCATCGCACCCATAGCACAGTCCCTTAGCTCTTTTATCAGTCATTTCTTCCTCAGTCAATAAGCGCCTATTCTTAACAACAGGCATAGTAGGTGTGGGAAGTAATGGTGTAGAATTTGAGGAAGGTCTAGGTTACGTGGTAGTAAATCGTTTAGTGCTCGAAGGAATTACTTCTCTAGGGGTAGTAGATAGATCATGAAGTCTAGCTAAAGCATAAGCATGTACCAATGTTTGTGGCATGAACATGCGCACAGCTTTTTTGCACAAATGGTTTCAATCCATTAATGAAATGACTGATAGCGTAAGATTCAGATAGAGAGACACGACCAAGCAACAATTCGAAACGGTCATGGTAGTCAGCAAACGAACCTGTTCGCTTGAGTGTGAGGAGCTCGGTCATTGGGTATCCGAGGAGCTGATCTCCAAATCGACCTTCCAAAGCTCGCAGCAACGTTGGCCACGGAGTAGTCATCGCCCGACCTTTTTTGGTGTCTCTCGGTCTTTTTAAAGTAAAATTCGAGTTTCACTCTATGATGGCTTGACATAACTTAAATGATAAATGTATTTTGGGCATGAGTTCACTGGGTGCATCAAGTACTCAGCCCCTGCATATGTTTTCCCTATGTGCAGGTTGAGCGTGGACGGAGGACGGAGGATGTTGAGCATTGGACAGAGACAATATTCAATAAATGATCTGGTTGCTATTGTGTCTTCATACATAGTAGTAGCTAACTCTCAAATGCTTCCGCTATGCCAAGTTTTAAAATTCTGATGTTTTCTGTATTCTGTTGAACTATGCCATTCACACTATGTTACTTCGTGATTTGAAACTTTGATTTGATAATGGAATTTCGCCTTTTGATCTACATGTCGTACCCCTTGATTGTTTCCCCCTTCTTCCCCGCTTCTTATTTCCCCCATTAGTCGCGATCCACCGTGATTTCTATCCTTAGGAAGTGCGGTCGTGACAGAATGGTATCAGAGCCAGGTTTTCCTTCTGCTCTGGACCGAGAGTCGTTTATTCAATCTAGTCTAGACTCATTTCGCTAGACTAAAAGTGTATTTATTGAAGGCTCAACATTCCGTCTCGTCGCGCTCAACAAGAGAGAAGGTAAAATGTTTTGAAATGATAAAGTTTTCGAGAAAGCAAGGTGATAAAGTTTCTGAGAAAGAAAGATAGAAAAGTTTTTGAGAAAGAAAGATGATGAAGTTTTAAAGAGGAACGATGGATTGTTGTTCTACATGAAAGATGAAAGTTGATGTTAAAGTATGTTTTGAGTTTTAAAGTTGAAAGTGAGATGTAGAAATTTTGTTGAAAGTGTGAGAGTTTAAAGAAAATTTTTATTTCAAAAGTTTTGAATGTTAATGAAGTTCGAAAGTGTTTGCTTTGGAATGTTAAAATGTTGTGTGTTATACTTAGTTATCCCGAAGTATGAATGGTTTGATGTGGGATGTGATGATGATGAGGAAATGTTTTTGAATCCCGACTTGGTTATGAGGAGACTACATGGGGACTCGAGGATAAAATGAAAGAGAAGTACTCGGAGTTGTTCCTTAGAGATGAGCAAATTTCGGGACGAAATTTCTGTTAAGGTGGGTAGAATGTAACGCCCGTACTTTTTATGGAAGATGACGAGCGTAAATCGAGGAACGATCGAAGAAATTATATTTGGAACAACACCAAATATAAGTTGTGACGTTAGGCGTTCTTTAATTTTTGTGAAGAACAAGATAACGGAAGTTAATAAAGTTTTGTGAATTTTAATTAACGAAGGAAGATACGAAAATATAAAGTATGAATTTATTTGGGCTTTTCAAAATAAATTAGAGTCTAATTACCTACAAAATAGCTTGGATCCTAATTATGATAAATCCACCAAATAATAATAGTATTACTAACTTGGGCTTCCAAATTAAATTGAGCCCAAGACCTTTTAATTTATTTAGAAGCCCAATCTTCTTTAGAAAATTTTGGGAGCCAAACCCAACAGTTTTCTTCTTCTCTTCTTCTTTCCTTCTTCACGGTCGAATGCTCCCACACATGGGAGACCCTCCATTTCCAAATTCTTTCACCTTCCATATTCCATCTTTAATTCTGCAAGAGCCAAAGGTCACACAATTAATTAGTTTGCTAGTATATCTCCTCTCCTTCTCTATTCACATCAACAAACAAAACAAAAAAAATTAGAGAAGAGCCGAGAGAGAAGAGATCTTGCTACCATTCTTACTCATCCAACACCAAGTTCAAACTTTGTTTGAGGTATAATTCTTTCCTATCATAAAGCATGATTATATAGTAGTGATGGGGTGCGTACTAAACAAGCCCAACAGCAATGACGGCCCATCAGCCCAAAGCCCAAGGAAGAGTATGAGTTCGGCATTACCAAAGAGTTCGGCCTCAGCCTACAGCTCGGTAAAAGCCAACCTATCAAGCTCTGCTCTCAGGTCGGCATCAAGCTCTACTCTCAGATCGGCAACCAAAGCAGGAGTATGAGTTCGGCATTACCAAAGAGTTCGGCCTCAGCCTACAGCTCGGTAAAAGCCATCCAATCAAGCTCTGCTCTCAGGTCGGCATCAAGCTCTACTCTCAGATCGGCAACCAAAGCAGTTCGGTCTCAGTATTCGACCGAACAAGGAGTTAGTGGACCCATACAGGATGTCCAACACACCCACTACCACGTGGTGTCAACTCAGGCCACGATCGTAGGCCATGACCTACGCTACATCCACGATCTTAGGCCATGACCTACACGACATCCACGACTTAGGGTGGTGATGCAAGCCACGATCTTAGTTCAAGATATAAATAGAACTTAGATCAGATAGAAGAAGGTTAAGCTCTCTAGAGATAAAATCATATAGCAAGTCTGTGTTGTAAGCTGTAATCCCAGATCAAGCAATACAACCTTGCCCTCCTTTCTTCCCGTGGACGTAGATTTACTTCAGTAAATCGAACCACGTAAATTCTGTGTGTTGTAGTTTTCATTCTCTACCAGCTTTTACTAACATCAGAAATTCGCGGATCCATCACTGGCGCCGTCTGTGGGAAGCAGAGAACAAAATTTGTGATAAAGCGAATTTTTGATCCATTTTTTTCCACCCAAAAAATGCATACCAGATCGCAGAGTACCCGTATTCCTGCCCGTGAGAACCAGGAGGAAGCCAATCCATCCCATAGGTCTGGAAAACAGCCTAGGGATAAATCCACCACCAGTTCTCATGGCGAAGGAACAGGCCGCTCCAAAAATCGTCCCACTGAGTCTTCCCAGCAGCCTGATTTGAATGAGGCTGTCAAGCTGTTCTTGGCTGAGAAGCAGGATGAGTTCTTAGCCTTCCTGCAAAAGAGCCAAGAGCCGAAGACGAAAGCGGAGGATTCTCCTTCCTCATCCAGACATGAAAGTCACTACCGCAGTAGTGCCGTGTCTTCCAGGAAGAAGAATCCTCAACCCCGACATATTCCTGTTCTTCCTCGGTACCGGAATCACAGGAGAACTCAATCTCCTCCATACCGACGAGATATCGGATTCGCCGTGTACGGAGCACTGAAGACTCCGTTCTCGGACGACATCACCCGAACTCCCCTACCACAGAACTACCGAACTCCGTCGATGACTTACGACGGGCTCGTGGACCCTCACGATTTCTTGGGGCGCTATCAGTATAACATGGCGAACCAGGGTCTCAACGAGGTCCACATGTGCAAGCTGTTTCCCGAGCTGCTCATCGGGAACGCGAGAAGGTGGTTCGATAGCCTCCCCCAGGGCAGCATCAGATCTTACCGAGATCTAATGGATGCCTTCCACAGGAGGTTCTTTCAGAAAGCGGAAGCCCGAATCACTTCGGCTCAGCTGCTTTCCATTCGTCAAGGTCGCGACGAAAAAATCAGCGACTTTATGACAAGATTCCACAAGGAATGCCTGCAAGTGGACGATCTCAACGATCTGCTTGTCATCTCGGCATTCCAAAATGGAATCCTGCCCGGAGCTCTCTACAGGAAGCTCGTTGAGTGCGGTCCGCAGACAGCTCAGGAAATGTGGGACATTGCGGACCAGTACTCCCGGGCCGATGAGGCAGACCGTCGCAAACGGTCGTTAGACAGCTCATCGTCCCGAGGAGACAGGAGGAAGCCCGATCATAGCGATCAGGGACATCCTCGCCGAACTCCTTTTGGCGATCAGGGACATCCTCGCCGAACTCCTTTTGAAAGGATTCAAAGGACCCCGGTGCAAGACAGATTGGGACCCCGTCTCAATCCCGAGAAGCCAAAGCGGATGACGAACCGCCCGCTCAGTTCGTACCGCTGAACAAGCCGAGAGCGGAAATTTTCGAACTACACTCTGACCTGTTCGAAAAGCCAAAGCGGATGACGAAATCGGCCGCGCGCCGACCCCAGGATAACTACTGCTCCTACCATCAAGACCACGGTCACGATACCGAGGAGTGCAGAAACTTGGCTGCAGGTATCGATGTTCTTGTGAGGGCAGGGACATTGAAAAAATACCAAAGCAAGCAGTCAAAGAAGAATAAGAAGCAGAGAGGTGCGAACTGCGCTCCTCAGGATCCGAAAAGGCAGCCGGATCCCGAAGACGATGACGAGCCGCAATATGATGGAGTAATCCTGACTATTGACGCTCTCCCTGCCGGGAAGACCAAGTCGTCCCTGAAGTCAGAGCGCAGAGGCTCCAATCGAGAAGAGCCAACGCATAAAAGGCTGAAGCAGGACGAAGTGATTACGTTCTCGGATGCTGATCCCGTCCCGGCCATCTCTCCTCACCAAGACGCCATTGTCATCCAAGCCGGAGTGGCAAACAAACTGATCCACAGGGTGTTTGTGGATACAGGAGCGTCAGTCAGCATTCTTTTTAAAGAGTGCTTCGACAAACTAGAAGTGGACCCAGCTCGGCTCAGCCCGGCTCCGCTTCCCCTGAAGAGCTTCGCCCAGGAGGACACCCGCCCTGAAGGTATTATCAGCCTTCCGATCACGGTGGGGAAAGCGCCTACTAGCTCCAGTACGATGATTGAGTTTTTCGTGGTGAAAGCTCGGTCCCCGTACAACGTCATCCTGGGAAGAGACTGGCTCAACACAGTTCGGGCCATTTGCTCCACTTATCACCTCACCATCAAGATCCCTACTAAAGGAGGGATAGCGGTCATCCGAGGTGACCAAAAGAGAGCAAAGGAGTGTCTGCAAATTGCGCTTAGAAGTGCCGAGCAGTCAGATCGGCACCACCAAGCATAGCAATCACAGCAGCCGGAGTCAGAGGCAATGACCGAAGTCATACCGGAGCCGAATTCGATGACAGTTCAGCTGTACGAAGACGATCCATCCAGAACGGTTAAGATCGGCTTCGCGGGAACTCCTCTACTTCGGGAAAAAACCATCCAGCTCCTCAAGGAGTACAAAGACGTCTTTGCATGGTCTCCGTTGGACATGACCGGAGTGCCCCCCGAGGTAATCACTCATCGTTTAAATATTGATCCTTCGGTCCGGCCGATAAAACAGAAGCAAAGGCTCTTTGCGGCAGAACGAAGTCAAGTCATCCATGACGAAGTCCGTCAATTATTGAAGGCGGATGTGTTATTCGAAGTGAAGTATCCTTCGTGGGTGGCCAATCCTGTCATGATCAAGAAAAAGGAAGGAGGATGGCGGATGTGCATAGATTTCACCGATCTAAATAAGCACTGTCCCAAAGATTGCTATCCCCTTCCGAACATAGATAAAAAAGTAGAAGCTCTGATAGGCTTTGAAATTTTTTGTTTTCTTGATCTATACAAAGGATACCATCAGGTTTTAATGGATGAGATTGACGCTTCAAAAACGGCCTTCATTACTGATTTCGGCATTTTCGCTTATAAAAAGATGCCATTCGGTTTAAAGAATGCCGGAGCCACTTATCAAAGGATGGTAGACAAGCTTTTTCGGCACCTGATTGGAAAGGAGGTCGAAGTATATGTTGACGATATAGTCGTCAAAAGCAAAAGCACTTCGGAGTACGAGCACAACCTCAAGTCCACTCTCAACGTGCTCAAGAAAGCCAACCTCAAACTTAATCCCCAAAAGTGTACCTTTTTGGTAGATTCGGGAAAGTTTCTGGGTTGTTGGGTTTCAAAGGACGGACTCAAGGCAAACCCCTCAAAAGTTCAAGTCGTTCAGAACATGGCAATGCCGAAGTCCATACATGACGTGCAAAGGCTAACCGGATGTCTAGCCGCACTGAATCGATTCTTTTCCCAAGCAGCCGAAAAGCAACTGCCGTTCTTCAAGGTGTTGAAAAAGGCACCAAAGTTCGAGTGGGGAGCCGAGCAGAAAAGGGCCTTTGACGAGCTCAAAAGTTATCTAGCCGAGCTTCCTATTCTCTCTGCTCCAACCGAAGCCGAAGTAATATTCTTATACTTAGCGGCATCGGATCAAACCATCAGCGCGGTGCTTGTACGAGAAGAAGGCATAAAGCAGCTTCCCATCTATTTTACAAGCCGAGCATTAAGAGGTCCAGAAACCAGGTATCAACCTCTGGAAAAGATTGCTCTAGCATTAGTAAATGCAGCAAGGAGACTGCGGCCATACTTCTATGCTCACAAGGTATGCGTCTTAACTGATCTGCCACTTCGGCAAGTGTTGACCAAACCAGAAGCATCAGGCAGAATCGCCAAGTGGGCTATAGAGTTGGGAGAGCACACAATTGAATATCTACCTCGGAAAGCCATCAAGGGACAAGCCTTGGCGGATTTTCTTGCAGAAGCAAAGTTCGATCAAGCAATTCCCGTTATTGCCGAACAGAAGAATTCTGCCAATGCCGAACTAGCACAGCCCTTGGAATCCGAAGTAGAGCCGCCGGACTGCTGGAGCGGATTCGTAGATGGAGCTTCAAACAAGATGGGAAGTGGGGCTGGTATTTTACTTGTCGCTCCCGACGGACACGAGGTAACCTACTCACTTCGTTTCCTATTCCCCACTACTAATAATGAAGCCGAGTACGAAGCCCTCCTGGCCGGACTCCAGTTAGCGCAAAGTCTGCTCGTCAAATCTCTCAAAGTCCATTGTGATTCACAAGTCATAGTAAATCACATGTTGGGTACAAGTGAAGCTCGTGACGAGAGAATGAAGAAGTATTTGGACAAAGCGCAAAGCATCAGCCGAAGTTTCTCCTATTTTCGGATAATCCGCATTCCCAGAGCGGAAAACAGCCGAGCAGATGCCTTAAGTAAATTGGCCTCAGATCCGAGCTCAAAGGCGGAAGAATTAATGCATCGAAGCATTGATGAAGCCGAGGTACATTCAGTATCCAGCTCGCCGAACTGGATGACGCCGATCTTGCAGTATCTGGATCAAGGACAATTGCCCGAGGATAAGAGAGAAGCTCGGAAGATCACGTGCCGAGCTCTTCGGTACGAACTTCATGAAGGAGTCCTCTTTAGAAAGTCTTACCTCCAGCCGTTATTGCGGTGCGTAGGACCAGAAGAGACGGACTACATCCTCAGAGAAGTTCATGAAGGATCGTGCGGTAGCCACATCGGAGCCAGAGCTTTAGCTAAAAAAGTTCTGAGATGGGGATATTATTGGCCAACCATGGTACAAGAGGCAGTGCAGCTCGTCAAGAAGTGTACGAAGTGCCAAATTCATGCAAATGTCCCAAGGATGCCGCAGACCGATCTATACACTATGCAAAGCCCTTGGCCTTTCATGCAATGGGGCATAGACATAGTGGGACCACTTCCTCAAGCTCCTCGGCAAATGAAATTCCTTATCGTTGCCGTGGACTACTTCACGAAGTGGGTGGAGGCTGAACCATTAGCTACAATAACGAGCTCAAAGGCATTGGACTTCGTCTGGAAGAACATAGTGTGCCGATTTGGCATACCCCACATCCTCATCTCGGATAATGGGACTCAGTTCACCGACAAGACGTTCAAAAATTGGTGCCAAGAGCTGAACATTCAACAGCGGTTCACTTCGGTCTCCCATCCCCAAGCAAACGGACAAACGGAAGTAACGAACCGGATTCTGGTGAAAGGGTTAAAAGCTCGGTTAGAACAAGCCAAAGGACAATGGGTAGAAAATCTCCCTCAAGTCCTATGGTCCTACCGAACTACACCCAAAACCTCCAACGGTGAAACTCCGTATAGTCTGGTGTACGGCACTGAAGCCGTAATTCCGGTGGAGATCGGCGTACCCAGTCCCCGAACTCTAAATTTCTCCTCAGAAATGAATGACGACGGACTGAGAGCAGAACTAGATCTCGCCGAAGAAAGAAGAGAATTGGCGTGCATAAAAGCAGCCAAGTATAAGGAGCAAGTAGCCCGGTATTATAACCAAAGGGTAAAAAAGCTTCAATTTCAAGTGGGAGATCTCGTCTTGAGAAACAACGAAGTAAGCCGAGCAGAAAAGCTGGGCAAACTCGAACCCACATGGGAGGGTCCATATCGGGTGTCAGAAGTCCTCGGCAAAGGGTCTTATAAATTGACTCACATGTCAGGAGAACAAGTACCCCGAACATGGCACGTCTCCAACCTCAAGAAGTTCCACTTGTAAGAGACAAAAGTCCGGTCAGTCCGTCTCGTGTCTAGTTCGGTCATAGGGGTATGTGTTTTTATTTGTTTGTTTTTTACTTGTACCTTTTACTTGTCGTTTTTTAAAAAAAAGGGTTTAAAGTTTTTTTCCTTCGTCCTTTTCATTTTTTCTCTATGTGTTTTGTCTCTATGTGCTTGTCGTCTCTTACAAATGGTACCAAGGTATATCGTTCTTTAAAGACTGATCTCCTTTTTAGATCGATTATTAAAGACTATTGTGAGTCCAAGCTTCTACGGAGGATATAGGACCACAATTCAGCTTAACAAGCAGTCCGTCTGAAACGAACTGCAATAAGCCAACGATTGTGAGTCCAAGCTTCCAAGGAGGATACAAGACCGCGATTCAGCTTAACAAGCACTTCGTCTGAAACGAACTGCAATAAGGGAAAGTCCGATCCACGCGATAAACCTCGCCGAATTAGGACGACCAAGTTCGGTCAAAGAAGTTTACCTCATAAGACCGGGGACGACCATGTCTGGTCAAAGAGGTTTACTGCATAAGACCACTTCGGTTAACTGGGAAAGTCCGATCCACGCGATAAAACTCGCCGAATTAGGACAAGGGAAAGTTCGATCCCGGCGACAAAAATCGCCAAATTAGAACACAAACCAAGTCGGGTCAAAGATGTTTATTTCATCAGACCAAAGACGAGTCCGGTCAAAGATGTTTATTTCATCAGACCAAAGACGAGTCCGGTCAAAGATGTTTATTTCATCAGACCAAAGACGAGTCCGGTCAAAGATGTTTATTTCATCAGACCAAAGACGAGTCCGGTCAAAGATGTTTACTTCATAAGACCAAGGACCAAGTCCGGTCAAAGAAGTTTACTTCATAAGACCGAGGACAAGTACGATGAAATTTTTTCGCTAAGCTGTAAATACAGTGTTAGAAGCGAAAACAAAATTTCATTTTTCAAATCTTGTTCGGCATACAACTCAGCTACCCTACAAAATGGCGTTACGCTATTACAAAGGACTATTCTACTGTCCAGGGTTGCTGAAGTTAAGCCACCTATCTGCAAAATCCTCTGGAAGCCGAGTTCGGTTGTTCCGAGCAGATGAAGAATAAGCAGGTCGACGAGATGCTATCCTCGACCCAACGCCTCTTCCCCGAGCCCGAGAAGTCCTAACACCTCGGCGATGAAGAGTCTCTGCAATAATCATCTGCTGATCTTGCTCGCTCATAGTCACAACTCCTCGGCGAATTTCAGTCCGTCCCTGTCTTGACGATTCCGGTTGCTCCTGAGCCCGTTCTCGTCTTGACGTTTCCGGCTGTTCCGGAGTTCGTTGTTGGCTGGGAGTAGGATTTTGAACAAGGGAACCAGAGGTTTGATCTGGAGTGCGAGCATCTGTTGGCGCGATATGCCGAAGGAATCTTTCTATGGAGGGGCGCCGAGAAAGAACAATGTTGTACCGAGAAGCCCAACGCCGCAGTGATGTCACAACTTGTTGGCAAGCCGGGCTCTCCAGCACATTGTTCATACGGAGTACATGATATTCCTCCCACAGTTCGTCAACTCGACTCTGAACATCTGATATGGTCATTCCCCCGCGCACACGGATGTAATCCTCATACGCAGTCCTCTCAGCAATGGCCGTATTCAGCTCGGCCTCCAGATCTTTCTTATCGGACTCTAAGTCTTTGATATCGGCCTCCAGCTTCACTAAACGAGCCAGAAGCTCGTCATTCTTCGTCTGATCGGCTATAGCTCTTTTCTCAGCTTCGTCTAAAGCCGAAGAGTACAGCCGTTTCCAGTAAAGTATCTCCATCTCCTTGAGTACAAAGCAGCTATATTAGTTCGGCAGCTGTACCGAGCAGATAGTAAAATACAACAGGAATAAAGGCGAGTACGAAAAGCTATACGAAGACAAGTGTAGAGAATTTTTCATTCACAAGGAAAATTTTTTACACTAGGAGGGCTTCAAGGCCATTTTACAAGGAAGAAACTAGACTAAGAGAAGGGAGACGAAATCATACTCCGTCAGCTTCGTCTCCGGCTCCTTGGTCTGGTTCAGCTTCTTTCTCCTGAGCTACCTCAACCTCGGCCTCGCATCCTGCCGGCCTCGCCTCCGCCTCCTGATCGGCCTCCTTCTCCGGATGCCCGGCCCGCTCGACTTCGGCCTCCAGCTCCAGCGGCTCGGCCTCACCCTCTCCGTGGTAAGTCGAAGCGGGTGAAACGGGTCCCACGGAGACAAAGATAGCCTCCAGGTTCTCGTCCCGATCAGCTCGACAACTCCGGACTCGGTCTGCAGAAAGCAGGACCGAAGATGAAGCGAGCTCCTCAAGGAGCGGCAGATTCTGAAGCCGAGCCGCTATCTCTCGGCTGTACAGAGGCAGCACGACGTCGGCCCCCTGCTCGCCCTTATCGGCAATTAGCCTTACCAGACTACCGACAAAGGCCGAGAACTGGCTGCTCAAAAAGAGTTTCTCCGTGTAAACACGGAGAGCCTCCCCTTGGGCAACCACGGCAGCAGCATCCCTCCGTTTCGTCTGCTCCCGCTGGATGACGAGCTGGTTTTTGGCAAACTGAGCTTCATCCTGGGCCGAAATCCTAGCAGCTCTGGCCTTCTCAAAGTTAGCCTCAGCCTGTTCGGCCCGATGACAAGCAGCCGCCAACTTCCTCTGCATCTCAGCATAGTCATTGGACGCTTTGGAGAGTTCGACGGCGACGAGCTTGGAGAGCATATCGTTCCTCTGAAAATGAATAAAGAAAAAAGTCAACAAAGGGACCACAAAAAATACAGGAAAAAAGCAAGGCCAGAAAATCAAGAAGAGAATTCACCTCGGCGAAGTCCGTGGGCCATAAAAACGGCTCACAGATATGTTCCGAAGGAGGCGCCAAGACCACGTCTTTCTCTGGCGCTCTCGGGGGCTTCTGGGCCTTCCCCCTCCCCTTTGCCGAAGTTGACTCCGGCTTCTTCGGATCCGAAGAGGTTTTTTGCCTTTTCGGAGTCCTCTCGGCATCAGACGCCGAGCTGGTGGTTTTCGGCCTCTCCGGCTCCTTGGACTCCGAAGATTTTCGGGTAGCCTTGTTCAGCATGTACACTGCCAAAAAGCAAGAAAGCAAGGTTAGTTTTCTTCGTTAAAGCAGTAGAACATAAAGGTAAAGAGAAATCCTCACCCTCGGCCTCTTCGTCCGAAGACGAGATGTCGAACACGACGTCGCCCTTGACGAGCTCAGACTCCGTGTAGTGTTTCCTAACTATGGGAATCTTGTTGAGCTCGCCATCGAGCTCGGCCAATGGTTCTAACCGAGGATGAGGAATCACGGACTTCGGCCCTCTCCAGGGGAAGCCCGGAGCCGCTGTCCTATTATAAAAAAAGAAGCGGTTTTGCCATTTCGGCCACTTGGTTTTGCAGAATGCCCTAAAAGGCTGTAAAGGGATCAAGTAAAACCAAGATCCCTTCCTTTTAAATTGAAAAAAATTAAGGATTGCCCGCAGAGACAGATCCTTATCTAACCTACGGAGTTCGGCAGCAAAAGCCGACAAGTGCCTCCAAGAATTCGCAGTCACCTGACCTAAAGGGAGTTGAAAAAAATCAAGAAGCTCTACAAAAGGTGGGGGAAGAGGGAAACGAAGCCCGCATTCTAAGCAGGCTTCGTAAACGGTGGCATAACCCTCCGGCGGGTCGTTAGCCCTATGATCATCGTCGGGAACCACCGCCTTCCCCCCAGGAAAAGAGTATTTTTCGTAAAGGGATATCACAGTATCCTTACTCAAGATACTGTGAAAATACTCTACGGTCTTCTCCCCGGATTCTTTCCGGCTAGAAGACCCCTTACCCCCTTTTCTACCGCTACCAGACTCAGACGAAGAAGAAGCAGACATGGTTCTTACTCTTTGAAAGTTTGAAGAAATCCTGAGGAAATTTTTGAAAGCGGAAGGAAATTTTTCACGCAAAAGATAGAGAGTGCAGAAGAAGCCAATAGCAAAGGTGTTCAAATGATGAAGAAAGGCGGTATTTATCAGATTTGGAAAAGATTTCAAATCATCGCACCGTTTCATATTCCACCTTTTCAGGATTCGACGGCCGGATTTTACTGTCGCATTTAATGCCGCATTTAATGCAGTCACGCGCAGGGCACGTCCCCTGACTTCAGCCTCCCCCGTACCCTTTTCCAGAATGCCGAAGTGACTCGCTTCGCCGAAGTGATTCACTTCGCTTTTCGGGGGGGGTAGTGATGGGGTGCGTACTAAACAAGCCCAACAGCAATGACGGCCCATCAGCCCAAAGCCCAAGGAAGAGTATGAGTTCGGCATTACCAAAGAGTTCGGCCTCAGCCTACAGCTCGGTAAAAGCCAACCTATCAAGCTCTGCTCTCAGGTCGGCATCAAGCTCTACTCTCAGATCGGCAACCAAAGCAGGAGTATGAGTTCGGCATTACCAAAGAGTTCGGCCTCAGCCTACAGCTCGGTAAAAGCCATCCAATCAAGCTCTGCTCTCAGGTCGGCATCAAGCTCTACTCTCAGATCGGCAACCAAAGCAGTTCGGTCTCAGTATTCGACCGAACAAGGAGTTAGTGGACCCATACAGGATGTCCAACACACCCACTACCACGTGGTGTCAACTCAGGCCACGATCGTAGGCCATGACCTACGCTACATCCACGATCTTAGGCCATGACCTACACGACATCCACGACTTAGGGTGGTGATGCAAGCCACGATCTTAGTTCAAGATATAAATAGAACTTAGATCAGATAGAAGAAGGTTAAGCTCTCTAGAGATAAAATCATATAGCAAGTCTGTGTTGTAAGCTGTAATCCCAGATCAAGCAATACAACCTTGCCCTCCCTTCTTCCCGTGGACGTAGATTTACTTCAGTAAATCGAACCACGTAAATTCTGTGTGTTGTAGTTTTCATTCTCTACCAGCTTTTACTAACATCAGAAATTCGCGGATCCATCAAGTAGCTTGCATATATCAATTTCATAATTTACTCCCATAACCAATTCAAGCAATTTACCAATCAACCAATCGAACACTCGCCGTATGCAATCGAAAGTCCCAAAGAACGTAGCTTGATAAAAAAATATACCTTGCGGGTCTTTTCGGAGTGTTTCCGGGCGGGTTCGGAGTGGTTTCGGGGAGGAGGAAGCGACGGCAGCGGCTCGACGGGAGGGACGACGGCGCGACAGCAGCTGTGCTGTCCGACGACAGCAGCTGCGCTGTCCGGAGACTCCGGCAGCAGCTGCTGCCGGTGGCTGGACCTCTCCGCGGCAGCAGCTTCCCGGCGATCCTGCGACGGCGGGCGAACAGAGGCTACGGACAGCAACGGCTTCGCGAACTCACGGCGACCCCAACGGCGGCCCGATGACGGCGTCGAGCTGGAGAGAGCCACGGCGATGGGCAGGGGCGGCATTCTGCGTTTTTTTCGAATAGAGGGAAGTTGAGCAAGAAGATGTCGAAGAGAGAGAGAGGGGGAAGAGAGAGAGAGTGAAGGAGAAAAAGAATGAGAGAGAGAATGAGAAGTGGGCCTCTTTTGTTTTTTTTTGAACTGGGCCTCTTTTGTTTTTTTTTGAACTGGGCCTCTTTTTTTTGATAAGTGGACTTAATTGTTTTATTTCTGGAGATATAAGGTAGTTGGGCCTTACCAATTATTTGGAAGTAAAAAGGTGAGGCCAAATTAATAAATCTTTGGGCCGATGACTTAATCGTAAAGAATGATTTAATTAAATCCCAGAATATTTCGAAAGGCGAATAATTCTATCCTAAGTCCGAAATAATATATTTTCGAAGAGAAATAATTGCGATAATTTAAAGTATACGCGTAAATAATAATTTTAAGGAATTTATTTCGACGTCGTGGAAAAATACGAGGAGCCAACGAAGGAAAGAACGAGCGTAAGCGGCCGACCGGCGTTGCACGCGACGCCTTGGGCGGCCGCCGAATAATCGAAATGCACGAAAATCGAGAAAATGAATTAAAAGATTTTAATTAGAGTGCATGCATTCTAAAATGTCTTCGTTACCGAGATTGATGTGAACTTTATGTATTTTCCGAAAAGGTGGTTCGCACGCACGCTAAAAGTCGGAACGAGGAACTGTTTACGGAAATCCTAAGCTTTTGAGGTGGGCTTTATTACTTAAACTCTTTTATTTGCAATGATATGTATCT